>NC_135497.1:148971028-149305306 GCF_052857255.1 Amblyomma americanum
TAGCACGAACTCCTGTATTCTATGCTCGCCGCCCTCTTCATTAAATGTCATGACTGCAGATTTTTCCTTACTATACATGAAGCCTAATCTATCTCCCTCTGTACTGCATATGTCTAACAACTTCTGCAGGTCTTCCTTGTTGTCAGCCATTATCACTATATCGTCCGCATATATTAGTCCCGGTAATGTCTGTTTAATCAATTCCCCTTGCTTGAAAAAAGATAGGTTGAAACCTAGTCCGCTCCCCTCTAGCTTGGCCTCCAAACCTTGCAGGTACAACATGAACAACAAAGGGGACAGAGGACATCCTTGTCTAAGCCCCCGCTGTATCTCTACAGGCCGTGATACATTTTTTCCCATTTTATGAGCACTCTGTTACCTCTATGTATATCTTTTAAAAGATTAATTACTCCATTTTCCACATCCAATGTGCCCAATATGTCCCACAAATGCTCCTGAGTAACGTTGTCATAGGCTCCCCTAATATCCAGAAATGCTAGCAATAAGGGCCTATGTTCCTTTTCCGCAATTTCTATACACTGTGTCAATGAAAATAGATTGTCCTCCAACCTCCTTTGTTTCCGTAACCCATTCTGTAGTTCAACTAACACCCCCTCGTTCTCCACCCAAGCCTGCAGTCTATCCTTTATAATTTGCATCACCACCCTGTAAACCACAGATGTCACTGTTATGGGACGATAGTTACTTACGTCTGCTTTGTCCCCCTTTCCCTTATATATCATGCTGATTGTACTTAATCACCATTCATCGGGGACTTTCTCATCCACTATCATTTTGTTCACTACCTGTATTAATGTTTGCTTGGATTTTGGTCCTAACTTCTTTATCAACATAATCGGGATACCATCTGGTCCTGTTGATGTGCCACTAGGAACCTTCTTCTCTGCCCTTTCCCACTCTCCTTGCTCAAGTGAAGCTATTGCTGTAACCGGTCTATCCTCCTTCGATAAATTATGTACCACGTGCTTTGCTGAAAATTTTTCCGTCATCCTTGTTCCTATGTGTTTTATTGCTTCATCCCCTTCTAGTCGAATACTTTCATCTGTAACAATAAACCTTTGTTCTAGCCTAGTTTTATTACTCATTGCATTTAGATGTTTCCAGAATTTTTGGGCTGCTTTTCTATCCTTTTTATTTACTTTTGACATCCATTGGGCACCCTTTCTTCTAATTTTCTCATTAATCAAATAGGATGCGTCCCTTCTACACTTTATGAAGGTATCCCATTTTCTGTCTACTTCGGGTTTTGGTTCCCCCCTCTTCTTGGAATATCTGTGTTCCCTGGATGCTTCCTTGCGCTTTTCTATTGCCCTCTTGACCTCCTCATCCCACCAACTCTTGGGTTTGCATCTTTTCCCTTTTAGCTTTACTCGCACCTTAGCTAGCTCTAGCTCCAGTAATCGAGTTAATTTGGTATAAGTCCATTCTGTTTCACTATCCTCAAAAATTACTTAGTCGATTTGTTTGGCTGCTACTTCCAAGTTTGGCTGCTACTGCTCAATCCAGGGCTGCGCGCGCCACCTGGGAGCGGCTTCGCATACTTGCGCGTACGGCGCCTGGCAGCGGCCCTAGCCGCAATTGACCAGACACAGAAAAACAGAGCAGGTTATGGCTCGAGCTGCACGAGACATCGAACGCACGCCATCTTTTCTTTATAGTCGTTCCAACATGAGGCACCGTCAATCTATGTGCGTCCACAACGTCCCTCCCGACCAGTCGGCTGCTCAGCTCCATCGGAATGGTTCTAGACTCAAGCTCGCGATGCAGAACGATCTTGGCCAAGGAGCTTACAGCTGCCGTGAGAGCTGCCGGAACATCGCAACCTGTGCCACGCGGCCATCGCGGCAGCCACCGGACTCCGAGCTCGCTAAGCGCTTCGTCGCCTCGGGGCCACGCAGCACCATCGGAGGACAAGCCGCTGGTGACCAACACCACCTCCGTGGCAAAGGCGAAGAGGTGCTTAAGCTCCGAGATGCGCCTACGCAGAAATACACGCCGCCGGTCACAGCCGTCAGCCGTCCCCCGCAACCTGATGGGTGAGTTTGCTTCTAAGCCTTCTACTCTGCCGAGCGGCTTTGATGCACGTGCGGGATTTTTCTCTAGGGTGCTTCTCCAAACCCTGTATTCAATGCCTTCGGTCAGGGCGCGTGTCAAGGTTCGGCCGGTCGTCATGCAGGTCCCACCAGCTCTAGTTGAGAAGTATCCAGGGGCCCTATTCTCGATATTCAGGTTCGCCTGTCGGCGCCATGTTTATTCTCTGATTGACTCTCAGATGTGTCAGTCAGCGTCACCGTGTGCGTCACTTTCTGCAGTTACAGACGCTCTTCTCGCGCCGACGTCAGTTTGACGTGACATCGTAGATTTTTAGGAGCGCTGTTCTTGGTGCCCGGAAGGTAATTATGTATGATTGTGGTGAGCGAAGGAAGCTACAGGTGGAACGTATGAGAACACATGCGCTCGACTTGCCAATCTGGAGAGAACAGCTGCCTACTAGAAATAGGCGCTTCCTGAAATCTGATTGCTGCAACAATGTCACGTGAAATACGTGATAAGCTCGTATTATGGAGTGATGTCAAACTGACGTTTCACCATATATACATTTGGGCCACCATTGGCAAAAAGGCTCAAATAATAATATTAATAATATTAATTGATTTTTGGGGAAAGGAAATGGCGCATTATCTGTCTCATATATCGTAGGACACCTTAACCGCGCCGTAAGGGAAGAGATAAAGCAGTAAGTCAAAGAAGAAAGGAACAAAGAGGTGCCGTAATGGAGGGCTCCGGAATAATTTCGACCACCTAGGGATCTTTAACGTGCACTGACATCCCACTGCACAAGGGCGCCATAGCGTTTTTCCCCCATAAAAACGCAGCCGCCGTGGTCAAATTAAAATTGGTTTTTGGGGAAAGGAAATGGCACAGTCTCTCTCTCACATATCGGCTGACACCTGAGCTGCGCCGTTAGGGAAGAAATAAAGGAGGAAGTGAAAGAAGAAATGACGAAAAAGGTTAAGTAGTGGAGGGCTCCGGAATAATTTCGATCACCTGGGGATCTTTAACCTGCACTGACATCACACAGCACACTGGTCACTTGCGTTTTGCCTCCGGGTTCGAAATTGGTCTTTGGGGAAGTATGTGGCGCATTATCTGTCTCACATATCGGCGGACACCTGAACCGCGCCGTAAGGGAAGGGATAAAGGAGGGAGTGAAAGAAGAAAGGAAGAAGAGGTGCCGTAGTGGAGGGCTCCGGAATAATTTCGGCCACCTGGGGATCTTTAACGTGCACTGACATCGCAGAGCACACGGTGCCTGTGCGTTTCTCCTCCATCGAAGCGTTGCCGCGCGGTCGGGTTAATAATATTAATTGGTTTTTGGAGAAACGAAATGACGCAGTATGTCTCACATATCGGCGGACACCTGAACCGCGCCGTAAGAGAAGGGATAAAGGAGGGAGTAAAAGAACAAATGAAGTGGTGCCCTAGTGGAGGGCTCAGCAATAATTTCGACCACCAGGGGATCTTTAACGTGCACTGGCATCGCACAGCACACGAGTGTCTTAGCGTTTTGCCTCCGGGTTCGAAATTGGTTTTTGTGGAAAGGAAATGGCGCAGTATCTGTCTCACATATCGGCGGACACTTGAACCGCGCCGTAAGGGAAGGGTTAAAGGTGGGAGTGAAAGAAGAAAGGAAGAAAGAGGTGCCCTAGTTGAGGAGTCAGGAATAATTTCGACCACCTGGGGATCTTTAATGTGCACTGACATCGCACAGCCCGCGGACGGCTTAGCGTTTCGCCTCAACCAAAACGCAGCCACCGCGGTCGAGTTGAAAACCGGGGACTTTGAATTCGCCGCCATAATTTCGACCTGCTGCTAGGTACCCGAATTATGCAAATGAGTGAATGAAATGCTGATTTATTGCGTTATGTCGCCGCAGTTTAACAGGTATTTATGTGAAGCCAAAACTCAGCTTATAAAAGTCTTGTTTTCATTGCACAAAGCAATGAAACGGCGTCATAAGGGCACATATGAAATTAGCAGCGTTTGAGAGCATTAATAGCGAGAGGTTAAATGTGCAGCCGCATAGGGGCGCTAACTGCTCTCCCGTTGCAAACCCTTCGCTCGCACTGAGAAATCATCAGTGCGTGCGGTTAATGTAGCGCGGCAATGGCGGCGCCGGCCGGCAGTGCGCTTGGATGAGCTTTGCTGCTCGTTGCATTTATTCGTTTTCTATTAAACCCTAAAACAGCGAGAGGTGATCGACTTTCGCGAGCACCGCGATGCTGTCGAGTTGTCTGTAACTAGACAGCTCTTCTGTGACCTGATGAGACGTATGGTGTGGTGGCTATGCAAGGATGCATTGCAGTGAGCAGTGCCAAACTGTCGAGCTCTGAGGTGCGATCGCCAGCCGTGAACATCGTTGAACGGATGGGCTTTGCGCGCGCGATGTGTGGATGACACGACAGATGCTCGCGCTGCCGAGCAACAAACTCCAGAAATGTGTCGGCCTTCTGGACGAGACATCTGTTTGCACTGGCGCACTATCTGATCACAGCGGTGTCAGCAAGACAGCGTGAACGCCTGCCGGGAGAGGTACAACGTGACATCGTCTCCAGCATCATTGAGGTAAGGAATTGTGCAGTGTCATCGTTATTCCTTTCGCATGCAGGCTGGAAATGAGTCTGTGCAGGACGCATGCTTCAAATCCAAAATTTATATCCGGCATCTTGCGTTGCTTCGTGCACCATACTGTGTTTCAGTTTTGCACACAGCGCAAAATTGAGAAAACAAAGCCTAGCATGCCAGTGCGTTGGACCTTTTGTTGGTTTTTGGTGTGGGTCAATGTGAAAGGAAGCATATGTGAAATCAGCTGAGAGAAGTCGTTTCCTATTGGGTGCATAAAAAAATTGCGTGACAGCTTTAAATATTTACTATAACCGGGCTGAAGCATTATTTATAAAGCACATAAAAGTGATTGCGCTGCTCAAGCTGAGATATTCATAGTAGTGTTGATAGCAGTCACGTGGAAATGACCACAGAAGGGAGAAAAAAATTATTTCTGTAAGGACACGCGGAATATATGAGTCTTCTGTACTTCTTTTTACAGGTGTGCTGTACCTGCCGGTGAAGGTTCCAGAACATAAGTATGTGTGGAATTCATCCATATGTGGAACATCTCTTCATTCTCCTGTACTGCCGAATGTAAATCGTGAAACTAGTGAGCACATGCTTAGTGTGTTGTAACCGGCATGAAGGGATAATGTGTTTACCCGGAGTAAGATTGCATATGGCTAGTGATATCTGATTGCATTTATATATAGTTTATTGAGCAAAGAAGGACAGCGTAAATAGAGCCTCCATATCAAAGTAGTGTGAATGAATCATGTCTATAATTTTCAGATGACAGTAGAGAGAGGTGTGGGTCATACGTGTTTTTCTGTGGCTTTGTATTTCTCTTGCTGACCACAGTGTCACGGCAGCCTCATTTTGATCGGTGCAAAACTCAAGGTAGTCATAAATAAATGAGCTTGTGCCCTTCCCTGCAATGCATTCTGTAGCGGTTTCCTTTGAGTATAAAAACACTCTAATAATTATTTTGCCCATAAATTTGGGAAATATGCCATCAAGTACCTGTAGCTATTATGGAAACAGTTCGTTTGGGTGCTAATGATCGGTTTGGCAGAGGACATTACATTTTACATTCGTATGTAAACTAGACTGTAGTTGAGCTTGCAGTAACACTAACACTTCTGTTGGGCCTAGCTGGTGCGTGGTGATACAGATGAACGATGTGCGCAAAACACTCGACGAACCATAACCACGACGAACCTTGCAGCTTGAACAATTTCACATATCTGGGAGCCCAATGTCTATGCCTGGATTAACATCCAGGTGATGTATGCACCTTGTGCTGATGTGGCACACCGGTCTCGCCATGGGGGCTATGTGTTCAGAGCCCTGATGCCAGATTCGTCTTCACTCACCTCTCAGCAGGACTGGCTACCAAGGTGGGTGGCTATACCAGGCTCCTGAACGATTACATGACATGTCTGCAAGGGTGTCGAGTGCTGTATGACATTTCTCAAGGGTTCTCTTCGAAGCTCTGCACAGCTTGCATTGTGCAACCCAACATGTTCATCCACACTCGGCTGCAGGACCATGACACCACCGGAGAGTGGTGATAATAGCAGGAGCACCAACATCTACAACATGGAGTGGGACATAGCACCATTTGTATTTTGCCTGACAGACAGTAACTGCATGTGGGAATCGCACTCGGTCACGCAGGTCACGCACGTTGGCGCATGATCCTTATGTAAGGCAGACATTCAGCACGTCAGATACTGTGAACGACAGGGAAGGGGCTGCAGAGGGAGACGGTGACCGCAGCTGTCATCCGTTGTTTTCCAACCAATCAGTGATCAGTATTCTGGCCCATCATCTTCGTGCCTTGCAATGACGCATGCGTGACGTCAGCTCATTTTGCTTTACGGTGAGAACAACGGCGCTGCATGAAGGGAGCCATAACCCCAACAGCTAACGAGGCAGAAAAAAAAGTTATTCGAAAATACCAAAATCCTTAACATTCCTTACCAAATAGCGGCCTGCGCAAGAATACCAAAAATCAAGTCAGGCGTGCTATTGAGCGCTAGTTTATTGTGACACGTAATATCGATGCTTTTTCATGCCTCACGTCACCTGTAAACACGCGTGGACGTCGCACGCATCCTTCGGCTGTTGAAATCGAAACAGCACGAGGAAGAAATTACATTATATATTATTTAGCGGTCCTAGGAGAATATCACTTGTTGCCTTACGCATCATTACAAAAAAAGAAAGCATGGACCTAAATGTTACCCGCCGCGGTGGCTCAGTGGTTTGGGTGCTCGGCTGCTGATCCGCAGTACCCGGGTTCGACCCCGACTTTGGCGGCAGCGTTTCGATGGAGGCGAAATGCAAAGGCGCCCGTGTGTTGTGCGATGTCAGTGCACGTTAAAGATCCGCAGGTGGTCGAAATTATTCCGGAGCCCTCCACTACGGCACCTCTTTCTTCCTTTCTTCTCTCCGTTCCTCCTTCATTCCTTCCCTTGCGGCGCGGTTCAGGTGTCCGCCGAGATGTGAGACAAATACTGCGCCATTTCCTTTCCCCCAAACCGATTTTCATTTTCATTTCCAAAAGTTAGAAGTTAGCTCACATTGCTATTGCGGTATATTTAGAATCTATAACGCCTGTACGTTAGGTGATGGAGATACGACATCCAGAGCAGAGTGTGAGAGACTGGCAGCGGGATGGTCAGCTACGGCAATGCAAAGTTTTCTTGGTCAACAAGCAGTAGTGCGCAATGCAGGTTTTGCACTGTTCAGTTCTGAATGCACAAAAAGCTCTACAGATCACCTGCAGTGTTTGTGTGTGGCTTCTTTTGGGAGCGGGCTAGCCGAACCAACCTTATTCGGCGGATCCCCCATGGAGGTTGTGGTTTATTGTTGTTGTTGTTGCCTCTGAAGTGAGTGCGCATACCTATACGGTGGGGGATTGGCCAGGGTGCATTTATTTGTCGGACACTTTGTCAACCACTTTCTTTTCTTTAAAGACGCTAGATACCTGTTTTTAGTTTCTGTAGTCAGCTGAGATTGAACGGAGTTTTTATGACATCACACTTTACTCAAGAAGCAATTTGTGGATATTAGCAGGGAGTTGTGCAGTCCTGTCATTTTTTGCATACATAGTTTCCTTCAGATTGTCTCAGTACAATGACTGGGAAAAATGTGTTCAAAGGTTTTAGTGAATCACTCTTCCTAACACCATTGTACAGGATAATGTACGGTGCACGTTCGAGGCAAGCTGTTTTAAAAACTGTTAAGAAAATCTCTCCTGCAGCCAAAACGCTTTCTTTTAAAGCGATAGCGTTAAAAAACCCGCTACCCAGAACATCCAGCGTCAACATTGGCGTTGTGAGTGATTAATACAGTGGCGCATGTCCCAGGCAGCCAACCCCGGAGAAGCAACTTAGGTGGGCAGCCTAGGTCACGTGATCTTGCTGTGCAACACAATCTGCCCACCGGATTGTGAGCAAAATGCCCACCGTGGCAGGTGGCGCTAAATTAATGATTGATCGCTCGGGAAGGCCAACCTAACCGCGGTACAAGGCCCACCGCTGGGAGCACCTGCCATCGCAAGGCAGTGGAGCACTGCTTAACCGCTGCACCACTGCGCCAGGAGGAGCACGCGGACTCCCGGGGATCTATGACTTTAAAGCAGAGAATGACCCTCTGCATATATGGGAATATACTCATTACACTATCGCGTCATAACCTTAAGGCGGAGCTTACATAAGTATCCCCTCCAGTGTTTTGTTACACAGCGGCTCTTCTCCCATAAAAACGTGGCTGCAGGAGAACGGATTATTTGTGCTGTGGGGAGTCTTTCTGCGTCAAAAAGGATGAAAGGATTAAACACGTTTTCTTTGACGGCTGGGACGCTGTTTTTTTTCTGTGACGTTGTCCAAAGGACTTTTAAGAAGGATATTCGCTTCAGCCCTGTGGCATTAGATACCTCTAGATTGAAAACGAGATTGGCGGGCTTTACGATCTTGTAATGGCTTTTGGAGAGGCATTTGCCCTGCAGTGGGCTGTTGGGGATGGCGCTTTAAATCCCACCGCAGCCACCAGCTGTTGGATGGGGGGGGGGGGGGGGGGCAGGCGGCTCGGTGTCGCACTTTGGTGGGACCACAGGTCACGAACGACGGTTGCTACGAACACCGCCACCACCACCAGGACAGGACTGCCGACGAGTTAAAGGAGTGTGATGATAGAAGGAAGGTGACAAGGGGGTTTATTTACATTATTTGCATGCGTAGAGATCAAAAGGATCTTCTCTACGAAGAGAGGATCTTAAGGTGGGATCATAATGGAGGATCCCAAAATGCAGCATCCAGAAGGAGCATTAAAAGGGAGCATGATTTAGTGCAGTCGCCGTTCAGTTTTTATACAGTTCTCCGTCCCTAGATTCCCCAGGTTGAGGACATCTGCGCCACTGTAGGACTAGCCTAAAACTTGGATTATCGCGCAAAAACACGCACCACCGCACACAGGAGACGCCCTCGTCACGTGTCGAGCCAGGGAGAGAGGAGGATGACCTCGGGTCCACTCCGACTGCAGTGGGGATGATCTCGTAGCCAGCCGAAAGATCCCAACCACCGTCGTCACCTGTTTTTTAGATGTCAGCCGACGCGCCGGGCAAGATCGCACGGACGGGTTAAGAAGCGGGAAGGAGTCACTTCGTCATTTGTCGTGCCAGCGAAGATTAGCGGACGAAGACCTCCAGATTGCTGCCGGATCCCCGCGCTGAACGTCTTCTACCGGAAATGAGGCCACATTACTTCCCTCAGCATAGTCACGGGCATTTGGGAAAAACAGTTGCCGCTGGTTGGCTATAGAGTCTATAGAGTGTCTATGGACCATTTTTGTCAGGGGAATGTAAGAGGGTATAGTCAGGCTGGTGATGATGGCGATGATAATGATGAGTATATGAAGGAGCAGGATGGCGGTGCGTCACGCAGATCTTGACGTACGGCCAGTTAGAGAGTATTTAAAAAACAATTGCGAGATATCATGAAATAATCAAACTTCAGGGTCCGCCCCTTACTGCCTCCCGCACATTGAAACCTTAAACAACATTAGAGTATTTTCGTTTTCCTGCGCCAGTCACTGATTGGCTGGTGCTTCTTGTGTACATATTGTATGGCCCAGTTGGCAATTAAGGGAATTAAAACAAAGGAGCGGCAGGGGCGTAGTGGTCTAATGCATCGACCAGCAGAGCTGATCTGTTCGCGCAGTCACGTACTGGTATCCCCATCGTGGCTATAAAATCATTCATTAATTTGTTTATTTTGTGAAGTCACCCGCAAATGTGACACTATAAATCCCCCTGACATGCTTGCCCTCTCCGGCAGCGATATCCGTACTGTCGCAGCCTCCTAGCTTCTCCTGTGGTGGTGGATTTTTAAATTAGGCGGTGCGCGTTTATAAGAGTGGTCTATAGGTAGTCTGCACACGTCTTATAGACTATATTGCTTTCCTATTGATATTTATTTTCTCTTTTCATAGTCTATAGACGTTATATAACATAAGTATACTAAAAGTACATGATTATAAATCTATACATTGTGAATAGACTGTCATAAAACTTGTATTGCTTATTGTGTATTCTTAAAGATTTGTCTATAGACAGTCTATAGACTTTGCAGACAGAAGTCTGTAGCTGCCGCGGTGGCTCAGTGGTTATGGCGCCCGGATGGTGACCCGAAAGACGCGGGTTCGATCCCGGCCGCGGCCGTCGAATTTCGATGGAGGCGGAATTCAAGGCTAGGTTGGTGAACATCAATACATAATAGCGTATCTGATAGGTTTCGTAGTAGGTTGTCAGTAAACACAGTGTGGACAAGACGGGCACAGGGAACGAAAGGACACGACGCGAACGAGCGCGCGAACAATGCGATGTATTTCATGATTACCTACCAAGAACTCCCATGTTTAACGATAATCAACCCGATTTCTCCTTCGCGCGGACCGTCATGTTCTGTCCTTTCCTTTGTGTCCCGTCTTGTCGCGCACCGCAACGAATTTAGACGATTTAGTTAGGAAGTGTCAGCGAAAATCAAATTGTTCTAACAAAGTATCATGTAACTCGTTCTGCGAAGTTTGTAACGCTTAACTAGCGCGGCGCGGCGATAATTTTCTCGAAATCGCTTCGCGGGTTTCTGCATAGGACGGTTTCAGAAATCCTCGTCTTCCTATATATGGGTGTACCGAGCCAATCGGACGACCATATCCCGGCATTCTGTGGCTGCGTCATATAGCACGATGAGCTCACCGGGCTTTACTCTTCTCTGCAGGATCAAATTATGGGTTGGGCAAAGGCAAACTGCAGTCGTGTCCTCGAGCCCAACTGCGACGGGGCAGACCATGGTGCTGCTGAAGAAGTACAGGGACGACTTCATTTACTACCACGTCAGCGAGGCGGCCACCGCACCTATAAACACGTCGTTTAAACTCGACGAACTCTTCATCACGTTCCCCGATATACTGACGGAGTACAAAGTGGTGAGTACGCTCTCAGATAACAACGGCCCGGCGCTGAAGTACGTTGACGAACCGCCTAATGCCGGGGCCGGTTGAAGATGCCCTGTCAAGCGTGCCTAAAGTCCGGGGAGGCCGGGATCGGCCTTTATTTTCCTGCAGTAGCCATATGCTCGGCAGGATCGTAATATCCCTATGACGGGCACGCGCACACTTGGGTGCCTCGATGGGCAAACGCGGAGGCGAGCGAACATCCGGCACCCTAGCGGATGGATAAATGGAAGATAGGAGCGTCCCCTTTGAAGCGGGGTGGTGGCAGTTGCCGTAATGCTGGGCTTTTTTTCTTTATATTTCTTTAATTCGATGTTTGCGGTCTATAAATTCGCTCTCCTAGCGGTCGCGCCGTTAAAACCTAGGGAGGAGGGGGAGAGCAGAAATGAAGGTAATCCAGATGAATTAGCTAGGATGGATGTACGGATGGATGGTTAAGGCTGGACCCTTTAAATCGGGCTGTGGTTCAAGCCGCCTAGCCATGACTTGTGAAATTTTACTCTTGTCTTGATTTTAGCCAACAATCAGGTAACCTTCGCTTGGTTACTTCTACCCGCCTAAAATCTACTTTTCCTTCACTGTTCTTCAACCCGAATGCATTGTAAGCCCTCTACAGAAACAGAGGCAGCGCGCGCTGCGGTTGTTTCGCGAAACACTGAGGGAGGACAGCTGGAGAGCCTATGTAGGGCGAAATTCTCGGTAAATAAGTCTTTTACCCCACCTTGAGTGCAAGAAAAATTTGGAGGAAACCAGCTGCCGTGACAGTCGCGTTATTTCATCGCCGACCTCCACTCCCTATATTCCGAGGGAATGTTTAGCTCCGCTTAAAGGTATGACGTAATAGCGTTAATGGCTCCCTTGAGCGGGCTAGGGAACTCTGCATATTACTTCGCAGACAAGCCCACTGTCGGGCAAGGCAGGCAAGCCCTCTCTTTAGCCAAGTCAAACGAACATGCATCGAGGGCTTACGGATAGCGTTTCTGACACTCAGCTTAAGAGGTCACAGGTTCGATTCCCTTCTAGTTACCTCAATTTTCTTTTCAGGGCAATTACATTACTTTAGATTCTTCCATGTTTTAATGACGATTGAGACGTGCTGCGAACCTATGATCACAATCTATCTGGTGTTCGAAACACTTTTCAATTCCGCAGCTCTGTTGTGACGTCAGAAACTTTTTGACCAATCTCAATTTTCTCGACACACCATCGCCACCTACGACGTGGGGTTCTCCGCTGAACGGAACCCCTCTAACACAATCGCGCTAAAAGCCGAGCTGCATATAAACCATATGCCGCTCGCTGCAAATATGAAGTGTTCTAGGTTACCGCGACAAACGATGACTAAGCTGCAATTAGAAAAATAACTGTGCGGCCCAGTAGTAGCACTGGGTGCCTGTACCGTATATGCGACGTGCTCTCCGACGCTCCAGAGCGAAACACGGATCCGTATCGGCTTTTGCTGCTTTTTATTTCTCCTTTAGCCGACTGCAACTTCAGGAACAAAGGGGGATACATTGCCGACGTGCAATAATGATGCGTGGCTTTTTTCTATAGGTTTCTTAGCATTTGTGAAACACCCTCGCTTGAGCGTGCCATCTATTGTAAATGAGTGTAAGCGGAGCTAGTGAGGAGTTTAAAAAAATGAGAATCTATTCTCTAAACATACAGTGAATGCTAATGTATACCAGAGTTAGTTACAACGAGCTTATTTTTTGCCCGAGTGCAATTATCTATTTTTTAACACGATAGCGTTAAAGGCACCGTTACGTAGAAGTCTGGTGTTGGCGGCGTCGTCGTTGTGAGCGAAAATTAGGGTAGTGTAATGTGGCCCATGTGGCCATCCTCCTGAGAAGCAACTTATGTGGGCCGTCTACACAACCTGCCCACCGGATTGTGGGCAAACTGTCGTCCTTGGCAGGTGGATGTTAAAATAATGGTTGATTGCGATAGATTGCTCGGGAAGAGCAACCTGTGACGCACAAGCCCCACCGGTGGCAGCGTCGGCCATCTCCCGTCAGTGCACCAGGGAGGAAGGCGTTTTGTGAGCACTCACAGAGATCTGTGAATGTAAGGTCGAGGATGACCAATTCCGCATATGTTTGCATTAACTCATTAACGCTATCGTGTCACATCGTTAAGACGGAGCATAAGTGTCTCCTCCCATTTTTTCTCGCATTCATTGTTGTCATGTTGTGGGTTATTTGGAAATGTTAGTATTGATATCGTAGGTTTATTTTATTTGTAGGCAGAGCTAATTCTGAATGATATTCAACATTTTAATGCTGTATAACTGACATCGTTTATTTTGCTTCATTTTTCCTCGTAGCCTGCTCAACTGCGTGGGAGCACGACTGAATACTTTATTTAGAGTTTGCCAGAGACTTTGCGTAAGCCCGTTTGCAGCCCTCGGACGTTACACTACCTTCCATAAAACTTGAACGTTGCTTTTTGAGAGAGATGGCTCGCACTCCCAACAAGACAACTTCGGCAAATTTTTCTGCCATGCTTAATCCAGCATGTTCGTGGAATGCTGGGTGAGGAATCGTGAAAACAGGGCGTGAAAACCGCACTGGGCATTGAAAACTAATTTTGCGGTCTCAATTCGTTTGCCTATTTTATGTATTTACACTAATGCCACCTGGTGTTGGAAGAGTACGGCGCCGAGGCCGATGTTGCTGGTGCCGGTGATGACTTCGGTGTCAGCCTCTTCATCAAAGTTCGCAAGAACAGGGGTTGTTTGCAGTCGTCTGCGCAGCTCGGCAAAAGCCCCCTGTGGCTCGGCGGCCCACACGAACTGTGTATCAACGCGCGTGAGGCGGTACATGGGTGCGGCAATCTTGGAAAAGTCGGCTATGAAGCGGCGGTAGTATACACACAGACCCAGAAAGCGTTGGACACTTTGTTTGGTTGTAAGAACGGGCCATTGGCACTCACAAGGTGACCAAGAAGCTTGAACTCTTCGTACCCAGAGTGGTACTTCTCGGGCTTGAGCGTTAAGTCGGCCGACCGGAGGGCATCTAATACTGTGCGCAGGCGTTCAAGGTGTTCGGCAAAGGTTTCGGCAAACACGACGACATCATCGAGATAAACCAAACAAGTTTTCCATTTGAATCCAGCGAGAACTGTATTCATCATGCGCTGGAAAGTTGACGGCGCTGAACAAAGCCCAAAAGGCAGCACTTTAATTTCGTACAGCCCGTCGGGGGTAACGAAAACCGTATTTTCGTGGTCCCGCTCGTCCACCTCTACCTGCCAGTCCCCGCTCTTTAAGTCAATTGAGGAGAAGTACTGGACGCGATGAAGTCTTTCGAGCGAGTAGTTGATACGGGGCAGCGGTAAAGACGTCTTTTTTAGTCATGTTGTTCAGCTTTCGATAACCAGCACAGAAGCGGAAGGTCCCATCCTTTTTCTTCACCACCACGACAGGTGACGACTACGGGTTGCTTGAAGGGTGAATGATTTCATCAGAAAGCATCTCCTTCACCTGCGTTTGGATCGCGTCACGTTACATCGGTTAGATACGGTATGGCTGTTGGCGGATAGGGCGGGCATCGTTGGGCATAATGATGCAGTGCTTCAGAAGGCCGTCAAGGGACGGGCGCACATGTCCAACAGCTTCAAACGCGAAACATTCAGAAATCTCCGCTAAGGGGGCAGCGGATGCGATCGCAGTAGCACGAAAAAGATGCCGGGGTTCGCCAGTGAAGTTAGCCACCATGAGCTCAGACCAGCCGTCGAGGAGATGGAGGAGGCTTCGCGCGCTGAGCAGATGCCGTGGGTGAGCAAAAGGGACAGGTTGCCTTCGGCGACAGCTGTGCCGTCACGTTGTCCATCGCAGTAAACACTCACAAAAACACTGGCACGTAGAGGAATCCAAACACTGTCGGCGGAAATGCGAAGGGCGGCGCGGCGTTGACTGTCCTCTGTGTAAACATCAGCTTTTTCGGTCGAAAATGTGACAGTGCGCTTTCGGAGGTCAGTAATAGCTCCATACTCCCGGAGAAAATCAAAGCCCAGGTTACAGTCACGGGAGCAGTCGGGTAGAACTAGGCAGCTGACGACAAAGGTAGAGCTGCGAATTTGGACCCTTACCGTGCACAGGCCATGCGGAGTTGCGACATGTCCGCCAATCGTGCGGATATGCGTGCCAGACCACGGCGTCGTTACCGTTTTAAGAAGCGCTGCTAGCTTTCCGCTTAAAATCGAGAAATCAGCGCCAGTGTCCACCAAAGCGCTAATCCTATAGCCGTCGAGAAGCGCGGGTGTATACAGCGAGAATCGATCTTCGAGTTCAGGCACTGCCGTCGGCGCCTTTAAGTCACGGTCGGTCGCTGTTCGCGCTTTCGGGGGGTCTTGTTCGCATCGACTGCCAGCGGCCTCACCCCCGGAGGTCGCTGACTTTAGTTTTCCCGGCGCGGGCATGGCGACTGTCGCTGCGCCATCCAGGAGGAGCTTTGGGGCTGCGTCGAAGGTCGGCGTGGAGACGGTGATAGGGACGGCCGCTGGGAAATCGTCGCCATGCGCTGCTGGGACACGTAGTCCTCTATCTCCCGGGGTCGGTGACCTTTTGAGGGGGGGGGGGGGGGGCAGATCATGTAGACGGGAAACTCGTGCAGTCCAAGGTGTCAATATGGGCAAGCCGCACGCTCTCTCGCGCTGAAACAACCTATTATACTACGAAAAAACAATGCTGCGCGGGCATTGCAATGCATCGGGCGTCTAGCCCGATGGAGCCTCCGTCTCCATGAATCCGACCACGCTAATGTGCACAAATTTGGCGAGACGCACGCAGACGCTGACGCACTCTCGCGCACGCCCGTCAGGTTAGCCGATGAGAGCCTGGAGGACGAGAGTTGTTTTCTCGGAGTTGTCAGCGACTTAGACTTGATGACCCGACAGCGAGCTGATCCAGACCTGCGACCTGTCATTGAATACTGGAGGGCCGAGCTGCTGACGTACTTAAACAGTTTTCTAGGAACCTGTCATGCCTTCTGCCTCCGGAACGGCATTTTGTTTAACAATAACTCCAGCACTGGTGACCGAGCCCACCTCCTCGTCGTGCCGGCAGACCTCCGCGCCGACATCCTTTTGGCTTGCCAAGGTGAACCCACCTCCGGCCACTTGGGCTTTGCACGCACACTTATTGCACGAGTGCGCCAGGCGAATTATTGGTCCAAGCTTTCTGGCGCCGTCCAATTACGTCAGAGGCTGCCGGGAGTGCCAACATCGTAAGGCGCCACCTCTCAAGACCGCGGGTTTGCTACAACCTATTGAACCACCTCGGACGCCGTTTGATCAAGTCGGCATCGATCTTCGGGGCCATTTGCTTTGTCATAGGCCGGTCACAAATGGATTGTAGTCGCGAGTGACTACTTAACAAGGTATGCGGAAATTAAGGCGGTGCCGCGCGGCACGTCATCTCAGATCGCCCAGGTTTTTATGCTGCAAATCGTTTTACGTCATGGTGCACCGTCCCATGTAATCACTGATCGAGGCATGGCGTTTACGGCGCAGCTCATACGCGACGTGTTTGAGCTCAGTCACACGAGCCATCGCAAAACCGCTGCCTATAATTCACAGACGAACGGGCTCACAGAGAGACTTAACAGAACAATCTTCGACATGATCGCAATGTGCATAGACTCGCAGCACAAAACTTGGGACGAGATTCTCCCGTACGTCACATACGCCTACAAAACGGCCACCAAAGAGACGACCCGCTTTACACCATTTCGTCTGGTCCACGGACGTGACGTTCAGACGACGCTGGATGCCATGCTTGCATGCTGCACTGATGACCACCCGCACATGCCAGACGCCGAGCAGTTCGCTCAGCGCGCTTGCTTACAGCTTGCTTTACTGGACAAATATGCGAGTAAGCCGATAATCCTTCTCGTTGCGCATGGATACCTCTACATGTCCCTGGAGTAGCATGCCAGGCTGACAACCAGGCAGACCTCTCCTGTTCCATTAAAGTCCCTCCCTCCCTCCTCCTCCTCAACATGGCAATGAGAATACAAAAAAGTGGAACATGTCTGTGAAGTAAATAATGGGCCCAGGCCCGTTCAGGAGCTCTGGGCTGCATTCAGCATCACGACACTGTTTTCTTGAGCGACGAGGACTAAGGCATAGCTCGCCCGCTTGCACACTAACACGCACACATACACCGCGGGCACTTGCAACCTAGAGATGACAAAATGAACACCATCGTCCTGCTATGAGTTCCGGTGCCACAGTCCTTGTCGACGCCTAAGCACGTGGCAGGGCAGGTACCGCCCGGTCACTGCGTTAGGTATCCGCAGGCAACCGGTTCACGGTGATATACCGGATACACGGAGGCCGGTACCAGCAGGCCGGAGTGCGTCGGTAGGCCGCCTGGCTACCGGGAGGCTGGAATCAGCGGGAAGGTGCTCGTCGGTAGGCCACCTGCCTACCGGGAGGCTGGTGTCAGCGAGAAGGTGCTCGTCGGTAGGCCGCCTGGCTACCGGGAGGCTGGAGTCAGCGGGCAGGTGCTCGTCGATAGGCCGCCTGGCCACCGGGAGGCTGGAGTCAGCGGGCAGGTGCTCGTCGGTAGGCCGCCTGGCTACCGGGAGGCTGGAGTCAGCGGGCAGATGCTCGTCGGTAGGCCGCCTGGCTACCGGGAGGCTGGAGTCAGCGGGCAGGTGCTCGTCGTTAGGCCGCCTGGCCACCGGGAGGCTGTAATCAGCGGGCAGGTGCTCCTCGGTAGGCCACCTGGCCACCGGGAGGTTGGAGTCAGCGGGCAGGGTAGCGTGGTGCGGCACGGGCAGCTAGACCCCGGACCTCAATGCCCGGCCGGTGCAGGCTAGCTGGCCTTACGAAAACGCCGAGATCCAAAGGACGTCCCGCTACTCAGCCCCGCGCACCGGCTCGTTCCGCACGGCGCCAATCTTGCTATGTCCGCCCGGAACCCATAGTGGCACAACCCACATCAACACAATGTCAATCCAACAAAAAAAAAGAACACACGCCCTTGGAGCCCAACACCATTGTGTGGAGTAAGACGTCATTCCAATGCCTGATAGTGCCCAAGAAGGTCGAGTATTTGAAAAGGCTGGTGGTGGTAAGATTTGTCGTTAGGTTGTATTCATGAATGGAAGTGAATTTCGGTTATACCTGGAAGACTTAGGATTCAGTACGGGAGTCGTTGACCGCTAGGTGGGGCTTGTGTCGTGACGTATCGCGGAAGTCGGTCGAAAGAATCCAGTGATGACACATTAGACACCTTTAGCATACTGTGTACCGTGTTACCGTTACCGTGACCGGTGTACCGGAATCCCGCCCACCGACAAGTATGCGCTGATTGGTCCCGATGCGGAAGGCTAGCGCGCAGCTAGCCACTGTAGCGCAGATGGATGGATGGATGGATGGATGGATGGATGGATGGATGGATGGATGGATGGATGGATGGATGGATGGATGGATGGATGGATGGATGGATGGATGGACGGACGGACGGACGGACGGACGGACGGACGGACGGACGGACGGACGGACGGATGGATGGATGGATGGATGGATGGATGGATGGATGGATGGATGGATGGATGGATGGATGGATGGATGGATGGATGGATGGATGGATGGCGGACGGACGGACGGACGGAGACTGAACCCTTTAAATCGGGCGGTGGCTCAAGAAACTAGCCATGACTTATGAAATTTTATTATTGTCTTGATTTTAGCCACAAATCAGATAGCCTTCGCTTGGTTACTTCTACCCGCTTAAAATCTACTTTCCGTTCAATGTCCTTCAACCCCAATGCCTTGGATGCCTTGCAGCTTCCTTGCAGCTGCCGAGTACCTGGCGCCATCTGGTGGCACCTAGGCGATCTGCACAAGCGCAGTGACGGCGCGTGGGCTCCCGGTGCTCCGGTCACGGTAGCAGTAATGCGGTAGGGTAAAGGTGTCTGTTAACGGGGGAGAAAGTTAAGCTTTAGCTGTTTTTTTCGTCTATCTCGAGCAAAACTTCGAGACACGGACACAAGAAAACCACAGGGCACAGCGCTACTGGCAATGTTTTACTCAAAAGCTTGTTATATACACATGTCCAAAAAGCAAGAACAGCACAATCACACGCCACCTGCCAGCATTTTGAGAGGAACACTAACACGCAAATCACGTTCGATTTTTCGAAGAAACCTATCTTCGTTACAGACAGGCCGATATACAAATCGCTCACACATGACTAGTTTTTAAGATGCGGAAAGATTCCACTAGCTCCGGCGTCACCTGCATGGCACAGCATATCAGTGCGCACTATGACAGTGAATTCTCGCATTCCGCAAACCGAACGAGGGAAAATAAAAATGCATAGCGGGTAGCACGAGGCCGCGAATCTTTGCCTGCGCCTCGCATGCTAAAGTCAGCGTAATTGCTGTTGCAGCCGTTTTGCTGGGCTAGCATCGCAATGCTCTGCTCTTTCATTCAACACCTCTACAGGCCTGATCGAAAACGTGGCTATTTGTTGGAAGCTAAGTCACTCACCCGCTCCTGATCGGTGATTACCACCCGGTCTTTTAGTTTGCTGGAAAGCATTCCTGAGGGAGGGTGGTTCCATTGGTATGAAATGTAGTGCTCTATTTCGGAAGCCGGCAGCTCATCTGCCACGATGAAAAAAAAAGAATAAATCCTAGACAGCACTTTTTCTTTAGGCGTGAATGGAAATTTTAGATTACGGTACAGCCGGTTATATCTACCCTGCTTTCCTTCATTTCCATCAAAATCTCTCTCTGCTTCATCGCGCTATCTGCTTCTACCTAAGCCGAAGTCTGCAGAGGATTTCAGTTGGAGCATTTTTTCTGCGAACGTGTATACCCGTGGCCTGTTCATCAGAAAAGATGAGGAAAAAAATTCAGAACGGCAGCTAGCCGGTTTCATGCCCCACTCTTTGGCGTTGGTACCCTCGTGTGCGGCGTCGGTGGAAAGGCCGCCCTTTTTTACAGGATACTACGAGTGAGTAACCGGCTTTCCATTGCCCTGACCCTTTATTTCACCTTGCTTTGCATCGCGAGGGCTATGCGAATGTATTTGTACTACGAAGCACCTAACGGTCTGCCTTATCGCGTACTTAAGTTTCGTGTGAGTTCCGGACGAGAAATTGGGGAAATGAAGCACAATTGGAAAATGCGCGCGTTTAAATAAGGTCGAGACTACTGTGCCAGCAGCCGGCAAAATAGCTCGCAGGGAACTTTGCCGGCAGTTTGACCCAATTGCCTGATTCCGGTCACATCACAGCACACAGCCAACAAAACGACACTGGCGGAATTCTCTTTTTCAAGCTGTTTGCTGGCAGAATACCCTGCACAAAAAGCTGCCGGCAGGCGGATATCAAACCTAGCCCAACGAATCTCCCAATGCTCTAGGGGAAACACATATTGATTTGGAGCCGCCGCGGTGGCTGAGTGGTTATGACGCTCGGCTGCCGGCCCGAAACACACAGGTTCGATCCTGGCCGCGGCGGTCTAATTTCGATGCAAGCGAAATTCTAGAGGCCCGGGTACTGTGCGATGTCAGAGCACGTTAAAGAACCCCAGGTGGTCCAAATTTCCGGAGCTCTTCACTACGGCGTCTTTTGGGTCGTTAAACCCCTATAAACCAAACCCAACATATTGATTTTTCTTATTGATTGATTGATTGATTGATTGATTGATTGATTGATTGATTGATTGATTGATTGATTGATTGATTGATTGATTGATTGATTGATTGATTGATTGATTGATTGATTGATTGATTGATTGATTGATTGGACAACTTCTCAGTTCCATCAGAAAAGACGTTTCTACCCGTTTGGAGGCTCGCGCTGTGGTCTTCTGAATAAATCAGTTAAGAGCCTTGCAGGCCCGCCCAAAACGGAGGTTCTTTGTACGAGAGCGAACGCCGGTGCCTCCCAAAGGTGCCGCGGTTGGAGGGGGCTTTGGAAGGCGTGGGGAGAGTTCAGTTGTACTCCGGACGCCGAACGACGAGCAGCTAGCTCCGCTGACTGCTAGAACTTTCCGCGAGGTGATCCTTTCTGCTTACTCTAAATAAGTTCAGTGAGAAGTTTTCAGCGACTGGATCAAGTGTGATAATTTATGATTAGGCCATCGAACAGCGGCAGTGACGCACAGTTACAACACTAATCGCAATGAAGAATCATACTGATTGCCACTCTGAAAAATAGAACGCAGAAAAACTGCTCGCTTTTTCTTTACAGCGCTTCATGCGGCGACATCAGGACGTGTCGAGAGCAGAGGTTGATTGATTGATTAACTTTTATTTCCATCAGAAAAGACGTTTCTCCCCGCCCCCGGCACGCAGCACTGGGAGACGTGGAGTTGCGCGTCCGCGGTTAGAGGCTGGTTGGCAGTTCTTGACTGGTAGCTGCCTCTTCCGCCGGATAGATGGTCGTGCGCTGGAGCTCAGGATCTGGGCTTCTTTGCAGGGTCTCCCAGGCTTTCCTACTATCAATATTTTTGCCCGCCCTGGGAGGATATGGGGACTCCCAAATTATGTGGTCGAGGGTCCTACTTTTGTCAAGTATTAAGAAAATCGAGGGCGGCTGCGCTCATCACGTGATCACAGCGAGCCAATTAGACGGCACTGCGAACATCATGTTTTTGTGGAGGTTCTGCCGGCTTCCGGTAATATATAGCCACTTCCTTTATTTTGGGCATGCCCAACGAATGTAGAAAGCAAGTAGCCTTATGGTTCCTTTTCCTTCTGCGGCTGCTCGCAACGCTGGATAATTTCTAAAATAAATCAGTTGCGTTTATGCTAATTGCGGTTTTTTCGCATGTCAATGCTAACTAGTTCGCCTTATACGGTTCTAGCTACGAGTAGTGGGTGGGTCTTGCCTGATGCCGCCATCCAGTAGCCATCATGGCCAGGTGGGATGGCGGACAGGCAGGCCATATATAGCGGGAGCGCTCATTACAGGGCTATTCACGACTGCAAAGCACTGTTTTGCAGATGTGAGGGTGGCCTTTGTGGAATGTACTTGTTTTATATATTTGCAATGGTTCTCGATGTGCTTATTCCATCTCTTTTGTTTTTCTCATTAATTGGCGTTAGCCTTGCTAGGGCACCTACCGGACTGCTCAGAACTTGCATTATTTCCACACGTTTCCTTAGCACGCGGGAATAGTGGCTAGTGTCAAACTCCTGCCTTCTTTTTCAATTTGTATGCAGTGCTACAGATGCTATAAACGCACCAACTGTTGGCACTGGAGCACTTCTTCCCGCGTCATTGTCTCTACTCACACAGAAACAGTGCCTGAGGTAAGCCTAACGATAGGCCAGCAAAATCGCTGATACGCCATCGCGTTCAAGCACTACCGACTGTTAGCAGATGCGCGCCGGAAGGCGCAAGGAGGTTGGTCGGGACGTAATGACAATAAATCAGGGCCATAGATCAGTTGCAGAGCCTCTCTTCAAAGGCAATGTCCCTCCGTTAGTCAGTTGTATCCTTCTATAGTACAGTTCTGGAACGCTACCCGGTAACGCTACCCGGAAATGTGGTTTATCTCGCGTAGCTTCTTCTCTTCGTTTATATTTTCACCTACAGGTGGAACAACTACAATTGTCCTCCCTTAGACGTGTTAACATCTATTATTGCTTTGAGCCTATTTGTGAGAAAGTGGCGCAGGTGGAGGCCTATTATTTCTGAACATTTTTTCGCCAGTCACAACATACATTGTAAAGCCCGTTATACATAGCGACACGGGCCGGGGAACTTATTTTCATTAATTTATCCCTCCCATCGTCCTATCTGCCACTGCACTGTATGTATCCCCATGAGCCATTCAGTGACCGCGGCTGGCGTGGGCAGCCCTACCCTGACACTACAAAATTTGTGCCGCACACAGCGCTATGAGCACGTCAGACACAGGCTGCTTTAAACAGCCCCTGTAAAGGCTCCTTCTGTGGGTCTCAATCCTCCTTTTGCAGAGTGCCCTGAAGACTCGGACGTAATTGAAACCCATGCCGAGAGTCATACCTGGACGTTTGAGTTTCGCGCATAAAAACTCTCCGTCTTGCGTGTTTTGTCTGGATTTTGACACCACTTACTTCATTGTTGTATTGTATTCAAGCTTAGTGTGCAGTGAATTGGGAAGCGGTGCTGCTTTAAACGGCAGCTCTTGATAAGAAATACATATTGCTGCAAACAAAACTTATGTTTCTTTTTATGTTCTTGTCGGTCTTTATCTTATCGGTCTTTATGTGTTTATGAGTCCCTTTTCGTTTTGTTTAGTTTAGGGGGGTTTAACGTCTCAAAGCGACTCAGGCTATGAGAGACGCCGTAGTGAAGGGCTCCGGAAATTTCTACCACCTGGGGTTCTTTAACGTGCACTGACATCGCACAGTACACGGGCCTCTAGAATTTTGCCTCCATCGAAATTCGACCACCACGGCCGGGATCGAACCCGCGTCTATCGGGCCAGCAGCCGAGCGCCGTAACCACTCACCACCACGGCGGCTCCTTTTCGCTTTGTGTCGTGGAGATGGGGGTTCAATCCTGGCCGCGGCGGCCGTATTTTGAATGGAAGTGAAATGCACAAGGCGCCCCTGCTCTGTGCGGTGTCAGTGCACGTAAGACCCTCAGGCGGTCTGGTCTACATTAATCCAGAGCCCGCCACTATAGGCCATCCCTCTTAGCCCATGTGCCAGTTTCGTATGTTGGACACCACAATTTATAACTCGTTTGCAGCAGCCAACTAATCTAATTTATTCTTTCGCAGTTCTCGCTGTCGAGATTTCTCGGCACACAGGAGCTCGGCGATGTGGAAATTGTGGTGCACTGGGAACACGCTCCCGAACAGCAGGCATCTTTCAAAGCGCATCGCATGATCCTGGCCCTGCAGAACGACGTCTTCAGGGCCATGTTTTTTGGACAATTCGCCGGAGAAGATCGCGTCACTATTACGGACCTGCATCCGGACGGCGTTGGAGGGCTTCTAAGGTAGAACCTCCCTTCGCTCACGCTTCATTTATGAATTTTGCTGAAAAGCACTTGACGGCCTGTAATTCGTATTACATGCAGAAATATAAGCTTGATTCTATTGCAGTCTATTCTAACAACATCTGTAGAGGGGCCTCCGAGTTGACGTGCGAGTAAAGAGGGGAATACGATAAGTTAACACTTTATCACTAACACAAAATTTGAAATGCCAGCTAAGAAACCAAACATAGCAAGTACCCAGAAAGAGAAGAGTATCAGGACTCAGTGCTCTGCGTTAGGCGCCAAACAAGGCGAAGTACGGCTCTGAACCCTGAGTCCTCCAAGCCTGCTTAGCCTACTGCCCGCACGCTGGACTCATCCACCGTTACCGTACTGATTCTATGAGACTTAAGCTCGCTGCCTATACTTCGTTATTCTCTCTAACGACCCTGCTGTGATCGTCCGCAGGCCTCCCTCTTAAAAGTTGTAAGGTCACGGGATGACGTTCTCCATTACACTGCCATTGACAGCCCTAGAGTTTTGCCGTCCTAATCCATGCAGGTTCCAACCAGCAAAAGTCGCATTCATAGCTTGTTTAAAGGGTTACTTATTGGAAAGGTCTTGTTCCTTGGCGATGACAATCAAGGGAACGACGCTTTGGCGAACGGCCTGCTTGTAAGAACGCTAAATCCATAGCATGCTGGATACGGCACCCTGCCCCCCAGAAACCATTACTGCCCACAACCAGAGCTTTGTCTTTGTGTTTTATCTCATTAGACTACAGGAAGCATTTCCCGCTTCTCATTCAAATAAGAATAAAGTGGGGCGATTTTGTTATACTTTTGCTTTTGTAAAAACGACGACGAGCCCTATTTTCTCACCTGCTTTGCGACGCAGGTATTTCTGCAGTGGACAGCTCCAGGTGGAAAGCGTTCACCAGGCGACCTGCACCCGCAGCGCTGCAGTCAAATACATGGTGCCTGAATTGGCAGCCAGGTGCGTCGCATACGTGCAGCACTGTATGTAGCTCGATGACGTATGTCCGTTTCTGGACTACATCCTGACGATGGGCGAGGACGGCGTGGACGGGCCCGCCAAGGCCGTCCTCCGCAACAATGGCCTCTTCGTTCTCGCGTCGAAGACGTTCGAATCCTGCCTGCACTGCACCGTGAACTACATTCTCGACAACGTGCACAATGCACCCGAGATGTCGGTGCTGCAAGCCGTCCACGCCTGGGGCCGCAGCCAGTGTCTCGAGAGAGGCAAGGTTGGCGGAGAGCCAGCTGACCTCCGTTCCGTGGTGCGGCCTTTCTTCCTCGAGCTCCGGTTTCTCGTGCTCACAGCGACCGAGTTTTTCGCGGTCCTAACGTGTGGGGCACGCTGAACGCCGAGGAATCTCTGGCCATCCTTTGCAACATCATCGAGAAAGACTCGTTGCCCATGCCGGCTGGTTTCTGCACCGTACGCCCACAGCGCGCTTAGTTGCGCAGTCCGTTGATAGCACGCCCCGGTGCAAGTCGGCTTTGTCAACAAAATGCCTTTTCATTCAGAGGAGCAAGAACATGTAATCTATAGTCACAGAAATTAGTGCGTGGAACGGAAACGCGACCTTCGTCAAGGCCTGCTTGATTAGTCCTGTAACATTTTCTCGAATTTTCGCCTTTAACGTTTGTTTCACGTTGTATCATGTCCTAATGACTAAAACAATATGAATTACGAAAGCGGGTTAAACGTTTTGTTCCTTAAAACTTGGTACCGCAGTTGAAGCTCACTCGGTCACTAGATATATATTGTATAGGATTCGTGCCTCATCGTGTTCATAATTGTCCGGCTGCATCGTTAAGCCGTTTTACAATAAAATCCCCAAGACATCCAGTAGGGAAACTTGGTACCAGTTAGTTGATGGTGATATAGTGGACAGGGTGAGAGTGCGAGAAAGATGAGGATGAGAAGCACTGACCCAAGCGCTGTGTGTCTGTCGTCTCGTCCTTTTTCATGCGCTGCCTTTTTTCCCATGTAAAGTCACATGCGTGGTCCAAAAGCTCTTTCCAGGCGACATTATGCAAATTCTCTAGCAGTGGTGCCGTGTTGAACGTTACTTACCTTCGTGAACTCTAATCTGTCTTCGTGCTCTGCGTGGCAGCCGCCGAATTGGGCACAACTTTCGGCGCCATCTCCCAGCACGGGCGGTCCTTAAAGAGCAATGACGTGATAATTGCAGCAACGCGTGCTGCTACACGAGGCTGTGGGATGAGCACGTCGCCCTCGTTGAAGTGGGTCGTGGTGAATACATACTGACCTTGGGAGTCCTACTTGAAGCTTTGGGTGTTGGAATCGGTGTAATGTTACTTAAGTCGTCGGCGAAGAATAAAATAAAAGTATTGCTGCAACCAAATTTTTGAAAATTTACTTTAGATATTGCCGCCGCGGTGGCTCAGTGGTTAAGGCGCTCGGCTGCTAACCCGAAAGACGTGTGTTCGATCCGGCCGCGGCGGTCAAATTTCGATGGAGGCGAAATTCTATACGGTGTGAAACGGTGGGTCAGTTCTCTATTATCTGTGCCTACGTGTGAAGGGCAAAAAAAACAGAGAAAAGCGATCGCCAACGAAGTTTTGTAACATTTCCATTTAGTGTGCCTTCTCGACGGAAAGTCCTCACAGTGCTGTCTTGTTGCATCTCATGAAACAAGACGATGACTTCCGCAGAGCGCTAAAGACAAAAAACCTGAGCACTTAAAGAAACGAGTCTGCGGGCATGGTTGTTTGTTCGAATCAGTTCACTCGGGAGGACTTCTTTCTTCCCGGTAGTTATCAGCTTACCTTCTGACCACTAAGTTTAATGTCGCATAGTTGGGCTGTGATTAAATTTCGCACTACTCTCCTAGGAACAAACTGGGATGTCGTATATAGCTCAGAAACATCTGATGAAGCGTATAATTTCTTTTCTCTATTTCTAAACGCGTATCTCGGACCACTTATTTCAGTCCCTAAGCAAAAACCAGCAATAAGGCAGGACAACAACATTGGGTGAACACTGGGCGATCATTGTCAAAAATTGGCATGAACGGCGGTCCTACATTGGCATTTAGGCAAAGCGCTACCACTTTGACACATTGGTCCCACTTTCAGGTCAGTTTTGGGACAACGTTCAGTCGATCGAGGAGCCAACGCAGGCCTGGCATTCGTTCTGCGACATGGTCCAGTAAAGGCCTCGGATTGGCTTTCCAGCTTTCGAACACTGGCATCCAGCTATCGAACATTGGTATCCAGGTTTCAAACATTAACAGCCAGCTTTCAAACACTGGTATCCTGCTTTCGACAATTGGCACATGCAACATAACCCACTGCCCAATGACTGGAACTGTGGATGTTCCATTCAACCTAGCAAATATTCATAAATGAGGGTGAATAATAATTCAGGAAAAAGACCGGTTTATTGCATCGAGTTACAAGGATCACGCTTCTAGCGCACGCACAATGGCTTGCGCTGGTAGCAGTCATCCTGGGAATTAAAGGAAAGGATGACCCAAGGGCATGGTGGCAGAGGCTGTGGGAAAATCATTTATTTTCTAGTTTGCTGCGTGTCGATGATTCAGGTTGGACAATAGCAAGTTGCTGTAACACGGCTAAGAGATCCATAAAGTGCTTAACGGAGCTGTCCTCCTGTGAACTGATCAGTCATATCTGAAGTAATCGTTGCACTCCTCTTTCAAGACGTCTCTTCCACTGCACTGAAATTCCTCGTCCAGCTCTTGCACGATGACCTCGCAATGCGTCCAGCCTGCAAAGAGAGGCATGAGGTCATGATGAACTTAAATATGGGCGCCACAGGGCAAAAACAGAAATGATTAAACACTGAATTTTTTGAGGCACAGTCGGCGTGAAAACACTCGGCACACACTTTACAGGATAATTTGTAACAACTGGGACCGTATTTTTTGCACAAGGTGAAATTTAATTTGCCTTGTACCAGTTTGGTGATTTTTAGTTTAATGAGCCGTTTCGCACCTTCGATAAGATATTCAATGTGAAAAAAAAAACAATGTAATTTGATGTTGAAAGGAAATTAATAATTGGTTTTTGGGGAAAGGAAATGGCGCAGTATCTGTCTCATATATCTTTGGACACCTGAACCGCGCCGTAAGGGAAGGGATAAAGGAGGGAGTGAAAGAAGAAAGGAAGAATAGGTGCCGTAGTGGAGGGCTCCGGAATAATTTCGACCACCTGGGGATCTTTAACGTGCACTGACATCGCACAGCACACGGGCGCCTTAGCGTTTTTCCTCCATAAAAACGCAGCCACCGCGGTCGGGTTCGAACCCGGGTACTCCGGATCAGTAGTCGAGCGCCCTAACCACTGAGTGTTTTGTTTTAATTTCATAACTACGTATCTCTAAATTGTGAGAGCATTTTTTATTTGGGTAAAGATGCACAGGCTGCCGAATCTCCTCCATATAGAGTCGAAACAAGTCTTGAACAAAGCACGTTCTTTTTTTTTGGATGGGGTTCAAAATAAATACGCTGGATGGAAAAAACTCAGAACACCTTTTTTTTTTTTTAATCCAGCAGTTTATCTTAGTCGCTTTCATTGCATGTAACACAGATTCGAAGCTGACTTGAAAACCACGCAAAACACCCGGCCGTCTTACAATCCAGAGTAATGCCTTTTTTTCATTGAGAGATAACTTGGCAAAAGCTTTAACCATAAATTGCGGATTTTCTATTGCTCCTGCAAGTGCGTTTGCCAAAGAGAAACAGCGCGGAAGTAGTACACATATCGCTACCAACTGGTCTGTAGTAGACAGACAGACAGACAGACAGACAGACAGACAGACAGACAGACAGACAGACAGACAGACAGACAGACAGACAGACAGACAGACAGACAGACAGACAGACAGACAGACAGACAGACAGACAGACAGACAGACAGACAGACAGACAGACAGACAGACAGACAGACAGACAGACAGACAGACAGACAGACAGACAGACAGACAGACAGACAGACAGACAGACAGACAGACAGACAGACAGACAGACAGACAGACAGACAGACAGACAGACAGACAGACAGACAGACAGACAGACAGACAGACAGACAGACAGACAGACAGACAGACAGACAGACAGACAGACAGACAGACAGACAGACAGACAGACAGACAGACAGACAGACAGACAGACAGACAGACAGACAGACAGACAGACAGACAGACAGACAGACAGACAGACAGACAGACAGACAGACAGACAGACAGACAGACAGACAGACAGACAGACAGACAGACAGACAGACAGACAGACAGACAGACAGACAGACATATAGTATGGTGGAGCTGCCATAAAAAGAATGTAAACCAACAGACCGAAAAACTTTATTCAGCAAGTGAGTTTTAGACCCAGCTGGGTCCCTGGGCCACTGCGCGGTCCCGCACTGCATCAAGTATGTCATGCTGGGACATGACGTCGGCAGCCCGAGTCACCGCAGCAAGCTGCGATGTCGGGTCTGCAGACATAAGCAGGACCTCCCAGTCCTCCCAGCTCGAGATGGCGTGCTGTCCCCGCGGGGGAGGGTCAGCAGGGCAGCCGAGAAGGATATGGGAGTGTGTGACGTGGGGGTCACCACATAGGGAGCATGCAGGGGATGTGCCGCAATAGTGGGATAAAAGCTGAGGGGATGACAGAGAGCGGGTCTGGAGGCGTCTGAAGAGGATCTGTTGGGAATGCGTAAGAGAGGGGTGGGGAGGAGGGGAAGTCCGACGGTCCAAACGGGGTATTTGCGTGAGCTCCGCAAAGGTGTGCGCCCGCTCCCTCGAGAATCCTGGATCGAGACTGTCCTGAGCCCGGCAAATCAGACCTCGGGCCAATTTATCGGCAGCCTCGTTTCCAGGGTTCCCAGAGTGAGCCGGCACCCACTGAAGCTCTACCCTGCGCGGTAAATTTTGGGTAGGGGTGTTCAACAATTGCCAGGCAGGGGCATGAATCCTGCCCCTGGCAAAGTTGGACAGAGCCGTTTTGGAGTCGCTGAAGATGTATTGGGCGTCCGAATGTGCAAGGGCTAGGGCGATGGCGGTCTCCTCTGCCTCCTCAGGCGTAGAGCCCGAGGGAAGACGGTGAGTTAGGGGGTGAGGTAGGGTTGGATTGTAGGCAACTGCTACCGCTTCATGCGCTGTACATGCGGCATCTACCCAAACGGCATCGTGGGCTTATGGAGTACTTATGGAGTACTTATAGTACTTATGGAGGGCATTAGCGCGAGCTACGCGGCGAGAGATGTGATATTGGGGATGGACGTTTCGAGGAAGGGGTTTCACAACGAGAGGTGTATGGATGTGTCGAGGGATGGGTATAAGGGTTGACTGGTTAGCGGGTATGTTGATGCGAAGGGAGGAGAGTATATGACGGCCAGTGGCGCTCGTGGCAAGTCTAAGGTACTGTGTCTGAAGGTGCGCGTCAACTAGTTCCTGAATGGTGTTATGCATGCCTAGTGCAAGAAGTTTGGCTGTGCTAGTGCTACGAGGTAGGTTTAGGGCTGCCTTAGTCGCAAGGCGGAACATTGCGTTCACGCGTTTGGTTTCAGTGCGGTTCAATTTGAGATATGGGGTTGCGTATAGAATGCGGCTAAGCGTAAATGCGTGCACTACTTTCCTGTTGTCCGCTTCGTCTAAACCCTTGTTAAGGGAGGACACTCGGCGTAGAAGGTGCAACACGGATTGCGTGGAGGCCTTCAGCCTTTTAAGGGTATGTTCATTTCGTCCAGAATCCTGCAAGTGGAGGCCAAGGATGCGGAGGGCGGGTGTGATGGGGATAGGGGATCCTTTTAAATTGATTTGGATGGGCGAGTTAGCGCTAGATTTTGGCCTAATTAGGAAGAGCGCGGACTTAGATGGGGAACATTCGAGCCCGATGGATGACGCGTGAGAGGAGATGGTGTCTGCTGCTAACTGAAGTTTCCTCAATTTCCCCGTCAGAGCCATGAGTGGTCCATGTGGTAATATCATCAGCGTACAGGGTATGCTTTGGGTGTGAGATTAGAGCCAGTTTGTGAGCTAGGGGGATGAGAGCAACGTTAAAGAAAAGGGGAGAAAGGACCGCCCCTTGAGGGGTTCCGAGCTCTCCGAGTGTATAAGGTGATGTGGTAATCTTATCTATGTGCAGGGAGGCAGTGCGGCCCTAGAGAAACGCGCGAGCGTAATTGTAGGTTTTAGGGCCTACCTATAGAGCCTGCAGTTCCCGTAAGATGGCATCGTGTCGAATTCTGTCAAATGCCTTGGTGAGGTCAACTGCCAGGATAGCTTTAGTGTGGTGGGGGATGGTATCATCAAGCACGTCATGCGCAATTTGAAGTAGGGCGTCCTGCGCAGATAGATGCGCACGAAATCCGAGCATACTGTGGGGGAAAAGGTGGTTGTCTTCCATGTACGTTGTTAGCCGAGCAAGAATTATGTGCTCGAAGACCTTGCCTAGACAGGATGTAAGAGAAATGGGGCGGATGTTGTCTAGGGTGATAGGCTTGTGGGGTTTTGGAATAAAAATAATTTTTCCATGCTTCCACGAGGCAGGGAGAGTACATGCCTCCCAACATTCGTTAAAGTAGTTGACTAAGTCAGAGATGGAAGCATCGTTAAGATTTCTGATAGCTGCATTGGTAATTTGATCATCTCCGGGAGCGGTATTCTGTAATTTCAATAGGGCGGCGCGAAATTCTGATTCTGTAATAAGGGCGTCAAGTTCGGGCTGGGGTGGGCCTGCATAATCAGGATACTTGCAAGGGAGACCGGGGGTTGTATAGGTGCATTTCACCTGGGCGAGGAAGGCGCCGGTGTCCTGTCGATGGTTGTGAGCGAGGCGGCGAATGCTAAGGCGCGTCTGAGATTTGGATTGCGTGGGGTCTAGCATGTGCCGTAATAGATGCCAAGCGCGGGTTGTGGAGAGATTGCCGCGGAGACCGTCACAAACCTGAGCCCAGTTAGCTTTGCAAAGAGTGGCACTACATTGTATTATTTGGGATTGAATCTGGGCAAGTTTGAGTTTTAGTCTCCTATTGTGCTTCTGAGTCTTCCACCTTTGCGTTATGTTGTCCTGTGCTTGGAGGAGGTGGGCGAGCTTGCTGTCAATAACAGGGGTGTCTGGCGTAGAGTCGAGCGTTTGAGTGTGGCGGCGAATGTCTTTTTGCAACTGAATAATCCAGGTGTCTTGGTCGAAGGGGGCCTGTGCTGGCTGCGCTTGTCTAAATTTGCGGAGCGCGTCCCAATTAGTGTGCGTAATGGTAAATTTGCGCTGAGATCGGCGATAGTTTAGCGTTATTCGAATTAGGTGATTATCGCTGCCTAGTGTGGAAAGCATTCTTTCCCACTGCAGGTGGTCCAAGTTTCTACCAAGCGTAAGGTCTGGGCTAGTATCGGCAGTAACACTGTTACCAATCCGCGTAGGTAAGCTAAAATCATTAAAGATGGTCAGGTGGAGCGCCAGCGTCTCATTGTACAAAACTGTGCCTCTGTGGTTGGTGCGCCGATAGCCCCAGTCCACGTAAGCGCAATTAAAATCTCCGGCAATAAGTAGGGGGTTTGATCCGGCCAACTGGGTTGCGGATTTGAGAAGTGAGGGGAGTAAGTTAATTGGCTGACGTGGGAGAAGGTAGCAGTTAAGAAAGAACAGGCTTGATTTTGCAGGGGTGGGCGGTAAGACTTCAATAAGGCTGTTAGCGATAGGGGAGGTAATTACGTGCTCCACGTAATGCAAGGATTTACTGACATATGTGACCACCCGAGGAAGATCAGTGGAGTCTAAGGGGATGAAAGCGTATCCTGGCAGCTGCCTGCAAACATTGGTGTCCTGAATGGCGATAATGTCTGGTGGGAATGACGAACTTGCGATAATTTGCTACAGAGGATCGCGCTTTCGCCGAAAGCCCCTGCAATTCCACTGAATAATGTGTAAAGAATTAAGGCCCGTCGGAGGAGCCACGTTGTTGGATAGTGAAGGGAAGGAGGGGTGTGGAACACAAAACAGTTCCGATTCCTATCCTGCATAAGCTGTACATGACAACCATATTCCTGAATGCATCGGATGTTAGGTCACATGAACTCAGACTGGCTGTTCGAGAAAGTAGTGAATGTTTGGCGAATTCATTGCACCAAAGACGAAAAATAAAGTTCTTACCATTCGGGCAGATCTGCACTGCGCGCGACGTCAAGCCAGACATTTGGCAATGAGAGTGTTTACATAGAAGTCGTCCTCGTGCTTTGTCTCGTTCTCTGCTCCTGTCGGAAAAAGTAAGGCCGCATGTAGTCAAACACTTACTCCCAAAATCACATTCATTTCCGAACGTATCTCAAGATAAAATATTTGTAGTACTTACAAATAAGATATTGCAGGCCAGGGAGCGAACCGCGTCGGAGCTCTCATATAGTGTCAGATGTGGGTTTTCGCTTGCGCAGACTACGAACGGAGCCAGCTCGAGTGTGCATGCTCTTTCATCGCGCTGGCTGTGCGCATGGACGCCGCCGTGCCAGACAAGGCAAGACTCGTCCAGTCAGGAATGTGTCGTGGCGATGCATGGCGCTGTGACGAATGAGAGGGGAGACGACGGTGATGAGGGAAGGAGGGGATGGTGGCTGCAGGGGGGAGAGCCATTTCTTTGTGGTCGCAAAAAAAGTTTCCAACTGAAAGGCAGAGAAAAGATGATCTTGTGGGGGCACGAACGGCGCAGCGTGTAGCTGCGCACGGGAGAAACAGCTAGGAGAAATTGAGTAAAAAAAAAATTGCTTCGAGGAGTAGGGATTAGCACGCTGCCTCGAAAGTGACACGTCCGGGAGATGAGTTGGTGAGATACGAGACTTCAAAAGAGAGAGGGGACGGGGGCCGAAACATGTGCACGTATACAGTCGTCGGCGTCGCTTGAGGGCAACAAATTAAGCCATTTTGTTAATCTGAAATTGGTGCCGAACATACCTCTTGATAAACCAATTTAAATTCAAGTACTGGACACATCGGAAAAAGCAAAAAAGCAGTTACAGCGAGTCAGAAACGCCGGTCCTATATACGCGTTGTCAACAACCTGGCTGTGAAGCATTCCCCAGGCTGGCGCTCGCATTCTTCGGCGATTCTTGCAGAGTTATCGCACTGCGCAAACAAGTAAGCCCGCAACCGGCGCCAAAATATATGAGCTTGCTTAACCTAATTGGAACGCAGCTTGCAATACATGCCGAACTAACGCGCAATTGCTGCCTGTATACAGATGCAGATATGTAAACAAAAGTAGCGCCGAGATGCAGTCGTCGTCATGGGCGCATTCCTGGAGGAGTTACGTACCTGTGCGGTAAATGCTGACCCCTGCATGCGCAATCGTCTGGAGGGGTTCATATAGCGAATACATGGGCTGTTTGCTAAACAAGCAGCAGATATCGTAATCAGCAGCCACGGGACCCTGAGCAGTCTCGCGCTGGCGGCGCGAAGTGAAGACAGAGACGGGTATTGGTCGGTAGGAAAAGTGAGGCATCGTGTCGCTGTAATGTGACCAGGGTCAGCTACGGGCCACCAACACAGACGTCCGCCGAGCGTCGGCGTGGCAAAGCGAAATACAACGCTGAAATCGCGTTGGCATACGCGGTATGGCGATCAAGATCGGCCGAAGCGAGCCGCTTGGTTTCAGGACTCAGTGTCGTTCCTCGCTCGCTTGGCTTTTCTCAGCATATCGCAGTACCGACCAAGTTTGTCGGCACATGATGCACAGCACCTGTACGAGAGCAGACGACGCAGCAATACGTGCGTCACAACTTTTGGGGCCCACGTGACCAGGGTTGCTGCTCTTCCCTGATCGTGATGTCGCAGCACACCCCGGAGCTCAGACACCGAAACCGCTCAGTATAAATAATTCAATAAAAATTATTTACCGCACTTATATGAATTGCGCCGCGTGTATCACACGTCCTGGGGCAATACGCAACGTTAAGAACAAAGAACACGCCAACCAAAAATTTGGTGTCTCTACCCCTTTAAGCTTCGCCTTTAAGAGTGGAACACGGCAGTGTGTTGCAGCACTGCCAGGGAGTCCACGGAACGCCATCGCCCGTTCGGCGCGACGCCTTGCCCGCTAGACAAATCGCTCTTCTAAGTACGGTGAAACGGACGAGCGGAGCGGCAAACCACGTAGAAGCGCTGCCAGGCGCCTTGCCGAAATGCGCGGGACTCAAGTTGCAGGAGTAGTTAGTCGGCACATCACTCTCGACAAACCCAATGCCACGAACGCCAGCAAAGCTTCCGCGCCGAACGAACGGGCAGCAAGTCGCAAGCTTCGTGGTGAACGCGCTTTGGATGTGCGCTGTGTTCGCCGCTGACCGCGTGATTCCTGCGTGCCCGCACGGCCCCACTGTGCCCGAACGAGAGATATGTCAGACCATAGCCTCCTCTTCTATAGAGGCAGGTGTTCACAGAGTTATGTGAGACAGGCCTCACTTCATTCCTTAAAACCAATTTTCATTTCATTTTTCTTCACTTGCGGCACGGTCCGGGTTGTCCACCGAAATATGTGACAGGCGTCCCTTCCTTTCCTTGCGCTGCCGTCGTGCGCTATCTGTTGGGGCAGTGGCGTACGTTGCGAGGAGGGATTTTTCGCTCATGGCAGACGCGGACGACACCGGCTTTTCTGCGACTCGAGCTCCTTAACGCTTTCGCGTTAAAACTATGATGGCACGATGGTCAGTGATCGTACAATGCAGTTAGCAGTATGAAGAGCACTTGTGTCTTCGTACGCTCGCCCGGCGAAACGTTCCCGGCTGTGCCACTCAACTTCAAACTATCAATGCGGAAAGCTTGGCTAGTTGGTATGTCATCATTAATTAATTAAAAGACTAGCGCATAAATTCGGACGCATACAGAGAAGAAGACAGGACGAGCGCTAAACATCAACTGAGGTTTTACTCCGAGAAAAAAGTACATAAATTCATTTTGAGTGGTGCATGCGCACACTGGGCTGAGACAGTACACGCACAATCTAATCAAATCGGGGCAAAACTATTCCTTAGATACATTTTGAGTGGAGCATGTGCACACTGCGCAGAAACAGTACAAGCACATTCTAATCAAAATGGGGCAAACTATTCCTTAGGTACATTTTTTTCTTTTTTGGACAAGGCAAGTGATGTTGTGCTTACACAGTTATCTCCTTCCCTGTTAATGTGATAAGCCTCACAAATCTCACGCCCCAACCTTGTGCCTCCCCTACCAAGCACACACGTGGCATCAAACACCGGCACGCACCCGCACTGCTTACAATGCTCGGCCAAATGGCCGCCCCCCGCCAATGAATCTACCAGCGTGCGGTGCTCTCGAAGTCGTTCGTTTAGGCAGCGGCCAGACTGCCCCACATAGAATCTACCGCAGGAGAGAGGTATGCGGTATACGATACCAACAGTGCAAGGTACAAACTTGCATTCGTGCTTTATGGTGCAGACCGGCTTTTTCTTTTCATTTACGGCTTTGCACATGCGCACCAGCTTTTCGGGGGCAATGAACAACACGTCCACGCCGCACTTCTCTCCAACTTTTCTTAGCCGGTGCGATAACTGGTGCACGTACGATATAGCTGTACGCTTCAGCCTTTTGCAGCTTTTTTCGGCTGCCACGCCATTGCGGCCATGATTTCTTTGAGGAGGCATTCTGCCACAGCCGTCACAGTGTCTTTTGGAAAACCGGCGTTCCGCAGCCGGAGCACTTGCGTCTCCAAACTAACCTCGATTTTATGTTGGCATGACTTTTCGAGAGCACCACGCAGGCAATTTTTCGCAATGCCCCGCTTGACCAATTTTGAGTGAGCCGAATTATATGGTAAAATTTCCTTTTTTGTGCGTGGCTGGTACGACCAACAGATGTGCCCCGTGCCAAAGAACCAACACAGCTCGAGGAATTGGAGACACCCGTTCATCGGAACTTCATGTGTGAACCTCAGCTTGCCAGAACAAACACCGAAAATCTCTAAAACACTTTTTACAACGTGTGGTTTGTCGCTCTCGTTGTCAACATTCACAAACACAATAAAATCATCCACATATCTAAAACACCTCACAACACGTTTTTCCTCTTTCATGCACGCTGCCACGCGCTTGTCAAATTGTCCTAAAATATTTCACTAAGTATTGGGGCTATGCAGGAGCCTATGCAAATACCATCTTTCTGCACGAACAACTTGTCGTTAAAACAAATGTAGGTAGATGAAAGGTAACATTCAATTAACGCTACAAAGTCATTAACAGAAACCCCGCTGCTATTTTGGAACTTGACAGCCCCCCAGCTTTCAATCCGCTCTTTTACTGCGTCTAACAGCTCTGTTTGGGGAATGGAATAGAAGAGCTCCTCAATATCAACTGAAAAAGCAAAATTAGCTCGTGAAGCACCATCTTGCTCACCCAAAAATTCAATCACATCCTTTGAGTTGCTGACTCGAAAAGTTGCTGCACCAGACTGTAAAAACAGCGAATATGCCGGGGCTGAACGCATTTTTTTTCTGCAAAAACCTACAAAGAAGGCATGCCTCTCAGAGCAATTGTATCCGACAAAGAAGCCTGGCAAGACTTTGTATCAAAATACCTACAAAAGCACCTTAGCCAACTAGACGCAGAAGACCCTTTTCGTGTGCCTCAAGAAGTTGGTCGATATCATGCTCAAAGACCGAACGCATCTTCAAAGGCCACTGGACACATGCTTGCTTTACAACTAGTGTGAATAAAATCGCGGGTTTTCCTGTCGTGACCTGTGAGAACAAGGATAGCGGCCACAGGGAAGCACTACTGCATATTATCTGCAAGAATTTAATCAAACCGTTGCTAACAAACCATGCACTTGACATAACAGACAAGAACGCATTTGCGAAGATGTACAACAAGCTCTTTCCCGAAAATTCTTGAAACTGAGTACGTGTAAGAAACGATTTCCGCCGCCTTCATCGCACCGGCGCATGCCATTTTTCCTTGTTAGAGCGAACGTGTCTGTGCCTTCAAGCGCTGTTTTTTTTAATATTCACAAGTCGCTCGCCATGTCTGATACTCCCCTTGTTCCAGTTGTCATTTCATCAACGCACGTGCTTGTCATTTGGAGAAATCCGGTCAGTCAGGCCTGCTGTGTTACTCACTGTGCGCGAGTGCATCACACAGAAACCTAGTGAGCTGTGTTTCTTTCGGAAAGAATAGAGCAGAGGGGCATGGGTTTATTTGAAATTTGTAAACGTTATTCAAGGAGGTACAGTTCGGCGAAAGCTCGTCGGAAAAATGACCAGAAAAAGCGCAGGCTGGGTCTTCCAAGACCTGCTTCACCCGATCGAAACATCTCCCGCAATGCTCTGCAGCAAGATTGTAGCAGATGCGCGCTTCGCGAAGTTCTAAGAACATTAGATATGAGGGATGTGCCCCCTGCGGGCCAGCGACTCCCAAGACAGGTTACCGCGACGTCTCCGGCTTCCATCCATTGGGCGCCATGCAGTCCTCCTTTCCCACTGGTCACCTGGCTACAGTTGAGAGCTCAGGTAAATTCGGACTTCCTCCTGTCCTTATTCTATCTCATGGATTATTTTCCATTTTTGCTTGTCCGAAGTAGTTATTGATTCCTTGCTATTGGCAGCAGTACATATACAACCATCCATCATGCAGTGTAAATACTTATTTTGCGGTATTTCTAGCCACTTCAAGCACTTGTTGCAATATGGATGTTTCGAACATGCTCCCTTTATTGTAAACCTTCCAAAAGTTACTGATTATGCAGCAGACAAGAGGTCCTAACGGCATGATAGAACGGCGTGCACAGCACGCGTTCAAATTTCGAAATCGAAACTAATGATCCTCTTTCAGTATTATCTGGAAGTCATCTCAGACTTCTTAAGCATTTGCTGCACTCTTTGACATTCAAAAACATGTTTTTTTGACATTAACAAAATAAAAGCTTTTGCTCAAATCCCGAGAAAAGTATGTAACAGCATGATCGGGAGCCGCGCATCAGTCTCCCAGCCACTGAAACCGAAATTGAGGGTCATTTTTTGGCCCCGCCTCGCGGCCAGTTTGCGCAACTTCATAGCGATCTCGGGGTCCATTGAAATCGAGGAGACGCTTCAGGCATTTTCTTCAGGAGGCATTGCACGGAGCCTGCGTTACGTCACGTTTCACGTCACTCCATCCTTTGACGTCATAATAGAGGCCTGAGTTTGAATCGGAGCGGCGGGAAAAACGTTTTCAACTTCGAATCCAAATTTTTTTGCAATAAATTCATCTTTCGCTCCCGGACAAGCGGCAAATAAACCCTGAAATGCCGAACTATCAAATTTTGCTAACAAAATTTGATAGAGCTCTCCTTATTGTCCCTTTAAAGGGGTAGAGACACATTTTTGCGTTGCACCTCTCGGTTGTAAATAATGCGTAGCGATTCTGTAAGCGTGGTACACGATGTCCAAAGCACGAACTCGTATTATATAATGAATAATTGTACTATTTGTACGCACCAGTTTCGGTTTCGGTTCGTAGTTGCCAGGTTTTTACACGACGTCAAAACCAGACAATATGCTGTCACATGAGTCCGGAAAACCGTGACGTCGAGCGGGCACGTCGTCTGCTTGACACGCACGTGCATAAACACGGAGACGACGAAGAGACGGGAGCAGGGCAAGTCGCAAATTAATGGCGAACAGCTCCGAGTCAGAAGGCGAAGAATTTTATTTTGGCGAGGACACTGCTTATCAGGCATCGGGGGACGACACAGACAATGAAGACGCCGCGTTTGCGAACCACGACAACCACTTTATTTTTACACCGCTTGAGATAAACCTAGATGAGTTTTTTCCTGTTTGGATCTGCACCAAACCCTGGCCAATCCCCCACTGTGGGTATGTGCCATTGTATTTGAGGCAACAACTTTACTTTTTACCCGCTGGGCAGCGATTCCGATGAGGCAGGCGTCAGGCCCGACGAAGTTCAGGTTGTGCCAGCGGACGCCTAGCCTATAAGCAATGTCAACTGGTAAGCAGCGTTGTGTTATTTTGCTGCTCGTCTAGGGAATTTTTTTGTTTTCGCCCCAACTGCAGCGCCCGATCTTTTTGCCACTGTCAGTCACTAACACACACAAAACCTCAAAATCTCCCAGAAATATCCCATCAGGACATTTGGAATATCCCCAGGAGGTGCATTTTTCCCAAAGACATCCTAAAAACGTCCCCACAGCTAGCAGTGTCCAAAAAGTTGTGCGTCCCAGGGAAAGCCCCAAAAGGCTAATGCTAGATTTCTCGGCTCTGGCTCAATAAAATTTCTTTTTCATGCAGACTTCAGGCATCTAAGCACACATATATGCAAAATTTCAGGCACATGCTTACGTTACAGGTGGTGTAATACATCTGTCCACTCGCGTGAATGCTTGCCGGCTAGGCCACTCAGACTTACCTGTTTACATGAAATGTCCTTTAACAAGGTGAAAATTAAGGCTGGTTGGTGCATGATCTTGTGACGGGAGCAGCGCAGCACGATACAAAGAGAGAGGCGGGACACGACGCTGAATAACAACCAGATTTGTAATGCACGTTCGTCGAATATATACATCTCGCTCGTATAAGAAGGAAAAGAAAGAAACATGAAAAACGCATAAGATGTACACGTGGTGTAATATTACAACATCGCACGCAGATAATTTCTCTGTCACGAAGCGCTATTGAAGGCATGCAGACGCATACGTCGGTTTTTGGTCGGATGTTGAAGGCTTCTTCAATCTCCCTGGTCCGTTGATCAAAATATGACGGGATGACCATTGTGTTGATAAGCTGCGGGGCGCATTCACGCTCTCTGCAATGTTTTGCTAATTCACTGCTGATGGCGCTCTTTAGGGATCTTTTGTGCTCTCGAAACCGTTTATTCAAACAACGCCCTGTTTGAACAATGTAGGTGCGTCTGCATGACAGAGGTATTTCATAAACCCCGCTTTTCACACATTTCACATTTTTTCTTGCATTGATTTTTGTTTGCTCGCTGTTGACTTAGGCGCACAGGCTTCTTAACTTGTTGGGTGCTGACATGAGCACTTTTACACCAGCTCTTGCTCCTACCTTTTTGTGACTGTGGGAAATGCCATTAATGCAAGGAATGACCGCGAACGGCTTCCTTTATTCTGATGTGGTTGTGACATATTTTCTGCCTCTAAGTGCTTGCAGAATCCCTTCTGCGACACTGGATAGCAGTCTCGTCGGGCAACCTGCTGCTTTCAGCCGACGGTTCTGGGTGTCAAAACTGCCTTGAACTTCATGATGACAGGATAAGAACCAGCACATGGCCAGATGTCTGCTCAAGCAAGCTAGCACATCAAGCGTTGTAGGTGTGATGGCAACCCATTCACAGTGTTTTACAGAAAGAGGCGAGTTATTAAAACAATACTGAGTAGCAAAAGATGTTACTACTTTCAAATAACACTGAGCATCCATTGTGGGGATTCCTTTTGTGGCAGTACCAGGCCTTCCAGCAATAAAAGTGAGCAGGAGGTAAGTGTTAAACTTTTGCAGGGCTGTATCCCACCGCAGGCTCGCTACAACAGGTGCAGGATTATGCACTGGGGCATCATCAGATATATTCAATCACTGGCCAGCACTGTATGAGAAAAAAAAGCCAACCTTCAAGCTACTAGAAAACCAAGCACTGCACTGTCTATACCTGTTTAAGATAGCCCAGCCTAAATCGCCTAGCCTAGATAAAACAAAAATCAGCTGCGAGCAGTTGGGACCATTACAATATGTCAGGTCAAATGCATAGCACATTTTACTCAGTGCTACATGGGTTGTTTGCAGAGTTCCTGCCACCTGTGCAAGAATATATAACTGCCATACATGAAGGGCACTGTGTGATATTTGGAACGTTTCAATTTTTTGAAGGTGTGCCAAACTCTCATTAATTTCTCCATTGTTGCTCTTGTGGCGCTATCAATTTGACTTTCATAATGCAAACTGATCATCGCACTTGCAGAGCAGCAGAAGCCTTTCAGAAGGTAAACAATATTTTTTTGTTGCTGTTCTTGATGCTTACACACCCTGTACATTGACCTCCCCCATGTGATACCCTCGAAAGAGAGCCTTTAGGGGCAAACTGACCAAATAAATAAAAAGTAAGATCTAAGTGTTTGCCGACCTTGCATGAAGAGATGAAACAAGATAGGCTTCCCTAACCATTTGCAAAGACTGCAGCCTAGGGTTCCACACCTGATTTTAGTTGTCCTTTTTTTGTCCCATTTTATTATTTTGGCCATTTACTTCATTTAATATTTTTCCCCGATTTACTGGTTTTTCCAAAACATCTCCACCTGAAACTACTTGTGTTACCTCTCTTTTGTCATAACTTTCTGCACTGCACAAATATAAACAATTTGCACACAAAGACACGTGCTCTATAGCACCAGTCACCTGTGAGTCTGTGTAAAAAAATGCCTTGGCTAGCAGATGCATAACACTTATTCAATATGTCAATATACAAAAAAAGTAACACAGGAAGCAAGCCCGTACTTGGAGGGCTGAGCTGCATTACAAACGGTTAAAAAAACATACTTTTTACCCAACACCCTAAGATCTAAAAGAACCTGCTGACATTACTTCAGAAAGCATACACCTGTGGGACTTTCAAGGGCTATTCTAAGCAAAGACATGAACACACGCCAAAAGGATGACAGACTAAGGGAATCTTGGTTTGAAAGAACAATTTGCACAAAGAAAACAGGGCACAATGTCACTAAGCCTGTGACTGTGGAATCAACTTTACAACGAGAAAGAAAGCAAAAGGTAGAGAGCAGCTTAGACAAATTACGGTTTATAAATGCTACTTCATCCTGACCCCCAATACGTCCGGTCTTCTGTCAGTACTACTCGGACCTACTTTATGATGAGTGCAAGCTTTTTTCTGTGGCCCTCCTACTTTTTACTGCTGATTTTTCTTGTCTCTTAGGTCTGCAACAGCTGTTTGATTTTTAGAAAATGTTTCTGAAGCTTTAGCTGCAGGAAGTGTTTGTACTGTACTTGTACTTGCGTGTACTTGAGCCCTGCATCCACCATCCTGTGCAGATATTCACACCTCATCCTTCGAGTGCTGAGGCTGAGCAGCTAAAGGATCAAGTTACATGCCTCACTGAGCAGTTTCGCTGTCTCTATAGAATGTACAAAAGCATAGCACAAGATTCTGCTGTCTTAGACTCAGTGAGTAAGAGGGAGTTTTGGCCAAGTTCAAACTACATAGTCTGCAACGTCCAACAACAGTTCAAGCCAAATGTTAGGTCTGCAAGCGCCCCTTCCACTTTGCAGTTGTATTCCTCATAGCACTGATCCAGAGTGGCTGGCGGCTATGCTACAGTAGAAGATATTGCTTCCACAACAGCTGTAGCCAAACTGGTTTATCCAGCCGTTGCGCGTCCCTTCGTTTACTTCATCTCATAGCACACGGCGCTAACATGCCACCACAAGGCCTCCCCTCAGGAGCCATAGTCGTCTCAGCAAAGTTTTCCAGCTAGGTGAGAGACAGCAGGGAGATGTCTTGTTGAGGAAAGGTGGAAAGAGAAGTGAGAGGGCAGCTGATGAAGGAAGCACGCTGTTGTCGATGCGGGCAAGCTTTATGTGGTTGAGGGAGATGACTGTGTCACAACTGATGACACACGGCGTTTTGTCGCCCCCCGTGCGACGACGAGATGGGGCCCAGTACAGGGTGTCTGAAGCAGACAGCTAGCACATTCCATGCATAAGAAAACATAGGCACTGTCTCTCAAATCACAGTGGACAAAGGTCAGCTTGCACTGGTGAGCACGTGTCGAACGGGCGGAGATATGGGACAGGAGAGTGGTTAGACGTTCTACATAAAGTATGCCAGAACAGGACAGACGCTTTGGGCAGGTGGGCACACGAAATCAGCTGGTATACGCAACGATGCGCCATAGATGAGATGAGAAGGGGCACATACGAGATCTCCCTTGATGGGTGTACTAAGATCTAAAAGGACAACTGGCAAGGAAGTGGCGATGCCTTCGGCTGCATGTAACCTCTTGACCGAACTGTTGGCTTGCCGACGGTAAGCTGCAGTTTTGAGGAGGGTGATGCCGAGAAGCTGGGTCAAACTGGCGATAAGTGCGGACTCGAAATGGCGGCCTCGGTTGGAGATGATCTCTGCTGGCATGCTGAAACGGGCAATCCACGTGGAAATGAGCACGGAGGCAACCGTTTCCACAGTGATGTCCAGTGTAAGGCTGGCTTCCAGCCAGTGCATAAAACAGTGAAATATGGTGAGTATATAACGGTAACCATGTGATGATGGTAATGGTCTGACCAGGTCAATGTGAATAACTGCAAAATGGGAGTACGGAGGGTGGAAACTTCCTAGACGGGCCATAGTGTGACGATAAATTGCACTGCTGACGGGCAACAAGGCATGCCAGAGCCCAGGTGCGAACGTCGGCGTTGAGGCCAGGCGAGATGAAATGCATCGCAACAAGACGTTGAGAGGCATGGATACCGAGATGAGAAAGGCGATGAACATCGCTGAAAAGGGTGCGGCGTAGAGGCACAGGTACCTAATAAGGGAATGCGTGTCCAGTGACAGGGTCAACTACAGGATCAGTACAATGTACAGGGCGCAGGTGCAAGGATGATGAACAAACTGCTTGAAGGTCTTCATCCTGCTGTTGATAACGGGCGAGGACTTTCAGGGTAAAAGAAGGTGTTTGCAAGAAAGATACATGGCCGAGGGTATCGGCGGAAATGTTATGGGCGCCCTTGACGTGCGGGATGTCGGTGAAAATTCAACAGGAAGGCCAAATGTCGAGTTTCCGTGGGTGAGTAGGTGGTCTCGGATGAAGCGAAAGCGCTCGTGAGTGGTCTGTGGTCCGTGAAGATTTCGGCCTTCCATGAAGAAACGGAAGTGTTTCATGGCGATGTGTGCCACGAGCAGCTCACGACCGAGAGCACTGTACTGTTGCTCTGAAGATGAGAGCTTCTTCGAGAAAAAACTGAGGACACCACTCGCTGTTAAGAAATTGCTGCGGGACGCTGCCAACAGCGGAACCTGAAACTGACCGTGATGCTTGTGGGTACGTTGTGTGGCAGGTGAACTAGAAGGGTGGTAAAGGCGAGATGCTCCTTGACAGCAATGAAAGCAGCATCGGCAGCCTCGATCCAGGTGAAAGCGGGTGCCTTTGGGTTGGCCAACTAAAGTAAACTTTTGAGTGGTTGCAGTACGGCAGCACATCCATCCAGGAATGAAACATCTGTAGTAGCTGACGAGACCAAGGAAACGCTGGAGCTGACATAGTGAGTCTGGGTGGGGGAAGTCCGCGACTGCCTTGACCTTGTCTGGAAGAGGTTGGATACTGTGGGCATCGACGAGATGTCCGAGGAATGCCAAAGATGAAATGCCAAACACACATTTGTCACTGTTAAGATTGAGTCTGCGGTCGGCAAAACATTTGAAGACGAGGCGCAGATGACGGAGATGCTCACCAGGAGAGGAACTAACGATGAGGACATCATCGATGTGTATGAATACAAACGGGGAAAACCACGAAGAATGATGGCAATGAAACACTGGAAGGTTTGCGCTGCATTTCGTAGGCCAAAAGGCATCCTCATGCATATCTATTAGGTGCCATACAATTTTTACGTAGTAAAAGGAGTTAGATCATCAAAGCATGCTGTGGTCATGACTGTACACATAACACTACTCAAGCTGAAACACTAACTCCAGAACAAAAAGAATGGTACAGCGGTGTGAATAATACATTCATAGCAGCAAGAAAATTAGCAGAATCTAAAATATATCACACCGACATACTAAATTTTCAGCACAAAGTGTTTGAAAACATATTTAAAGAAACAATATATAATGTCCACATTTACAATAGCAGAAATCCAGGCATTTATAAATTAAACATGCAAACCTTATACACAGCTGGGAACAAGATGTGCTTTTGGATTCTGTCATATGTGCGCTTTGAAAAGGAGCAGATGCCGGCATTCTACACGAGTCGCAGGGACTGCATTGGGCTGCATGCATCCTGTGAACAAAATGGCAGCGGCCAGAAGCACAATGCCATGTCCATCCGCCTCTGTGTTGGCTGGCTATACCACTTTGTGCTGTGCATATTTGGACATGCTGTTGTCACCACAACAAGAGAGTCGATGACCTGGAAAAACACGCACAAGGCAAGATTAAACAGTTAATGATGGCAGGAAGATATAAAGGAGCATATTTAGCATATTACTGTGATCAATTGAGAAAAGATTACTGCAACCACTGCAATGGATAAGCGAGACTCAGTTACACACCTTCAGTGAAGATTGTGCTGGGTGATGGCACTTCCTGCAGAGATTGGTGAATTGCAGCCAGCAGCCCTCATAAACAATGAACCTCCGAGGTGGTGATGGTTCAGAGGAAGACCTGCAGGCAGTTTAGTATTTTCATGTAAATAATGAAACAATATGCTCAATGTACAACTGCCATAAAACCCTAAAGAACGGCCATCATCAGGTGCTACTACAAAAATATTTGCATGTTGATGTTATGCATGGGTTCTACTGAAGCAAATTTGGCCAGTAATGAAGATACCCACATGCTGCTGAGCTTTTACGTGCGTGCCTAGGCCTTGCTTATTAATACACTTGCGCTGCTGAGGTGTCCAAACTTGGTAAGTGCTGTCATGAGGGTTGTCTTCGAATGTTGCAGACAAACCATCCCAGTTTGGCGACGAACACCTCGGAGCTGTGCCCTCTTGCAGCATAATATTGGCAACTGTGAAGTCTGTCTGAGATTCTGCGACAGGGAGGAGAATTAAGAGCAATGTGCAGTTGCAAGCATTGTGAATAATCGGCCAGAAAGGTTGATTTGTACCACAGATGAGCAGTGCGTGTGTCTAGTATCAGAGATGCATTACATTGGTGTACCTCGACTATTCAGTGCAAAGAAACCAGCCTATTAAATGCATACTTGTAGGTTTACACCACAGAAGCACATCATTTCTCTTTCTTGAAACATAGTACAATGGTTTCCAACTGCTGGGCAAAACACTGAACTTTTATTGCTGAGGCTGCTCCCTGGTAATGATCAACTGAATAACTAGCTCGCTTACAGCTACCTTAAAGGGGCTGTGAAGGGGGCTCTAATAAAGTTGCAGCATGCCTGGGATATTGAAGCATGCCGCTTCACGAATAGTGTCCAGCAAGGATTTTTTAAATGCACTTTGTAGAAGCTGAGTTATCTGTAGTTAAAATTTGAATTTCAGCGTATTCGCGCCTTTCCCTCTCCTCTTGTCACTTTTTGCATGCTGGAAGGTAGGCGCACCTTCGCCGACCCCCCTCTGGGAGCAGAGCTTCCCGACCCGCCGGAGATAAGCGGCTTATTGGCCGTGGCCACTGTAGCTGCCTGACGTCTTGAAAGAATGGCCACCTCTCACCTTGTCTACGAAGATGCATGGGACGGAGGAGGGTGCGAGCATGAAAAAAGTTTCCGGGAAGGGCTCGCCAACTTTGACGCATGATTGTGGGTCGTCTGCTGCGTGTAGAAGAGTATTATTTGGCTCTGGTTTTCATGGCAACACAGTGCAGTGATAAAGTGAGTTAATGTGCTCTCCTCAGAAGGCGTTTCAGAGCCCCTTTAAAAGAAACTTATGTCTGGCTTGCCAACAGTAAACCACCCTGACGCTTCTCTCAGAGAAGAGTGCTGCTCAACAAACAATTCTCATAATTCTTAAAGGATTCCAAAGAAAACCTCACGCTAGTGTGCTTGCTGGTTTGGTTTATGGAGTTTAACGTCCCAAAACGACTCAGGCTATTATAAGGGACGCCGTAGTGGAGGACTATAGAAAATTTCGACCATCTGGGGTTGTTTAATGTGCACCGACATCGCACAGTACATAAGCCTCTAGCATTTCGCCTACATCGAAATGCGACCGCTGAGGCCCGGATCGAACCTGTGTATTTTGGGTCAGCAGCCGGGCTAATGACTATATCATTAGGGTACCAATGACTGTATCATTAGTACTGATAGACATTTCACATTACTTCTGAAGCCTGTACATGTATTAATTCTGGATGACTACTGCCACATCCTAGGAAGATAGACCATTTGTTTTCTTAAGTTACCCTCAATTTCGTTAATAAGTCATCTTTCTGTAGCCACGATTGCCGTTTTAAACAGTAGGACTCAGCATCCTGAATTATCATGGAATGATTCTTTCCCTATTTTCCTTTTCTATTTCCTATGCAAGCCCACAGCCTTCCTTTCTACCTCTGTTTAAACTTCTTTACTTCTGTTTCAGCTGACTCAAACTATTTTTGCATTCCTTTCCTTCCATTTTGAGTCAAGGCTGTTTTTATTGATACCTGAACACGTTAAGTGACAATGTTTTCACCTTATTTCTAACACCATTTCTCACACAAAATTTTACTCTGCATTTCTCGTCTTGTACAGCATCATTTTAAGTTTTACAGTGAGCACCTAATGCTGATATTCCAACAACACTGGTTCATTTCTGGAAACTTGTACAACGCTGCTTAAATGCCTGTCTTGCTAAGTTAGAAAAGTCAACAAGGAAGGAAGCTGCAGGCACGGCAATTGGTGTGCTTCAAATACAATGAGCACAAACCCTCTAGCTCTATACTGGAGTGCATCACACAAATATCCAACTCTGCACTTTGGTAGTGAACAATTCGTCTATGAAGTGCACAAAATGAAAGTAGCGCTACATGACTAACAGGCTTTCAGTACGCCAAGCCACTCCCAGCAGTGCTCCAAGGCGCCCGTGTTGTGCTGTACCAGACTGACAAGGCCGAGGCTGCCCGGGTTTCTGTCTCATTTCTTTTACCCTCTCAAAACTAAGCTCTGGCACCACTCTTTCTGTCAAAATTCCTCTCAGTTGTTCATACCTATTGCACCCACTTAGAAGTGCTGCAGGCTAACCATAGAGCAGCTCAGTAACAATGGTTACAATGTCAGGAGCAATTTCTGCTACATGAATGCACTGTAGTGCTAAGCTCCTTATTATCACCTCCTACCTGTATTACCAAAATACGCTTGAGAGAGGGGGAGAGAGGAAAAATTTTTATTTTTGGGCTCGAGGGCAGTTCATTTTATTTAACCGTAGCGCTTGCGGTGGCGTTCCGCGCACAGCACAATATCAGAAGCCGGTGGTTGGGCAGAGGTAGAAACAGCAAGGCCATCTTCATACGAAGCTCTAGTAAAGTCGCAGCGTTCACACCGTTTCAGTACCATTTATTTCGCGTCCTTTTTGTACTTTTTCGGGGCTACTGTGATCTCTAGATAAGCAGCCAACCAAAACATCGATCTTCGGCACCATGAGAAAACCCAAGTAAACCAAATCATCGAAAAATGCCAACTTGTGCTCAAAGATGAGAAGTCTGGAGTCTCGTCTATGCTCGCATACTCACAGGAGTCAGGAAGCCCGCTTACACCATCGACGACGCACTGCGCAAAAGTTTTTCACAAGCTGACGCTGCAGCTGCGAACAAGCACACCAACTGACATCATTGAGAAAGCATGCGATACACACCCGACGCTTTGGCACTGCTGGTCCGCTCTGTCAGCTGCCGGCAGCGAGAAGACGCTGCGCTGCTGCGAGGTACAACGTTGGCATGGCGCCAGGCATGGCATGGCACGGCCCGTTGGCATGGCACTGTCTGCCACGCTTGCGCAATGTATCGCCATGTCATATATATCTACAGGCTCTCTTCCGCAATAAACTGTTGCAGGTTAGCGGTCGTGTGTGTTCTTTCATGTCCTTGTCTGTTGTTGCGCTATTTTATACGTCATGCACTACCAACAAGCCCAAACCGCCACCTTGTTGGGCTTAGAAAACGTTTTGCTCGAATGCCGAAGCCAGCGAGGTATGCCGGGTTGCACTCGTAGCTGCTGTTGTCAAAGTGTAGCGAGCATATAACACTATATACTTGCTCGGAGTCCAATAGTGGCACCCAGTTGCATGCACAAAATCTATCCAGGCTGGTTTCTGCGCGCATCCCGAGGAAATTTATGCAACGCCGCTTCGAAGCCGGACTTGCTGAGGCAAAAGTCAACAACGCACGAAACCGGAGGCATGGCAATTGGTGTGCCTAGAAGCTCACTGTGCGCATAAACTAAAACGCAAGCAAGACTGTGTGAATGGCGGGCTCGCTACAACAGCATGCGTTGACTCGTTGGTCATGAGCCGCAGCCGTGAGCGTTTAGGAAAAGAAAGATTCGCGAGCAAGGTTGCTAGGCCGCAAAACTTTGCCCCTACGTCAGAAAACTGCAATGACGTAACAAATACCTGATGTGTTTTCTTCTCCGTCCCTACGTCGCGTTGATGCACTAGCGATGGGTCGGACTTCCAAGAGCGAGCATTTTTACAAACTTTAAAATGAGATTAAAATATATTCTAGACCTCCCTTGAGTTTAATACTTGGCTTCTATGGTGCTCACATACCAAGGAAACGTATGACAGTGTTTGTACAACCTTGGAATTTGGTGTCTCTAGCCCTTTAACACAAGTTACACTGAGTAGGACGTCCGAAAGCACTTGAGGCAACACTACCTCGAAGGAAACCGCATGTATGACCTTATCAGCCGCTATCGGCAGCCACGTGCGGGGAGCCGGTTCCACGCATTGACGAAGCACCTACACAAGGCCTCCGCCACTGGCGCTTTGTCAAAGGTTGAAGCCACAAGGAGTCACACGTACCTCGGGTTTTCAGCTTTGCTAGTGCAGTAGTGCTTTGGCACCAGAAGAAATACGAGCTCCAACTCTTGTTTGAGAGCTTTGCAACGCACTAAATGTTGACAACATTCTTCTCGCCTCCAAATACTAGGTGCAACATCCAACCACAGTACATGGGCGTCATTCATGCACTCAAAATATCCTGTCATTGGTACACCGTCCGACTCAAGCTGTCCTACCATTGGCACATCATCAAACTCGTGCACATAGCAATCCACACACCACATACACAGTGTTTCGGTTCGGATATCTTTGTCAGCTGCTGTGGAAATTATTAAGGCCATAATGATGGGACTGACTGCGGAGTGCATCAGGAATTGCTTCCACAAAGCATAATCACAAATGTGAACGAGGAAGGGAAAACCTCAGGGTGCTTGCCAACGTTTCAAGAAGAGGACCTGTCATCGTCTGGATGTAAAGCATGCCTTATAGGCAATGGAACGACTGAGAGCACAGTTGAACATCCGCATGATCAGACACACGTGGATTTGTAGCAATGCGTTGATGCACAGATGGCCGGGCATGATTTTTCCCCAAGATGAATTCGTTGGCGTAGATTATGGGCAGGCTTTGCAAAGCAATACACTGCCTAGGCCACTGCACGCGAAGTACCAGCGCTGCCTGATTGGCAAGAGTCTGATTAGGAGGAGGCCGACCCACCACCAGCTGCCATGAATGTTTTTAACCATGATCAGTCAAATCCTGTTCTTAAAGCAGCTTAACTGTTCGCACTTGGAGCCTCGGCAAGGAATATTAATTAAGACTGCTCTTGAAGGCTTGGAAAACGTTTTGAAATAGTTTCCTTTGAAAAAGCAGATGCGCAAAACGAACATATTTAAGAAATAAGTGCCACTCCAATTGGACTTCGTATTTCTAGCAGTAAAATGGGTAGTCCACTTGCTACGAACAATGGATACTACGAACGCAATCTGTGCAACCGTGAGGTTTGCTGTAAATGGGCTTGACTGTACTGGTAATATAACTTCAGAACTGTAAAAAATTTTCCACGGTAGTACAGGAAGGCTGCAGTTGATCGCTGACCTAATACGAACTACTGAAACACTGCGCAGCAAACAAATCTGCAAATTAACAAACACAGTTCAGGTGCCACAAATTTGCAGTCTTTTTATTTCAGAGTTGTTGATGAATATATACATCTCACTTTGAGAATGGGACGTGCAAATGCTTGCCCTCACTGCCTTGTTGGTGGCCTCATGCCAGGAGGGGGGCCTGCAAAATACATTGAAAGGGTACATAACAGCCTCTATCAACAAAATAAAGCAAGATAATTATTTCGTTTTAATAGCATCACTGAAATTTTAGCATCTGCTACTGTAAAGAGCCAGAAAAAAGAATAATGCCGCAGCAATGGCGCAGTGGTTATGGTGCTTGGCTGCTGAACCGAAAGACGCGGGTTCGATCCAGGCCGCGGCGGTCACATTTCAATGGAGGCGAAATGTTAGAGGCCCCTGTGTAGTGGGTGATGTCAGTGCACACTAAAGAACCCCAGGCGGTCAAAATTATCCGCAGCCCTCCACTACGCATCCCTCATAGCCTGAGCTGCTTTGGGACGTTAAACCCCGTAAAACCAAACCGAAGGAATCGATAACATTCCATTGTCTCAAAAGGCGATACATCAAAACCTGCCATAGCAAATGAGATCGCCACCAAACAGCGTAGCTGAAGGTTAATCTGAATCTCATCATTTTCAACGTACAGCGGTCTCAGTAACTCTTTCCTTACCACGAAAAAAATGGCAGAATTTGGGTGCATTGAATTTTTTTTTTTAACGACAATCGCCAAACGCATCGCACACGGCAATGCATGATATTGTAGCTTATCAGTTACACTTTTTAGCGAAAAAAATTGACGCAGGTTCGCAATTCTGCCGAACCTTAATGCAGAGCAAAAGCTAATTTTATTGTTTTCAATTTTTTTATTGTTTTTATTTATTTTTATTTCACTTTTCATTTTTGGTGGTTTTATTTTCACATTATTGTTGTTTTCATTTTTATTTTGTGTGCCGCTGCTTCCCAAGGTCATTTTGCATACCGACATGACTAAAAAATGGGAGTATTTTATTACTTTTATTTTGCAAACTACTGCCTCCCAGAGTCTTTTTGCATTTTGTCATGACCTTGAAGAACGGGAGGAGTAGAGCTTTCGCTCTAAAACCGCCACAGTTGTGTCTGCAAAACTAGTCGAAAATTTACTGGTTGAATATGCTGGTAACATAAAAAAAAAGAATACAAGCAAAACAGTAATAAGCTGATGCACTGAACTAGAAATTGACTACAAAAAAATTTAAATATACAAAACGTGGACATGTTCTTATCTACCTTAACGTTTTTTAGCTGTATACATACCCAATACACACTGTTGCGCAATTAAATGCACGCCGTAGAATGCTTCTCACAGCTAAACTGGCGAAGCGTTCGAGCTGAAATTTCGCACGGAAATGGCAATAGGTTGGCAGAACTTTTTTATGCTACATTTGTTCGGAGTACTTGATTGAATCTATCAAAAGTCGGTAATCCTCATCCTCTGCGGCAACGACGAAACAAAACTAGCCATTATCTCAGCGATTGCACCGGTTGCGCCATCTCGTTTGTCGGCCGTGGAGATTCGGCAAAGGGGGCGGAAGCATCCCCTTTGCTGGTGGTTTGAAGACACTTTTCAACTGCTTTATCAATGATCACAAAAACCTAGAAGTGTTAGACCTTTTTTGGTTTTCTTTTTCTTTTGCATCCTGCTAAATCACTTGGTGTTTTATTTTTCCTTCCTTCGACGGTATTTATTGCGCGTGCAAAAAACCGTTTTCAGTTGGTAGTGTCAGCACTTGTGTTTGTCTTTCTTCTGTCGTCCATGCGTTTTTTGCGCTGCATATTTTCCGCTTCTGTCATTCATTATATGGCAGCATTCTTTTGAAATATAGCAATACTAAGCAAAATAATTCCACAGTTGTGTGCTCTCGACATTCCTAAAGCCATAAAACGGAAAAAATTAGGAAGATTACACTTATTTTCCAAACGGCAGTTTTCCTAAGCAAGCATAGTCATCCTTGTCATAGATGTTGCAGAGCTTGCTTCTTACTCATTCCAGAGTAATGAAATTTGGCACAGATGGTCCCAGCATTGATATAAACCAGCCGTGCAAGTTTCAATTAAACTGAGCAAGCGGTTCAAGATTTCACTCTTTAGGGTAGAATCCCCTTGAATGCGCTATGCCAGTAAGCTTAGCTCTACTAATTTTTTTCTTCACATGCCAGTGATGTTGGAAAGTTATGATAAAGTTTCCATGAAATAATTTCAAGGACTATAGACAATTTTATTGCATGTTTTCTTCTTTCAAATGATGCGTTCAACATTAGAATACATCGGTCACCACAGGGCATTTGTCTCCAACCACTAAATAAATTATAATTTAATTTCTTCCCTCACGCTGTTCCGGTTTCAAACAAACGATGGCTGTGACGTATAGTTAAACTTTAGGTCATGTGATGCATAGAAAAACTGCAGTATAATCACTGATACATAGTTTTAACTCACTACAGCACTTAAAACAGCCTGCTTCAAGAGCTAGAATTACAACAAACACATCAGCTGTTATACAGCAGTGATGTGGCGTCAAGTTCAAGTAGACGTCAAAGCCATCGTTCGGTTGATAAAACCGAAACAGCATCAAGAAGAAATTCAATTATAAATTATTTAGCAGTCGTAGGTGAATGCCACAGGATGCTCCATGTACACCAATGTCTAATGCATTGCTTGAAAGAAAAAAAGCATGCATGCAAAAATTTGGTGTCTATAGTCCTTTCAGTAAATTTGGTGCTCTTGTGTTCAGCAACAACTAGGCTACATACTAAATCCTTAATTTTTTCCATATAAAAAAGTGGCAGTGTCAAAAATCTTTAAATGCAATTTTCTCAACTTTTTTTTGTCAAATGCCTTTGCTTCACGGAGGGTTTGATAATGTTTGCAAGAAGGGATATTAATGAACTAGGTATGGTTGTTTTCAGCAATACCTCAGCTACATCCTAAAGACTTCTTTTATGCACACAGAAAGACGACACAAAAAGACAAGGTAGACAGGACGGAGCGCATCCTGTCTTTTTGTGTCGTCTTTCTGTGCGCATAAAAGAAGTCTGAGTATGAACCAACTAGCCCCACAACGTATATTACTGGATTACATCCTAAAGCTTTGTGTGTTGTGTTCTGTTGGGTTTTATGGAACACAGGCAACTGAGGCCATCATGCACCAAGAACAAGGTATAGGAAAAGTCTTTTGTTGAATACAGTCGCCGACCAATTTTTCGGACTCGAAGGGACCCGAAAAATGGTCCGAATAATCGAACAGTCCGAAAAATCCGTTAAGTACAAAAAAATCACTTTATTGAGATGAAATCGGCTGAAAAATGTCACTGATTTTACCTTGCGGAAAATTTTTCTTGCTGGCGACGAGTTGCCCCTGCATTTGCGCCAAAGTTGTGCTTTCACTGTACACGCTAGACAGCAAGGTCACCGCATTTAGTTGGAATACTTCCCACGCTTCGGGTTGTGGACAACATGGACCCGGCAGGGCCATGTTGTCCACAACCCGAGTGTGCACCACACCGCTCGTCAAATACACGCAAAGATAAGGCACCTTTCGTTCAAAGCGGTGGAACCACCGGACGCAATAAAAAAACGGCGAACGGATTTAACTTTGTGAAGACTGAGCGCCACTCAGTCGATGCGGTCAGAGAAACCCAAGTGACGAAACGGCGAATGGTGAACGCATGAGACCTGCCGCGGTGGCTCAGCGGTTAGGGCACTCGGCTACTGATCCGGAGTACCCGGGTTGGAACCAGACCGTGGAGGCCGCGTTTCCATGTAGGCGAAACACAAAGGCGTCTGAGTGCTGTGCGACGTCAGTGCGTGTTAAAGATCCCCAGGTGGTCGAAATCATTCCGGAGCCCTCCATTACGGCACCTCTTTCTTCCTTTCTTCTTTCAGTCCCTCCTTTATCCCTTCCCACCGAGATTCCCCCAACAACCAATTTTCAACATATGGGACAAGCAATAACTTCCCGCGACAATCGGCGACAAAAGTGACGACGATGAAAATCCGGCTGCCACCTCGAAGTGTCAGAGATCGCAGGGAACTCAACAATGAGGTACCGAAAGTATGTCAAGCCAATCCAACTGCAGCATAAATCCACCTCAATCCAAGATGGCTCCTTTTACGCTGGCGAAAAGCCGATAAAACGGTCGATTTTGGCCCGCAAGCGACTGAAATAAGTCCGAAAAATCGAACTTTCAGACTTTTGAAGTCCGAAATATCCGTCGCGAATATGTATGCGCTTCTATGGGGCGACTGACGGTGCTTTATCGAGGCCCGAAATATCCTGCAAGTCCGAATTATTGGAGTCCGAATTACCCGTCGGCTACTGTATTATAGAAATGTAAAAATCATCCCTGGTGTAGAGGCCCTCAAACGTTAATACTACCTAGCGAACACATACACAAATTGTAGAATGGCTACTAGTAAAAGCTTTAAAGAGGGCTGGGTAACCTCAGTAGCTTTCCTTGGCTGTGCGAGGATATCGAGGCTCCAAACCAATCAATATAAAAGCCTCAGCTTTTTTCTCAGGCATGAGAAAGTGGCTGAGGTGTACTAAAATTCAAACAGACCAGTGGGTAAAAAATATAGAGTCTCTTGAGAAATCCCGTTTCGTTAAGAAAGCTAAAAACATGTGATATATCAACAATTGCATCATCTCCTAAAAGCAGTGCGGGATGAAAAGGAATGCATTCGTTATAAAACTGAGTAAAGTACTTTTTCCTTAGTTTTTCCAGCTTCGCACAAGAAATTAAAATGTGGTTAACCGTAACTTCATGTCCACATTTTTCGCAGACAGTTTGATCTTGTTTTGTCAGTAGAAAATTGTGTGTGAGGTGCGTGTGTCCTATACGAAGACGGCACATAATCACTTCCTTAAAACGTTCCTGGTAGGTGCAGGACTTCCATTCACCTATAGCTGGTTTTACATGGTGTAATTTGTTGTTTACTTCGTTGTTCCACGCGGACTGCCATTTCTGTCTTATTTTACGATGAATTAAGTTAATGCAATCTTTGAACGGTATATTGTCTGTATTTGTCTCTCACATGTTGCAATGTTTGAGGATATGCAGGCTATTTGAACATCATCAACGTATACTGAATACAGGATGGACTTTGGGATTATTTTACTTATGGAATTCATTCTCACAAACAATTTTGTGCTTAAAATACATCCCTGAAGAACCCCATTCTCTTGAACGAAACTCCTGGACAGGGTTGGTCCCAGGCGTACTTGAAATGAGCGGTCGGAAAGGAAGTCAGTGAGGCAGTTTAACATCCTACCGTGGATACCTAGATCGCCTAGGATCCCAAGCCTCCAGGTTGTATTATACGCTTTCTCCATATCGAAGAAAACGGCACGACAGTGCTGTATGTATATAAAAGCTTCTCTTATTGTGTTTTCGAGGCGAACTAAATGGACTGTCGTTGAGCATCCCTTTTTATAACCGCATTGACGGGCATCAAGAAGTTTGCGGGTTTCAAGGACAAATGTTAATCTTATATTCAAAAGATTTCGCGAGACTGCTTGTGAGGGCTATTGTCCTATAGCTACTTGGGGAAGTCGGTGGTATTCCATGTTTCAGGAATGGCACTATCACGGCTGTTTTTAGGCACTTTTCCTTCTATGAATATTTTGTTAAAGAAATTCAAGAGTGCCCCTATGGCAGGCTGAGAAAGATGGGCAAGCATTTCGTAGTGTATCTGATCGGGTACTGGTGCAGTTTTTTTCCGGCAGACAGTACTCTATTTATTTCTTGGAGAGTAATTAAATTGTTTTATTGTTCCTTTTCCCCGTCCACTTATCAAAAGTTTTTGTTTTTCTACTATATTTTTGTGTTTAAGAAATGACTGCGTGTTTGCTACATTAGCAATACGAAGAGGAAGGCACAAATGCTGAGCACTGAAACCAGGTTCAATAGCACAACCCATTTGAAAAACAGAAAAATACTTAAGGTGTGATGCAAGTGAGGTCTAAAGGAATCAGTGCGCCCGAGAAATTGCCTGTAAAGGATTGCGCACATGTTCCAAAAGGGCACAATTCAGAGAAACCATTGAGAAGAAGACTCACCTGGCCGCATCATGCCTGGTGGAGGGGGCCCACGCATGCCAGGTGGAGGAGGTCCCATGGGTGGCCGGCCTCCCATGGGCATTCCACCTGGTGGCGGCGGTGGCATGCCCCGACCCATCATGGCTGGGGGTCCACCCATCATGGCAGGAGGTCCTCGCATACCCATGGCAGCAGGTGGCCGCACCTGTGGCGGTGCCGACACACCCACAGCACCCGGTGGCAAGGGTGCACTACGACCTGCTTGCGGGGCCATCACCTGGGCTGATGGTCCACCAACACCCCGCACGGGACCCTGAAGACCTGCATGCAACAGAATGCTAGGTTTCACATAGGGTCTTGCAAGACACCACTCAGATGCCTCTCAAACTGATACAAAATGCCGAGTCAAGAGGCACCTTCCTTGCTCGCCATGGCACAGCCGGCTTCTAAGACAGCACACACTTCGTACATGTTCATCACTCACGCGACACGCTTACACATTTGTACACGCAATAAAAAACAAAAAAGGTTGCTAATATGCTAATATTCATAAAAGAAGCCCACCCTGAAGTAACAAATATCTACAACAGAGGAGCAGAAACATGTGCACAGAGGCAGATGCATAAAACAGCAGCAACAAAAATAGCTTGGTTTTTAAGTAATGCTTTCTACTGCCACTAAAGGTAAGTTCAAAAATCGTACCATGCATTGATATTACATGCTTAAAGTGAGCAAGTACTCCCTTCGCTTTGAACTGATTTGCCGTGTAACACCATGCACATCTCCCTCAGGGCAAGGACTCGTAGCTTAACCCTTTTTTCGCAACATTTCGTATGCATGCCATGTGCTCATTCCTACATGGAGCTTGGATACAGTTTGATTTCAACATGTTCTCAGCACTAGCACTTTTTGGTCAGAATATGTGGTCTCACTGTGAGCAAGCTGTGTGAAGAAAAAGGGGGCACGAATGTGAGACTTCCAGCATCCAACAATTCCTTGTCTCTCAGACTAGCTGCACAAAATGGACCAATAGGCTAATTGGTACTACTGTATTTACATGACTGTAAGTCGACCTATTTTTTTAAATTTGAAAATCCGAAGAGGTGGGGTCGAGACAAACGAGATATCAGGAATGCTACAGCGTGGTTGCATCCTTACTGCGTGACTCCGTCGCATCGCTCTTGGTGCTGGCCTTGAGCAGCTACTATGTCAACGCGCAAAACTGGCATCCCCTCCCTGGACGCGCGCGCGGGCGGCGGGTTAATGACGGCTATCAATAAACAGCAAACTGGCACCCCACACTCCCCACACGTGGCTGCTGACTGCGGTTGCTGATAAGCGGCGGCGGCCCGATAAGACAATCGCATTCTAAGGGAAGCTCAAGCGTCCAAAAAGTTTTCTTTTTACTTTCAAATGTGCGCTCGGCGCTCAAGGGAGCATTGATAGTTGATGGAAGGGCCGCTGTTCCAATCAAGGTGGCCCCCCACTCGGAATGGCAGCGGTGCCGGGGAGTGTCGGTAGCTGACGGAAGAGTCGACGCCATTCACGGGTAGTTTCTCTTTGGCTCCGACGCATTTAACTACTGCCAGCCGCGTTTCTCAAGTTTTGACTGTAGTGCATCATCAGCCGTCATTTATGATCCGAGCCCGATAAGCAACCACGCTCGTTCACAGCTTCATTCAAGATGGCCACCATTTTTTACGCCAAAGAAACGAACAGCCGCGTGCCGGGCCACAAGTTCGACGTTCGCAACGGGTGGTACAGGTGTGGCAGCTGCAGCGAGGAAAATTTTCATCTGTTCCACGCGATGCCGTGATGTGGCTGTTTGCAAAGTGTGGGATTTCGCTGGACGACGACTTTAGAACGACGAGCTATGGGACCGCAGCAGCAATCACGACGGCAGCGCTAGTGAGGACGATGGCACAAGTGTGGACGAGTAGTCCAGTGACTAATACATTTTCGTTCTGGAATGTGCCCACGGGCATGCCCGCTCGCAGCAGCCGATAGCAGCTGGCGGTAAACGGCAGCCGCTGGATAATGCTATTGCGTTCAACTACTCAAGGCCAAGCTTAAACAACCTTGGAAGTTTTTTTTTATTATTTTTCAGAAATGTGATTTGGGGGGTTGACTTACATTCGAGTCGACCTACAGTCGTGTAAATACGGTACTCAGCAACACGGATTTTTCAATTTTTAGCAGAGCTAACAAAACAAGTAGAGCCCTGCTGTTATGTCCCCAGGCGCTATAATTTCCCAGCTGCTATGTTTTCACGAGCTAGTCCCACATAGTATGCCCCGAATGTCGCTTCATGATATGTGGTTTACCTCATGCAGTTATTTTTACAGCCTGCATTCAGCGCATGTGAAACAGCAAGGGCACGCCGGCCTAAGCGGTATTCTGTGCTTCATCAGCCCTTGTCCGCCACCGTGTTTGGCCGCTTCCGGAGCACGGCACCGGCGGCCCGCAGGCTTACGAGTGCCATGAATTTTGTTGTGGCTATTGGTGCAGTTCCATCACCGCTGCGACACTAGTGCAAATAACCAAAAGCACAAAAATGAAACTAAGCTGCAGTAGACACCAACGGGATACAGTTGCACAGGTTTTCTCTGAAGCTTTAATTTTCTGCTGTCCGCTTTTCCTGTCTCCTGTAGCTTACATGATTTGTTTTTGTTTTAAGGATGTTTAACGTCCCAAAGAGACTCAGGATATGAGGGCCTCTGTAGTGAAGGGCTCTGGAAATTTCGACCAGCTGGGGTTCTTTAACGTGCACTGCCATCGCACAGTACACGAGCCTCTAGAATTTCGCCTCCATCAAAATGCTACCGCCACGGCAGGGACCGATACCGTGTCTTTCGGGCCAGCAGCCAAGCACCATAGCCGCTGAGCCAGCACAGCGGCTGTAGCTTACAAGACAATCTCTAAATTTCAATAAACGAGGATAGCCAAAGACAGCAGCAGCAGCCACGAAAACTGCGCAGAAGCACACGTGCCACAACATTATCCGCTCCGTGCACGTCCCCTCCAAGCTGCTCCCTCCCTTTTGCCAACAGGTGCTCAGGCAGACCACAGCCTCATATTTTTGCTATGCCTGACCGTTGCACCAAGATCAAGAGATCCCGGCTTCCGCGCCTAGTTCCAATGCTTGCATCCCCGACTACCTGCACCACAGGTTGCGCTTGGTTCTGCACGGAGATCACAGTTCGTACACTTTTGCGGGGCTGGGATAATACCTTATGGCCCCAGTGTGAGAAGTATACAAAGAAAATTCAGAATGATATAAACAAATGCGCCAGCAATATGAAAAATGTGCAAAATAATGGAAGTTGCCGAGGACATACGAGAACCATAAGCAATATTAAGCAAAAAAATTTCTTGCCAGGAAATAAATTGAATACAGCGAGAGAAACTTCTTGAATGCACAATTCACTCTCTACAGGGTGTCAAAGGTGAAGTATGAGCCCAGGTAAGTGGCGTTCAATCGTTTAGACACCTAATTTCGGTTGTAATGCTGTTTTCTTTGTAAGAATTCATAATGCATTAAGGCATTTGCCTATGACCACTAAGTAATGGTATACTGTTACACTTCACTGCGATGCAGTGGAAAGACGACGAGATTAAAGGGCAAGCTGGGGGGAGCCGGCCACACATCTGCTGGTGAGTCCAAGACTACTTACCCAGCGCCTCCACCAAGTGATAAAAACAAATGCGCCAGCAATGTGGAAAAATGTGCAAAATAGTGGAAGCTGCCGAGAACATACTAATCTCCACCAAGTGATATGAGGTTGTGAGAATAGTGGTAATGAAGAAACTGGTGTCAACCCCGCATCATGGAAAAGCCGTTGTCGTTGTAAATGGCTGTGGGTGAAGAATCCCAATGGAAGCAAAGAATTAAAAAAACTCAGCCAAAAATAAAATTGGGCTAATAGGGGTTTGAGTGCGAATCCCACACAGGACCTTCAGATTGCAACAGGCATGCTACCCATAGGCCAGAAAGGCTAGCTGGTTCAAGCTGAATAAAGGGGGACCAAGCAAATGTACTATGGTCTTTGACTTAGTGAAGTGTTTCAGAGACGTGTACTGATGCGTACATGAGTAATAATGAGTATGCTAATGAGAAATTAGGTGAGTAGGCGATGCAAACAAGACCTGATAATGCTGTCACATTCAAATCTTCAAGGCAAAGCTTATGCATCCCCCAATTTCTATTTACACGGCGATTTCAGGGATGGGGCCATTAGAGAACAGTCAACATCAGCCTTCAGTCTAATCGTCGCGCTATCTCATCTCATTCCCACTGTACTGCACAGCAGCATAACACTATAATTGAATTTCTTCTCTCACCTGTTTCGGTTTTGATTTCAGCAGCCGCACGGCATCATGACTTCAAGGATCACTATAGGTCACGTGAGGCTGACTTTAGCACTGTGGTAAATTTAAACATAAAGAAACTATTACATCGCAGTTTTCTTCATGCCTCACGTGACCTACACTAACCCCTGACATCACAGTCATCGCTTGGCTGCTGAAACCGAAACTAGAACAGGTGACAGAAGAAATTTTATTATAATTTATTTAGCGGCCATATACGCAAACACATGGCAATCCATGTTATTAATGTTTTGCGCATCATTACAAAGAAGAAACACGCAACCAAAAATTTGGAGTCTACACTCATTTAAATCCCTGCAGGGAAGAGGGGGCATGGTCCAGCCAGTTGCTTCAGAGAAACTCGCTCAACACGAGCACATCTTATAACACACTTCGTTGCGATCTTAAGAAGCATTGTGCCCAGAATTAACAGCAGTCATGTCAGAAAATTGTAACAGTTCTACAGCTGCCCAAATAAGAGTAGCATTCGTAGGCATGCAATATTTTCGCCAAATAAATTTGCCCTGGACATGCCCTTAGAAGACATAAATAAGCTACTATCTTCGAATGTAGAACTTATGATGGACACGACATTGCAGAGGTCAAAGGAAATAACTTCTCACTTTCGTTAGAGAATTTCTCACTTTCGGGGCATTGGCTTATGTATCTTCATCACGTCGCTGTTTTCTGTCACCTGCACTGAAAAATTTGTAAATACTGGGCTTAAAAAGTTTGTTAAAAACAATTCCAAAACGTTTTGGCAATGTTCAGGCAGCAAACACGTATCTCGTGCTTTCGCAAGACTTCAGCAGCACAATGCACAGCTTTGTTGAGGAGCTGCTTCAAATTTCCTCTTTTTGTGCTAGTTAAGATAGCAGAAGAAGACAAGCAGCCCTGCAGAACTTTACAGATTCCCTCCTGTGTACTAGCATTTGAGAGCGAATCTGACAGCGTGAAGCCAGGTTTGCTCAATAACCTAAAACTTTGCTCACAGCACAGGCTTTCGGAAATAACTTGCAATTTTTTTTAATGAAGCCTTGCTGCAATCAGCTGCCTTATCCAAACAGTGCATATATAGAATATCGAAGTTGTCTGCTGGGGTAGCTGGCATAGCATACTGAATTTTGAAAGCGCCGTCCCTTGTCTCCTCCTGTGCTTTCAAAATTTAGTATGCATATATATGGCACCTCTCTCCATAGCACTTCCACCACCATTCATCCTCAGCTTGCACACAAATACAGTAAGCCCTTGTTATAACGAAATCGCTTTACACGAAATATCGCTTTATTCATAAATTTTTCCGGTCCCGACCTAAACACATGCATTTTAAGCCGCATTACTCGAAGCGCACGATGAGCTTGACCCGCTTAGAGCGAAATGGCGAGCGGAGGCATCGCCGCTGAGGCGGCGACCCTTTTGCGCATGCAGTGACAAATTACCGCGAAAACCTGAATATAGGTTGAACTTTTTTTCTAAAAACTATGGTGAAAAGTAGACCACCGTCTCATATATCAGTCATTGGCGGAAAAACTACAGAAGTCTTGCAACAATGGGCGGCTGAAGTCAACAGCCTCCATCACCATCGCCATCAGCAGCAGTGCTGCCATTTTGCGTTTCCGTAGGTGCAAAGCAGAAGCCAACGACAATTTACCGTCACCTTCAAGAAAAACGCGATTGAGTACGCAGAAGCTCACGGGAACCTGGCGGCACAGCGCGAATTTAGAGTATCCGAAAAGAGCATTCAGTACTGGCGGAGGCAGAAGCTGCGTATTACAACTTGTAGCAACCAGAAGAAAGCATCACTTCGTGGGCAAACTGCAGCGTATCCAGAATTGGAAGGAAAGGTTGCGATGCGCACAAGATCGCTGCCTGTGACTGCCGAATGTATCCGCGTGAAAGCGGTAGAGATCGCGCATGCCTCTAGACTCACGAGGGCGCAATTCAAAGGCTCGCCATCCTGAGTGCGGCGATTCATGAAGAGGAAGGGCTTTGCTTTACGGCGCCGTACTTGCGTGGGCCAGAAACAAACACACGGGTCGATGGGTGCACGATATTGCCGCGAACATTTGCAGTGTTTGTTCATTCTTTAAATCTGCGGCACACAACTTTATCGCTTTGTTTGCGACGCAAGACGCGACTAGATTTATCTCGATTGATCGCAGCCTGGCAGCGCTGATACTACGTTGTTCCGGAATGTTCTAGTAACTTTGCACGCTTTATCTCGAAAGTTTGCTATCAGCTTTAAATTGAGCACCTCCTACAGCGACGGGGATTCTGTTCGACGACCGCTGAGCACGATTGTCGCTTCGCCGCCGCCGAGTGATTCAGTCCATTTTGGGTGCAAGTCAGCACAATAAACAGTTTTCTTTTACAAGACCTTTTGTTCGTCTTCATCGCTGCTTCGACTGCCGTCACCACTACGTGACAATATTGTTGAAAAATTTGCCGGGTGTACATACGAGCAGCATTTAAATGAAAATGTCACCATTGCGCAACCTGTCGAGTCGCATTTGTTTCAAGGTAAGAGTGTCTTTCAGTATTTTTTCCATTGAAAAATATTTTTTTCATTTTTGGAATTGGTTAGTAAGGGGGTCGACCGATATTCCAGTCCGACCTATGGTCCGATTTTTACGGCAATACCGCTGAAGAATTAGTCTCAGGCAGGCACAGAATAGGCCACAAAAGAACCAAACCTACGACCGATGACCTGCCTAGTAACAGGTACCAAGCGAGTGCCCCCAGCTGTTTACAGCGGATGCGAAGGGAAGCACGCCTGAATCGGTCGCAGTCGCTTCACTGGTGTGGCCAGTGATAGAATCCAAACAAAAATCAAATTTTTGTGTCGCTTTGCGATGCCAGAGAACCGCGGTCTCGTGGATGCCGAAAAGTGGCCAAAAGACCGCGGGTAGACTTGCGTTGTAGCATACCAAGAGGTGCGCTCGGTGAGCAAAATTTTACTGCTCTAAAGAACATTTCTGATGCTGAAACGTGCCAAAAAGCACAAAAGAAGTGTCCCTCCAATTATGAGCCCATTCACGCTTGCGAGTCGCGAGTGAGGTGAGCTTTCGGCAGCAAACTGAGCTGCTCCCTGGCTGCCGTAGTCGTCGCTAAGCCTAACTGTTTCACATCGGCCAAAGCAGACGAAACTCTCAAAAGCGCGCGAACAACGTCATTTCCGAGAGTTTTCGCTTCAAACGAGAAGGCGACCTGCAGGTCGCACTTGCAAGCACGAACAACGGTGCTCTTGAGCTGCTGCGTGGTCGCAAGCAACTGCTGGTCGCACGCCCTTTACCGTGTTCGACGCGAAGAGCTGCGTTAACAAATTAGGAAGACGACTTTGGGGAAGCGGGTCTATAAATTTGCTTGCCGCTCGTCATAATCGGCCTGCATCGCAATAAAACATCGCCTCTAGCTTCGTTGCACTTTTGATGGTGCAAATCGACCGATAACTTGCCGAAAACACGAAAAATCTGAGTGTCGCCAGCGGCGAGTCAGGCTGTCAACATGGCGGGTCAACGCATCCACGGTGTTTCCCCGGCGATTTTCTCGAGCTGGTCATGCTTGATTCGCGCCATCCAACTAGGCAAACGGTCTAAATGCGCGGTAGGGTCATTGAATTTTGTTCCTAGACATCTGTCAAGGGCATGAATGCGACGCGGCGTGAACACTGACACTCGAACCGTAGAATTAGCACAGTGTTTGTCGACAACGGTGCACCGAAAAACTCAATTGCAAACTGCACAGCTGTACACCTCAGGAAAAAAAACTGCCCGTAATCATGCGAAGCCCCTACTGCACAACCGTTCAGTTTTCACGATCGCGCTGCGTACCTACAATGAGCAGCTAATCGTTTTTTTGAACACAACAAACACAACCTCAGACTCGAAACACGGCATTTCCGTGAGCTCCCCCCCGCATGAAAGCGGCCACTGCCTTCGCGATTCGAAATACCCTGAAGGTTGAATGCATGGGCGGTGACCACGGCCTCGTGCAATGCTTGGTCAGATTAGAGCAGGGATTGCACGCGCCCGGTAAGAACTTGAAACAGCCAAACCTCACTGCCTTTTTTGCACCTGAATAAAGTTCTGCTTCACTGAATACATTGTATTTTGACTTCCTCGCCATTGCGGCGAAATTACAGCTCGACTGCTTTAGATTTTCTTGGGCGGTCGCTTATATTGGATAACTGCTGGCTTCGTTATAACGAGAGATTACTGTATACTTTTTCCTTGGGTTATACTACCATAAGAGACCACTGCTGCTCTAAATCCACAGTCGACAAAGACCATCGATTATCGCGTCTTCTTAGGGCACCACTTCAAAAGCTGCTTGTAAGCCCCCTAGAACGCACACATAATTAAAGGTGCAGTGGAAAAAAAGTTGTTTCATTCATTTAAGTTTTCTTACCCAAGTCGCCATGTACTGATGTCCGCATAGCTGAACTTAAGTTAGCTTAGCAAGGAGACATTTGAAGCAACCTTTAAAGAAAGCGGTAGAAAATGCTGCAAAGCACTGCGAATGCGTGCGATACTTAAGTGTCATGCATCAACATCACCAAAAGTTTTTGCCGCTCCTTTTAATGAAGTTTTCGGGTCCTGTATTCACAAATTTTGCACTGCAGGTAAAAGAACAATGTAGCAAAGGTATTTAACACGAAACTGCTCTCCCCAGGGTGCTTAAAGAGTGGGCTCCATGTGTGCGAAAAAGAGAGTGACGTGACGAGGCAGCGCGCCAACGTTCGCTCCGTCGCTTAGTGGGCAACCTCCAAGCAAGCGAAGGCGGCAGGCAACGCGCACCAGCGACGTGCACAGCAATCTCCGTGCTTGCGCACTCGAGTTTAGTAAACACACCCGTAACCTGTTCTCTCTCTCAAAATTTTGTGGGTGTGCCTCATAGCCAGGGCAAAAGAAATATTCTCTACAGCAGCGGCGATAACCAAGCCGGCGTTCTTCACGAAGGCGGTGTGCTTTCGTTCGGTGCCTGTGCACTCCGGTTTAATAAAAACACTCCCGTAAACTGTAACCGCGATCTGCTTCTATGCGAGCAAACTATAATATGCAAGTGAGAATACATGCTACGAATGTTTCTGAACGTATATACACTTCAGCACAGCAGTACGGTAGATCGCGGCTCGACACGCACCTCTTCCTGCAGTACGACCACTCGCATAACCCGCTCCAAATGTTGTTAGTCTTCCGTTACCGACAAGTAGATTGTTCGCATTATTTAAATGACGCGGGTCTGCCTCACAGCTACAGCAAAGCAAATATTTTCTCGACGGCGGCGATGACCAAGATGACGCTCTTGTTGAGGCGGTTTCGGATCTCCTAGGAGAAACTATGTGACAAACCATGGGCAAACAGGAAACTCCAGTGTGGAGGTCCGATTGGCTAATTGCGGGGGGACTTCCGGGCGACGAGCGAAATTTTGTTGGTACAGATCCAAGAGACATCGCAAAAACGCTTTGCGTGACGGCGCCGCTCGTCGCTTGCCGCAGTCGCCTTCGCATCAGTTTTCGCGTACATGGAGCTCAGCTAAGGCTGTGAGCATTGTCTAACAATCAAACGATAAATTATTTCCTGATGGCCTCTGCAATTGCATCTTAGTTTTTGCATTTAAATAATTGCATACCTAGATCTTCTGAGGCCAATATATTCCATGCATCCTATATATGAGTGACTCCCAATTAGTAAACATTAGGCAACTGCTTTACTTCTGGGGCCGCTGCAAATGCAGAACCTAAAATGGAAAAATTTAAGTGCTAAGCTGCACATGCATTGAGCTAGTTTCTCTGAAATCGCATGGCTGCATGGACCACACCCCCTTCAGACTAGAAAGGAGATAAATCAAGATCAGCTTGTCTCCTACTTTACCCTTCGCACCCTGTAGACAGTGCATTAAGAATGTTGCACTCAGATCATTTAGTTCCCTTGCAAGACTCTTCACATTCCTACTGTACATGATTATTCCGCACATGCTCTGTCGCATCCGCACATTGTTATTTCACAAATTGCTCAATACTATATGCAACCAAAATTTATTAACATCGTTTTACACTTAACGTCATTATTCTGCACCACAAGTTGGGGCAAAGCATTAGGAATGCAAGTGAACAGCACGCAGCGAAAACCACATAGAGATGCAAATGCCCTTTGCAGGTGAGGTGTGGGGAGGTCAGGAGATTTGGTTTGATTTATAGGGGTTTAACGTACCAAAGCGACTCAGGCTATGAGAGACGGCATAGTGAAGGGCTCCGGAAATTTCGACTACCTGGGGTTCTTTAACGTGCACTGACATCGCACAGTACACGAGCCTCTAGAATTTCACCTCCATAGAAATTCGACCGGTGCGGCCGGAATCAAACCAGTCTTTCGGGCCAGCAGCCGAGCACCATAACCACTCAGCCACCGCGGCGGCAGGTCAGGAGAGGATGTTGAACAATTGCACTGGAGCAGATGACTACGCATACGATATATAGGAGGCTATGAGTAGAGGGACGACATCACAAAGTGTTTGAGAGATTGTGCACAAAAACAACTGCGAGAGCGACAAAACCTCAAAAATTCTAGAGAAACATGTTGCACTTGCATGAAAAAAAACGTGGAATACAGCGACGTATTTTTTGTGTGCGTGTGTGTGTGTGCTGTGTCCAGCAACTTCATTTCCCAGCTGGCACGTTTTTTTCCCGCGGTCCTATGGAAAATGTAACAGCATATTGTATTGGCTGTTGAATGTGGTTCGGTTGGTTTACGGGGTTTAGCATCCCAAAGTGACTGAGGCTATGAAGGACACCACAGTGGAGGGCTCCAGATAATTTCGACCACCTGGGGTTCTTTAACGTACACTGACATCACACAGCACACGGGCCTCTAGCATTTCGCCTCCCTCAAAATGCGACCGCTGCGGCCGGGATCGAACACACATCTTTCGGGTCAGCAGCCAAGCACCATAACCACTGAACCACCGTGGGGGCTTTATTGACTGTGGGTACATTAGCTAGCATAATGCGGAGGTAATCATTACAGGCCACAGAAGCCGTTCCTGAGTAAGAGAGAGAGAGCGCCAGTCTCAGTAGCATTCGAGGCCTGCGAGGCAAGTTGCTTATATTGCTTCTGCTGTTCCAATGATCCATCCCCTGGGGAGCTTGCATTGCAACCACTCTCAGTTACCTCTCTCAAGACCCCATTACCCCATATTGTCCCCTGTCCACCTGTCACCTGTGAATAATGCAATCAGTGTGGAAAAAGGCCCACAATAAACTTGGACAAAAAATTATTCACGTGCTCCCCTCCTGCCTGCCATGCACATATTTCAGGCGTTCGCTCCTTAAAAGACCAAAGCGAATGTATGCATATTTCTGGACAAGTGACATACCATATGAGACAGTTTCGTCTCATCGCTGGAAACATGCTCAAATTGCCAGGGCAGACCCTTTTTTCTATGTATGCATTTAAAGGGCATGCAGATTTGCTTTGAGTGCCTTAGGGCCTAAAGCCACACAATGTATAGCCAAGAAGTTCAGCCCAGTACAGTCGTTCGCATCTCATGCACAAACATTCCCTTAGATGAATGGAACCCGGCAACAAAAGAAAGCTGTGGAAAGTCTGCAAAATTTAGTGCAGTAAGTGGGCAGCACAAGAATGTACGATGGCTGCAGGTGCCATGGCTCCGAAGTGGAAATCGTACTATAAAGTGCTCACAAGCAAACAAACATCAGGCAGGAAATGTGCAGTGCTCACAAATGAGAGTGCAGGACAGCCTACCCGCCAGTCCATGCTGATGCATGGACTAAGCAGAGACCAGCATTCTTCTAAGGCACCATCACCTGCTTCTTGATTGCCAGCCCTAGCAGAGACATCATCAATGGGACATAGTTGCGTGTCGATTCACCTATGTGGCAGGCTACCTTTTTTGACAACTTCCAAGTAACTTGGCATTGAAGAATGGGGAAGGAAGTTACTCCTGTACACTTGATATGCAGAGTATGGCAGAATATCAACTGATGGGAACCAACTGAACAGCGCTAACAGACAGGACACAAGAGAAGAACATGGACACAAGCTCGTCTTGTCTGTTAGCGCTGTTCAATTGGTTTCCATCAACATGCACCAACCAGCTCAACTAAGCCCTCTTCTGGCAGAATATAGCTTTTTTTTTTCACAATGTACAAACAGGGCCAACAAAGTATTTTTCAAGCCTCTGGGCTCCTTGTAAGCATACCTGCAGGTGCAGCACCTACAGGTGCAGCTGGAATGCCTCTGCCAGCAGCACGACCAATCCCAGGTCCAGGGGCAGCCCCAGGGATAGGCACTCGGGGCAGGCCCTCCTGTATAGAAGCGCACGCTACAACCCACAAATCAACACCACAAATTAAAGAAAAATTCCGCTAAGCTTTCCTCGGTTTCAGACTACGAGCTTTCATCATAGGCAACACTACAAGTGATCCACTCGGTTCAAATACTTCAACTAGGGCAGCTCAGGTGAAGTGCCTTGGGCCTACCGGCAGGAGAAAATCAATGCACTGAAATGCACCATGGCCGCAAATGGGGCAGATGCTCGTGCCACGGTCAGCACAGCACGAGCACCTGACCATCACAAAGCAGTGAATTAGTATTTCCTCCATTACAGACTCCCAGGCGTATTGGAAAAACCTTAAGGGTAAGACGTTAATGCCTCTATATGGAGAATTGTTCATTCTCTACTCCACATTCACCAATCCCTGTGAGTAGCTATGCCACTCTTGGCACAGAGCAGCAGCGGTTAAGCCATGCGCCACTGCCCTGCCAAGGCAGGTGCTTCCACCAGTGGGGCTTGTGCAACCCAGGTTACTCTTCTCAAGCAGCCTTTCACGACCAATCATTAATTCAACAGCCCCTGCCGCAGTGGGCAGTTTGCTCACAATCCGGAGGGCAGGTTGTGGCGATGCCAAAAGGTCACGTGACCTAGGTGGCCCCACCTGCACCTTGGTTGCATCTCTGGAAATTTTGTTCGTGGATTTTTCACTCACGATGGTGATGACACGGACTCCTCAACGCGACTGCATTAAAACAAGCATGCAAACATTCCTGTTACTTTTGGTTTAGGTTTATGGGGATTTAACATCCCAAAGCGACTTAGGCTATGAGAGACGCCGTAGTGAAGGGCTCCGGAAATTTCGACCACCTGGGGTTCTTTATCATGCACTGACATCGCACAGCACACGGGCCTCTAGATTCGCCTCCATCGAAAGTCGACCGCCGAACCCGCGGCGGCCGGGATCGAACCCGCGTCTTTCGGGCCAGCAGTCGAGCGCCGTAACCACTCAGCCACCGCGGCGGCTCCTGTTACTTTTACGTTACCAGAAATACTTTAGCCGTGCAGATTCAGTACCCCCACTAAGTATTCAAACCGGATTCACTGTTGAGGTATGCGAAAGTGCACAAAAAGAAGGGGCACTGGATTTGCAACCTCAGGAGGCGGAGGTCCCTCGACGGTCAAAGACACAATGTTCTCGCCCCGAAGCAACACAAGGCCCAGAGCACGTTTTTCTTCACGGTCTCCATGCTTGGCTTGATTCTTTCCTTTAACTTTGCGGAATTCCTCGCAGTCACCCAAGATAAGGTTCATATGCTTGTCGAATGCCTTGAAGGTTCCAATGAAAATGCGGCTATCCTGAAGAATAACACGCATCCTGTAGTTGATGTGCTGTAGCATCTTGTTGTTCTTGCTGATCGTCTACAAAAAGAAAAGAAACTGATGTTTGCAGACACACCAGACGCCAATACATATACATATACATATTTTATTTTTTCCAGAAATCGGAAAGGTTATGATTGGTTATGGTTAATGGGGTTTAACGTCCCAAAGCGACTAAGGCTATGAGAGACGCCGTAGTGAAGGGCTCCGGAAATTTCGACCACCTGGGGTTCTTTAACGTGCACTGACATCGCACAGTACACGGGCCTCTAGAATTTCGCCTCCATCGAAATTCGACCGCCACGGCCGGGATCGAACCCGCGTCTTTCGGGCCAGCAGCCGAGCACCATAGCCACTGAGCCACCGCGGCGGCCTGAGAAATAGGAAAGGTCTCCTGAGCTAAAAGCTATGAGCTTGACTAGGCCCAGGAGACCCAATACATGGCAGTAGCGTGTGTTTACAAAAAAGAGATAAATAAACATTCACCCAAAAAGTTCACAAATGAAACTGATCTATACTATTTCCATAGCATACACACAGCATTTAGCATACAAGATGCATATCACAAAAAAGAGATCTCACACAAAGCAAAACAACAATAAAAGAGTAATAACGTCAATATGCAATTAAATATGAAATATCGCTAACAGAAAAAAAAATACCAATAGAAATCATATATTAGCAAAATAGGAATGCAGCTGCTTGGCACTGTATTTATGAATAGAATAGTATTTGTTGAGCGCAACAGGAAGGTTATGGGTCAAGGACTGCTGTTTATAGAAAGTGCGAAAGCGCGGGACTGCCCATTTGTCTCTTTCTTGTGTTTATGCTTGAATTTGTAATACGCTGTTTTAAAGACGCCAACAAAGCTATAGTGCTTTTTATTTGCGGGGAGGAGTAGCAGGCTGCCTGTAATAAACAAGTCGTATAGGTTATCTATGGGAATAATGTTAAGGGAGGAAAAGGATTCTTTACAAGATGACATAGGTGCAATATTTTCAATGCAACGGACAATCTTCTTCTGAATAACTGCAAGCTTGCTTAAATTAGATCTCGTGGTTGTGCTCCAAACTAAAGAACAATATGTTAAGTGAGAGTTAAAGAGGGCATTATATACTTATATAATAGAACCGGCGACGTTAATGGCCGGCTGCACTGCCAATTATGAGACCAACGAAATAAATGTATCAAGTACACTTCCTAAGGCTAAACAATGTAAACTGCTACTTACCATGGTGATTATTTTTTTTTTTTTTGCAAGCGCTTCTGATTACACGGATTTAATACTCCGCCGCACCACTCTCAACCCAGCCGCGCAACGCAAAATGAACGCTTCCTAGTCTTTGTACGCCAGTTTGTTTGGACAGTGTTTCCAGCAGCTGAACAGGTTTCGAATAAAATCTGTCAGAATCATGAACACAATTCAAAATACTCATTTTAAAGTTTAATTAAAATCTTATTATAGAACACGCAATAAAACAAAAAATAAGTTTATAAGTAAATTTTTTTCACTGAATGTTAAACAAAATGAAAGACAATAGAGACACTGAAAACTAAACATTTTGACAGATTTGCCTGTCTGGTTGGGTTTGAATACTTATAATAAACTGTACATCTCCAACCAAAATTTTAACTTTTATAATAAACTGTACATCTCCAACCAAAATTTTAACTTTAACCCAATGTTTCGAAGCCGACCCGGCTCCTTCATCAGGGGGACTGTGAGGGTAATAATAATTGGTTTTTTGGGGAAAGGAAATGGCGCTGTATCTGTCTCATATATCGTTGGACACCTGAACCGCGCCGTAAGGGAAGGGATAAAGGGGGGAGTGAAAGAAGAAAGGAAGAAGAGGTGCCGTAGTGGAGGGCTCCGGAATAATTTCGACCACCTGGGGATCTTTAACGTGCACTGACATCGCACAGCACAAGGGCGCCTTAGCGTGTTTCCTCCATAAAAACGCAGCCGCCGTGGTCGGGTTCGAACCCGGGAACTCCGGATCAGTAGTCGAGCGCCCTAACCACTGAGCCACCGCGGCGGGGCAACTGTGAGGGGCAGGTTTCCTTTTGTGCGGTTGATGTTGTTCGGGGTGGCTTGGATGTGTCAGGATTCCAGAAGGAGCCTTTTGTGGTAATTTGTTTCGGTTCCGAGGATGCGGGTTTCTTCGAAGTTGATTCTATGGTCGGAGACCTCGGAATGTTCGGCAACTGGATTGCGCTCTCTTGCGAATTTGCGGACGTCGTTTTTATGTTGCGGGATTCTTTCTTTGATATTTTTGGTTTCGCCGATGTAGTTTGCGTCGCAGTCGGCGCATGGAATTTTGTAGACAATGCCTTGGGCTCTTTCTCTCCGTGGCCGGTCTTTGGGAACAGGTAGCGGCAGCCAGGGGGTAGTTCGAGCTATATAATACAGTCCAAATTAGCGCTCAAAATATGTTTTTGACTAGCAGGGGAAAACGCTGTGATCGAGTGAGCAGACGACAGTTGCCAAGAAGCGTTTGCGGTTATCATCCACTTTGCGCATTACGTCCGAAACTGAAGGTACAGTGGAGTTCTTGCCATTCATATCGACATTTAGCAGTTGTATACGTTGTGCCCAGGAAGCCGTGTTTAATCCAGACTAGAATGGATTGAAGCTCCTTTGTTTTCTGCAAACGTCCGCCTTAAAATGTAACCAATAAACTTCATAGCAGCTCAGTGTTTAAGCACTGCACTTCTTTCATGCAGCTGTAATACGCTACGCTGGTCGAATGAACAAAACTCCGAACAGGAATGCTGCAAACTAGAAAGCGCAAAAAACCGGACGACGGACGTGAACTTGTTTTTTTTTTTGTGTCCCTTATTACTCTGTCCGTCGTCCGGTTTTTTGCGCTTCCTAGTTTACAACATGCATCACCAACTAGCCCGGCAGCTTGCTCTTCTGAACAGGAATGCATTGACAACACGGTGTCGTGGCGTCAACAGAGTACGCCGCTGAGTAACAGACGGGTCACTGCAGGTTCAAACACGTTATCAACCTGCAGAATGCACTTAACCACTGCCTTTTGAACTCTTTACTTGTTTGCAGAAACAACGTGTTTGCTGTTTGTAATGTTCGCACATCGTAGAATAACAGAATATGCTCATTTCTGACGCGTATCTTTTGCTTCTAATCGCTGCGATTGCACGCGCCGCGCAGAGCGATCACCGGTTCGCCGCTTCAGGAAGGGGCCGCGTGACGCCGTCACCGTCGCTGGAACGACCGAGGGTCTTCTGTTTTTATGTGCCGGAATTTAAAAAATTCCTACGCGCAAAATCCTCGCCTAATAGATAGCAAACAGCGCTCACAAGGTAGAATATTATTGCCTAAGTTGTTTGAGATCTAAATAAACATCGGCACTTGTCTGTATTTGGTGGAATTGTCGAGAAACTGTTTTCGGCTACGAGTACATTTCGTGCAGACAACAGCCAAGTAGCCAATCTCACAGGCTGCGCCATCTGCCGGATGGCGAGGCAAACGACGTCTCGGCTCGGTGGATGCGAGAAGCGCGCTCTCTTCGAAGATGAGGCTCGTCTGCCCACCGGAATTAAGATAACTAAGGAACATCACTGCTTCTGCTACTAAATACCGCATGAAAATGTGATACCAACAGCACACACTAATAACTAATAAGTCGTCGCTTGTGAGTTGCATGTTCATCTGGCAGATGGCGCGGCCTATGAGACCGGCTGCTTGGCTCGCGTCTGCAAAAACTGTACTCGTAGTCGAAAGCAGTTTCTCGCCACTTCCACCAAGTACAGACAAGCACCGATGTTCATTTAGATCTCAAACAACTTAGGCAATAATATTCTACCTTATGAGCGCTGTTTGCTCTCAATTAGGCGAGTATTTTGCACAGAGGAATTTTTAAAAATCCGGCGCATAAAAACGGAAGGCTTTGTATATCTGGCCCCCACACATTTAAATCTGTGTGAGAGCTAGGTAATGAACGTATGTCATTAGCGCATTTTTTTTACGCCTCTCATCAGGACAAAGGGATATAGTTCGGCCCAGTCGGGCGTTTCAATTTTCTGAGGATTTTACCTGCACACGTACGAAACAAGGACGGAGTCCTTGAACAACGGCCAGAAACCAAGCGACACAATTCTCTGGTCAGCTCCTCTATTCCTTTCCTCCGTGGTGCTTACGTGTTTAGACATGTTTAGGTCTTCATCACGTGAGGCATGACAAAAAAATAAAACGGAAAAAACATAGTTTGTCTTGAAACAGCTAGGCTGCAGCTTCTCGCAACAAAAAACACGCCAAGAAGCGCGCGAACAACAAAATTTAAATGCGTTTGTATGGGTAATATGTGAAATAATAAACGTGTTTGTCTTCATGCAAATAATATTAAGAGCCAAGGGTTTCGCGTGCAGTCGTGCAGTTATGTTTTGAGCTGCTGCGTTCGAATGTTTCGCGCTGTCAAAAAGATGTCAAGGTAGTAGTAGGACAAGCCTCTGTAATCTTCTTCTGTGCAGTATCGGCTTCAGCGTACGTCTGCCAGCAGTTTATGTAAATGAAGAAAACGAAAAGGGAAAGAAAAAAAAAGCGATTGCACGCTCCAGCATGGCCTCGCTCGAGCGATCCGTGCGAGGCCAGACGAGGTCGCGAGTTTGCGCCGCCGCTGTCGCTGCTGCCGCTGCTGCTGTGGACGTCCTCGAAAACGTCAACACATCATCAGCAGATATGCGTGCGGATACGGTCGTTTCTCTCTGATGCGTTTTCCTTCCGCGCCACTTCGACACTTGTTCCCTGTCTTTCGACGCTTCAGCGAGGTGCAGTACGTAAGTGCTTACGTTTATATCCGCTGTTTTGGCGCCGTTGCGCGGACATGGCGCAAGTTGGCTGCTTCCGTCACCAAGACTACGTGCGCCCTGTGCGGTAAGCTTTCATTCCTCTGCTACAGCACCTCTGCCGTCGTCAGGACAACTGGTGCAGCGGTAATGGGTGATACGCATTCCTGTACAGAGGTATGAACATCCCAGCCAACACGTCTTCAGCGGTTATTTTAGGAATTTCTTTGCGGTACTACTAGCTTGCGCCAGTACGTTACTCTTTAGATGCGTTTATAGTGATAGCAACGCAGCAATGACGCGGCCGAAACATTTCGTGCTTGTCTCTGTTGTGTTGATTTAACAGGCGGGATATGCTGCGAAACTGATCAGTATACTGAACTCTTGGATACGTGGTGCTTGTTTGTGTGCGGTGACCGGTTTATGTGACAATGGTGCCTTAAAAACATTCCTTTTATTTCAGATGCCTCTCTACGAACCAAACGTGGCAGTTAAAAAAGCAACCCTTGCGTTAGCATGATTCTGGTTCCCCGAGGCGCAGTACGGCTGCGCCCCGGGGGTTATTCGCACCCGCGTTGGGTACACAGGTGGAACTGCGAAGGACCCGACATACCGAAACCTGTAAGTGACGAGCAGCAGACCGAAAAGCGCTTAAGTCTGCTTAAGCGCTTCAGCGTTGAGTTGAAAAAAAAAAAAAAACGGGAGCCAGGACGTTTAATCCGATTTAAGTTAGGTTAATCGGCCTCACAGGACAATAATTCGAAGTGTCTAAGAATGCTCCGAACGTGTAGATCGATTTCCCGCGGTAAAAAGACGAGTTCAGATTCCCCTTTAGTACACCTTTAAACAACACCCTCTAGAGAATTTGAGAAGGCCCGAGTACTCCTCCCTTGACGTCACGAAAAGAGGCCCAAAGTCGCCGCCACATACGGCGCAGTTGGTGGAATCGCGGCTGGGATCACCTAGCAGAAATAAGCTTCCATTGATCAATTAATCCACTCTTTTTTCTAAGCTAAACACTAGAATAAAGAGCAGACACTTTACGGGTCATTTATTTATAGGCAGTAGCCATTAACCAGCTTTGTAAAGGTTGTTTATAGGTACTAATATCAGCAACTCTGTCGCGTACTGGTCTTTCTCAGTAAACGTCTATCTTTGTACATTACTTTGAATAAATTTACCTGTTTTAAAACCTTTACCTTTCTGTTTTCTGTACCTACAATTTTATGGAGCTCAGCTGTAAATAGGAATGAAACACGCTCGATTGACTTCACAGATGCATATGTACAGTTTTATTGGGGACACATGTATTTATTATAATTTTGCTCTCAAGACAAATATATACACTTCCGCCATCCACTTAATTACAACATAGCAAGCAGACGTTTTCGTCTGCGTATTTGGGACTTCGAACGAGGTCGACGCAGCTGTTCTCGATGCTCACAAGTAGCTCCAACGCCGATTTCTTGCTGTTTTGCTACAGATGGAATGGAGAAATTGGTGCCGATTTTCATTATCGACGTCTTTACAAAGTGAATTGTCATGATAAAGTCAGCATTTACTGCAACTGGATATTTGATTCCTGGAGCTTGGTCTTCAATATGTGCAGTAAATAGTAGTTCACTTCCTTAGATTATATGCCAGAATGTATCTTGCTGGTTACATATTCCATAAAGTTTAGAATCTTATCTACTTCCTGCTCTTTGTGGAATACTTCGGCACACTCTTCAAGTGCTTTTTTCAAAGCAGCAGACTCAAGACGTGTTCGCTTCGAGTCGAGGACATCCCTTGAGGTGCATGGCTTATAAAGATCAGACGGTCATTCTGGAAACTTTGTTGGAAGGCGCCCGTGTGCTGTGGGATGTCAGTGCACGTTAAAGATCCCCATGTGGTCGAAATATTCCGGAGCCCTCCACTACGGCACCTCTGTCTTCCTTTCTTTCACTCCCTCCCTTTATCCCTTCCCTTACGGCGCGGTTCAGGTGTCCAATGATATATGAGACAGATACTGCACCATTTCCTTTCCCCAAAAACCACTTATTTTTATTATGTGCCTGTGTTAAAGCGGCGCAGTTGTGGTGCTCCCTGTAAGCTTGTCGATGTGGGAGGCCTCCCGCACGATGTCGGCCTCAGTAAAGTCAAGTTCGCAAACCTAGAGGGAAGTTCAATTTTGTTTAAAGAGCAGCAGTAACTTGGAGCTATCTCTTGAAGTGCTATCTCTTGAAGTGCTGGATTCGCTGCTTACAGCTCTAACAAGCTTCCTGGTTTACAGACACTTTTCTATAATGCAGCGCTAAGTATGTCCTATTTATCAGAAGAGACTATTATTTGGAGACATTCCAAACATCTTACCTTGCAGTGCGCTGACCAACGAAATTTGCTCGTGCTATAGCTCTAATCAAGGCGTTCTGTTCTTCATCCAGGGGAAACTTGAAAACGTGGTTCTTGGGCTCAGATTTGCAATTAATCTGGAAATTTGGCGCGCAGCGCTTGTTAGGCATTACCTGGCAGGAGCGTAGTCCACAATCAGCTCCAATGAAGGCAACAGCACATCACCTCGACGGACACACAACCACAAGCGCAGCACAAGGCATATGTATACTCTGCATGTAAGGTTAGCGTATAGAAAAAAAAGTGCGTTCGGAAGCATGTCGCGACGTGCCACGACTCTGCTTGCCCTGAGGCAATCAAAGGAGTGTCACGTGTTTGCGGAACCGTTCGCATTGGGGTCGCCGGTGTCCCCCACTCAGACTTCTCCGGATAGATGTTGTTAAGCATACCTTCCTGGCCTCATCTGCAACAACCATGCCCCGCTCGTATCTTCGAAACGCGCTGCACGGAACTTCTATGTAGGCCTTTTTTGCATGACGTAGCTCAAGGGGGGAAGGAACAGCCAGCAGGCCTTAAGTTCTTTAGAGGGTGTTGCTTTAAACTAATCAGATTTTATATGTCTAACAACTGGCCCCAGACGACTTTCTCCCTAATTAATGAACCAGAACAAGCAAGAAATTTGTGGTACTAAAGCCCTTACCCAGAGTTTATTTTTCATAACTTGTGTTTTATTTGAAACTGGCTTAAGTAACTAGTCTTCATTACACTGCCCTAGTAAAGTGGGGTCTAGAGGCAACAGCACTTCGAAAGGCTAATACCTTTCTCACCAAGAGAAACAAATGACTAGTAGACAGGACAGAGACATAAGATGCCAATTGTGCATGTGTAATTTCATGACTGCAAGTAATACTAACAAGAATTTCAAATAAATTGCAGCTATTCAAAATGAGCATTTGGATTCATAATTCCTATCACTTTAAAGAAGATAAAGGACCCAACGAACATATATACACAGGCCTGACTGAAGACCAAGCGTTAAAGATTGTGACTGGAGGTGGTCGATTCCTACTTGCCCAAATTTTCATTTTAATAAATCAAAATGAACTTTTCCCACACCTAAGCAGCACCAACAGAATTACTTTATGTAGCTTTCGAAGTTTCATTGCTTTTAGTGGAAGCACACATTGTGACACCACAGTAAAACAATGCTCAGGAATGGCCCTGGTTTAGTCAGAAAAGTGGAAGTTATTGTCTTTATACACAATCAGGCTGCAATAGTCAGCGCTGTCAGGTTTCAGAATTTTACCAAATAATGGCTGCTACTGTCTGTGATCTGTAGTAAAGCTTGCCTTCGGTTGGGTCGATGAGGTGCTAGAGATATTCCATACCTATGGCATTCAGAAAGCTTTTCTGAGTGCCATCATCCAACAGTGGTCATGTTTCGTTACAGAAGCTGCCCTTAAACTGGCCTGAAACACCGGAAATTAAGACATATTTTGTTAAAATACTGAGCCTATACTGTGTAAATACATTCTGCTAGGCGCTACAGCATTACTAGTGGCAGCGGACGAATGCTTACAGTAACAAATATTGAAGATTAACGTTCAGTGACGAAAAATGATGCTGTTAAAGTGTTGTACGATATAAGGGGGTTAACGTCCAAAAGCGACATAGGCTGTGAAGACTGAAATAATGAGTTTTCAGATCCTGAAACAGTACTGTCAGCTATGAGATGACGGGTAATGGCAGACTCCGAATCAGTTTTAACTACACTACATGGGGCATTTTGTAACCTGCAGCCATCTAGGCAAAGAACCCCAGGTGGTCGAAATTTCCGCAGCCCTTCACTACGGCATCCTTCATAGCCTGAGTTGCTTTGGGACGTTAAACCCCCATAAACCAATCAACCAGCGGTGTGTGCTAAGATGAACTGAATGAGGTATAATGAAACAATTACTGAATAAAAATAACAAAACGAAGTAATCTAACGTTTGAGGTGCAAAAAGCACTCTGGTCAAGATTTCCCAAGTGCAGCAAGCAAGATAACTGTTCTTTGGAAACATGAGAGTTCAGGCATTACTTCATACACTACATGGAGCGTTTGTTAAAATCCAGGCACCCAGTGGATGGTGGTGTAGCAGTAGCTAGGTGTTTTCGACCATATTAAAGAGTACTGGCATTTGTCTGTGAATATGGAAGCACTGGCATTGCAGTCTGCCTTGTGTGCATGCAGAACTCACTGACCTTGCTTTATCCTGCAACCAGTAGTGCATGCAGTAGGAGTGTCTTTGTGGCCTTGTTCTCATGTAAATTCATGCTTGTTTTCTGCACTTCCAGAGGTGACCACACAGAGACCATTCAGTTGGAGTTTGATCCTACTAAGACAGATTATAAGACCCTTCTGAACATGTTCTGGGATTTTCATGATCCAACTGCCTGCCACAAACGACAGTATATGTCTGCAATCTTTTACCATGACAAAGAGCAAAAGGCCATTGCTGAGGAGAGCTTGAAACGGCAACAGAGCAAGATAAAGAAGCCAATCGCTACAAAGATCATGCCTGCTGGAACATTTTACGATGCTGAGGAGTACGTATCATCTTTGGACAATATACTGTTTGGTTTTGTCCGTGTAGTAGGCACTACTGAAGTTCTGTTAGGAGCATGCTCTATATCTTGGCACATTCAAACAAAGCCTCAGATATTTCATTGCTTGGTTGCTGTAGTGAGCACTTTAATGAAGCATCTCCTTTATAGTATCCGAATTGGGAAAGAACACATAGGCTACCAGATAAAAAGTTTACCGGGGCACTTGCTGTAAAATTAGAATAATTGGAACAGAGTAACCTATGCAGCTACAAGGCATGTGCAAATGCTGAGCCGAAACCAAGTGAATGCAGACATGAAAACAGCACTAGGAAATCTTGTCATGTGCCATCTAGAAAAGTAATTTTGCCATTTGCGAGATACAGTTTTGCAAATTGCACAAGAACTGCCAGATTTTGCGTTACGAAAGGCCTCAAGTGGCTCTAGCTTATGTGCATTTGTCAAGATATCAGTGTTTGGTGGATGTTTAGGGTCATTCTGTGTCAAACGAACCAGAGTTTGCGCTCGACCTCCTTCAATCTTTTCTATAAAATTTGTGGTCCTTTACTGAACCGTCTAGAGTAATTGCCCTTAATAACTCAGGGCAAAAATTTTCTTGTCGTGTGATAGCCCTTTTTATACCTTGACGAGTGCAAGAGTTAGTATCACAAAAAAAATTTACAAAGAATCGGATATTTTATTTTTGCCCTCGACAAAGCTTTTATAGGTAATGCATATGCATTATGGTTTTTTATTGTACCGCAAGGGATTTTCAGCACAGTTTTTGTGCTGTTTTAATTACTTATTTTACCCCAGGAATCATCATTTTTGCTATTTTTTTTAAAACTGTTTCGCAATGTTCGTGAGCCACGTCATATTTTTCGGCGGCACTCTATAACATGTACTAGGTCATTAAATGGTTTAAACTATATTACTACACAATATATTTTCTTAAAAAATGAGAAAAAGTGTGTTGTGCTGTGTTTTTGGCCATAAATTTCGTACAGAGGCGTTCCTTGTAAAAATATGACCCAATTGATAGCTAGTTTCATTGTATGTAATCTTGCTCAACAAATTTTATCAAGTTCAGCACTGCATCTCAAGCCATAGTTGCCCCATTGTGCCACTATACTGCAGAACACAGCCGTGGCGCCGCTCAGAATTGTGTGTTTTGTTCACTCAAGCAATGGTATGCGAGGGCTGCAACAGATGACTTGAGGGGGCTTTGGGAAGAGTGAATGTGGTAACTTTAGGAAGCAGGCGTCTCTCCACCCCTGTGCTATGCTTTCTGATGATGATTATGGATTTTTATGGCGCAAGGGCGTCTATGGCCAAAGAGCGCCATGGCACAAGGTATTTTTCGATTACTCAAGGTGGGGTCAAAGACCCTTTTCCAAGCATTTCAGCCCGTACTAGCCGAGCACCAGGCCAGGGGAAAGCTTGTACCCATTGTATCACCGGTGGGTACCCGGCGTCACTGGGGATCGAACCCCGCACCTCCTGCATGCGAGGCGGATGCTCAACCACCCGGCCACCGCTGCAGTGCTTTTCCTGCTTTCTCCTGCTTCCACCCACCTTTCAGCCGGAGCTTCGCTTTGTTCCCAAATTTTGCAACGGCAATTCACCTTATAAAGAAGACACAGTATAGTCCTTATTCTAACTACAGAATAAATGCATTTTGCCCTATCAGTGGAGACAGCAGCACAGCCAGGTGTTTTGTTCTAGTGTTTCCCTAGTCTATGTGGATCATGCATTGCTTTGAATAATGTGAGTCCTTGTAATGTTTTCTAGAATATTTATTCTGAGCATTCTTGTTTTGTATAAACTAATAAAGGTAAAGAATATCGCCACATTTCTCCCCTCAATACTTTGTGCAGTCTTTTCCGTGCTTCGTGCCGCAATCTGACTGAAACGGAGCCAAGGGTGGACGAGCAACTGTCTCAATGCTTTCGCGGTTCCCAAAGTTGGTGGTTCCAGTTTCTTTGATGATGAGAAGAGAGCTGCGGTGGTTACACTTTCTTTGTTTCTGAAAATTGCTGTGTAGCTAAGATGTGGTTCCACCGAGAACAGTAGTGATGGGTGACGGTTTGAAGTGGCATAATGCATGTGCGCATAGCATGGGTAATGCGCATGTGCACGTGTGTGTTTGTGTCATGCACATCAGGAACACCACAAATTAAAAAAAACATCCCCCCATGCTCCTTGCTTCCAGTGACTGTTGGCTCCCGTCATGTATGCCTGTGAAAGGCACACGTGCATTGCACCATTTCAAGCCGTTATCCCTCACTACTGTTCTCGCTGGCACCACATCTTACTCAGCTACAGAGGAGTTTTCAGTAACAGAGCAAGTGTAACTACCACAGCTGTCTTCCCATCATCAAAGGAACTGGCCCTACCCGCTTTGAGAACCGCGAAAGCGCCGAGACAGTTGCTCTTCCGCCCTTGGTTCCGTTTCAATCAGATTGCGGCACGAAGCACTTAAAAGATCGCATGAAGCTTCGAGGGGGGTGTGGGAGGGGGGGGGAACGCGGTGACATTCATTACCTTTATTAGTTAGTGCAAACCAAGAACACTCAATAAATATTCCAGAAAATATATCGACTCATGTTATTCAAAGCATACATGCTTCGTATTCACCGGGGCAACTCTGGAAAAAATGCACCTGACTGCGCTGCTTGCTCCACAGATAGGGCAAAATGCATATATTCTTTAGTTCGAATAAAGACTGTATTGTGTATTCTTCCAGTCAAGCTGTAGGCAGAAACTTTTAGTCCTGGAGACCTTCCAGTATTCTGGTAAATAAAGATTTACTAGGTGAACAACTGCTGTTACAAAATTTGGGAGCAGCCGCTGTGGTGGCTCAGTGGTTATGGCGCTCGGCTGCTGACCCGAAAGACGCAGGTTCAATCTCGACCGCGGTGGTAGAATTTCAATCGAGGTGAAATTGCAGAGGCCCGTGTACTGTGGGATGTCAGTGCACGTTAAAGAACCCCAGGTGGTCGAAATTTCCAGAGCCCTTCACTATGGCGTTCCTCATAGCCTGAGTTGCTTTGGGACATTAAACCCCCATAAACCAAACGAAATAAAAATATGCGAGCAAAGCAAATTGCGTTGGCTCTAGCTCAAACGTGACTGGGAGCAGGAGAAAGCAGAGCACAGGGGTGGTGAGACGACTGCTTCCCAAGGTAATCATAATCGCTTTTCCCGATACCCCTAGAGTCATTTGTTGCTGCTCTTGCATACCATTGCTCGTGTAAACCTAACATAAAATCCTGAGCGGCGCCACGGCAGTGTTTTGCAGTGCAGTGGCATTACGGGCAACCGTGGCTCTAGGTGCGGCATTGAACTTCAAAAATTTTTTCTCCTTAAAACAAAAAAGGCTCTGATAATATTCACTGAGCAAAATTACAATGAAAATAGCTATCCATCATTTTACAAGGAACGCCTCTGTACAAAACTTGTGGCCGGAAACGCAGCACAGGACACTTTTTTTCTAAGTTCGACTTTTTTTTTTTCTGAAATATATTGTTGTAATATAGTTTAAACCATTTAATAAGATAGTACATGTTATAGAGAGCCATAAAAATAATTTGCTTACGAATGTCTCGAAACAGTTTTTTAAACATAGCAAAAAACAGTGCTTCTTGTGGTAAAATAGTGAATTATAACTGCGCAAAAGTAAAATATTAGATTTCAAAAATACTTTAGTGAGGCAAACTTTTGCACTCGTCTAAGGAATTAAAAGGGCTGTCACATGACAGGGAAATTTTTTCCCCAAAGTTATGAAGGGTAATTACTTTAGACTGTTCAGCAAAGATCCACAAACTTTATGGAAAGTTTGGAGGTGGTCAAGTGCAAACTCTGGTCCATTTGGCATGGAATGACCCATTACCAAGGAGAGGGCTGTGCACACAAACGACAACATGCTGAAAGACCTGAGCACTGGTCACTGCGCACATCATTTTTATGCTCTTCTAGGCACACATTTATGTAGTGACCGTCTTGCTCAAAGTTAATGTGGTCACATATTAAGGGAATTTTGTACACTACACCCTTGTTACACTTAACAAACGTGGTGAAGTGGTTACTCATACAACTTTTCCTTGTTTTGTTCTTTTGTATCTGCTTTCTTATGTGTTGCCAGGCAAGCCAGGAAATTTTGTTTGTAGCCATGAGAGCAGCATCTGTGCCTAACACGTGGCTGTCTTTTTTTAGCCAGTGTGAAGTTTGATGGATGTAAGGAATCAACCATTTTTATTGTGTAGTTTTTTTTTCTTCACGTCTGCATTTATTGGCTTCTGTCAGCCTTTCACATACATTCGACTGCATACTGTCTGAAAATTGTGAGGCTCCCAGCCTATCAGTCTGCGTCTGAAAACTAATGCCAATGTGTGAGCACAAGAAGCCTGGCAGCACAGAAAGGACTGAACGAAAGAAGAAACATGGAATTGGGATAAAATCAGTGCCTGTCCCATGTCAGTGTGTTTCTTCTTGCGTCCTGTTTTTGTGCTGTCGTGCTTCATCTTGAAGTAGCTAGCCCAGATGAAAGTATTGCTTGAACACAAGACTGAGTCTCAAAGATGCTCTTAATGGAGACGGCGCATTAGCATTCTTTTCAGTCTTGCAGTGAGAAGAGTGATAGTTTAGCAGTGGCAAAGTGCCTTGCGGCAGAAGGGCGGCCTGCACACATGATCAACCAAAAAGGACATAGGAATTGTAGCACTTTCTCCCAGGCACTTTGTAGGTGAAAGAAACCCAAAGCCAGTTCCTCTTAACACCTGCTGCAGTAACTCAGTGGCTGTGGTGTTTTGGCTGCTGAATTCAAGGTTGTGGGATCAAACTTTATCTCTGGTAGCTGCATTTTAGAGGAGGCAAAGTGCAAAAACACCTGTTTTCTTTGTGATGTCGAAAGAACCCTAGAGGGTGCATATTGATCTTGAGGCCTCTGTTATAACATCCCACGTGCAGCTTTGGAACAAACTCACTTATGACAGCTACTTCCTCCAAATTGTTTTGATTAGTGGAAAGAAAACTGACCCATCAAACTGTCTGTTTTGCAGTTGAATCTGTGTAAAAGTGCTTTTTAGATAACGTGTGATGGGATACTTTGTGGCTGCATGGGTTAGATTCCTTCCCCTTATATTTCATAGTAAGTGCTTGTGTGAACTTTACTTGTGGCTAGCACGTTTTTGTCATCGTGTGTTCTCTGTCTGTGTACATTTGTGCTTTAGATATAATGGATATTTGCCAATTAACTCGGCTTTTCACCTTGTTGCATCCCTCTGAGGTGTAGGCACCAATGGAAAGAAAATCTGACCTAGACCCATTGCCAGAATCTGCTGTTGCAATGCTCTTTCTTTCTTAGTGTAGAAAAAATGTAATTTCCTTGGTTTCAGTCACTGTTTCTCCTACTCCACATGCAGACACAGTTGGCTCTTGATTATCGAAAATTTTTGAAAAATGTGGAATTGGAATTTAGGGGAGCAATTTTAATACATTTGACATTGATGGGGCCAGAGCATTTGTTTAAATAAACTGGATATTAAACAGGCAGCTTAGAATTGACAATAATCCACTGTATATATCTATCTCAAGGATCGTTGCTTTACGTATGTAACTCTAAAAGGTAATGTTCAGTACAGAATTAATTTTAAACGCTTTCCTTGCTTTTTTGCAGTTACCACCAAAAGTATTTGCTTCGGCGTCACACTGCACTTTGTGAAAGCCTCAAGAAGGCAGGTCTGAAGAATTTCAAGGAGAGCCATGTTGCTGCCCGCTTGAATGGCTACTGCTCTGGCTCTGGCACCTTGGCGGCATTTGAAGCTGAACGCGAGAAGCTTGGCCTCAGTGACACACAGGCCGCCCTCGTCCGGCAGTGCTTCAAGTAGTGGGCTAGGTTGACTGCCTTCAGAGCAGACTGTAGTGCTAAATTTATTACATGACTTTTTTCTGCTGGCAAGACCGTTGTGGATGAACAGTGCAACTGTAATTTGATACCTGTACTGCCCTGGACTTGACAGGCTGGCCATGCAGCCAATGCACATATGACATTCAGCGAGGCAAGGCATGCGCCTCTCGTTGAGTTGATGCCTGGTGTTGGCTGTAGTGTCAGGTTGGCTTTGTGACAGGATTTGCAATAAAGGTGTCATAGTTGCCTCTTCATTGTACTATTACTTGACATATAAAACGGGTGCTGTTGCATGTGCCAATAAATTTTTACACAAGCTGTCATTTAGTGGAACTTGCCGTTCTTTCACTTAGTGGAGAGTCCAGGAAATTAATACAAATACGTCCAGTAATCAGCATTCATGGGCACTCGGTCTGAAACTCTTGTGCTTATCCTAGCGTCCAAAAATTTGCAGGAGGACTTGGGAAAAATTGCAAGCAAATTGGATTACTATGGTTAGCATACACTCCTGATACCTCTCCGTTCTGTGCACCTACATGGGCAGAGGCTCTACTGTTTCTAGGGGTGCTGCCCAGTCCTCAGAAGGGTACCATATTTGCATCCACCCGAGTGCAGCATGCATGTGGCTACATAGGCAGATTTGTAGTTCAAAAATTCTTCCCGGTCTGGGGCTCCACCCAGTAAAAAAAAAAAAAAAAACCATTGGGACCAATTGGAAATTTCAATTGGATCCAAATGGAACCGATCAGAGACCCAGTTGGTTTCAATAGGAAACAGCAATCAAACTGGTTGATCCAGTAGGATTATCCAACTGGTTTTGCTGATTACAACTGTCTATTCCAATTAATTGTAAGATTACAATTGCTGTCATGTCGCCCAGTTGGATAATTGAATTGGGAGAGACACCAAATTTTGAAATTTTAAGAACCACAGGAATTTGCAAAACCATTTGAACAAATTTTGAACATGTTAAGATTCCAATTAAAAATTGAGTATCAATTATCTGATAATCTTGGCAAGGTTAACTGGTGTATGGAGCAATTCCCAGCCCAGAAAGCAAGCCTCCAGTGAATACAGAATTTCCACTGACTCTAGCGCACCATAGTCGCAAACCCTCAGCAGCACTGCATGGTCAAGCTCCTGGCTTATCCAGAAGGTTTGTTGCTGGGCGAGTTGGTTGGGGTACATCTTGAGAACACAGCGCTTGCAGACAAAGGACCAGAACAAGAAGGACACACACCTGCGCTAACTAACAACTTTTATTGTTGTTAGTTAGTTGTTAGTTAGCGCAGGTGTGTGTCCTTCTTGTTCTGGTCCTTTGTCTGCAAGCGCTGTGTTCTCAAGATTATCCAGAAGGGTTTTTGGTTTCCATAATTTATCTAAGTCAGCTTCCGTGCAATTCTGCAGGATGTTACTGGAAAAAAAGTTGGGCGGGGTTCAATCATGGTAGAGAAAGCATTTTGGCAATGGCCTGGGCCAAATTTGGAGGTCGTCATTGTGTCTGGCATGCTCAATTATGTTTGGACATCGCTTTTGGTTCAAATCGGCCAAAGTAAAATTTCAGGGGTTGTCCGGGATAAATTTGGAGGTCGCCATCATGCCGGGAAAGCTCATTTATGGTTGGACATCGATTTTGGTCCAAATTGGCCAAGGTCGAATTTCAGGGGTGGGCTGGGCCAAATTCCTGGAAATGACCGGCTCAAATTTGGAGGTCGCCATTGTGTCGGGTGTATTCAATTATGGCTGGACATCGATTTTCATCCAAATCGGCCAAGATCAATCTTTCAAAGTCAATCTGTTGTCAAATCAGGCACGGAATGGCAAGCGACTTTTGCATCGAGTAGAGCTATCGCTCTAAAAGGTCCAGGTAGCATTCTGCGCAGCTGCCACCTTCACCTTTCGGTCATGTGACACTCTCGTCAGTACCAGTCCGCCACCATACATGAGGGTGGTGCTGGTGAACATTCTCAAGGTTAGGTTACACGCGAACATAAAATACCACTAAAGTAGCTGATCGGACAGCCGCCGCCATAGCCCAGTTCATAAATCACCATACGCAACATACGGAGGTCGTGGGTTCGGATCCCACTGAAGGCCCATGTGGTTTTCTATCAATTATCTTTCAGCCATAAAATGACTGCACTACTAATTTTACATTGATCAACACTACAAATTGATAAAAATTATATAGAAACATTCCCCCCAAGCTTTCCTTCGTTTTGTTTACTGTTGGCTTCCTTAACGTACTAATACAGAGCAGCTAGTATTTGAAGCCAGAGTAATGTCCGCACACAAACAGACACGGAGACTGGATATAAGATGATTTATGACCTTTCAACGCTTTGTACAAGTGGCCGCACACAGTATGAACGTCATCATTCAACGAAACCGCCGTCGGCAGCAACAACAGACTCTCCACGCTGCCAAAACCAACTGCAGGCAGTGATGTGATGCGACTTCGGAATGTTAGCCATTGCATCAACAATAGCTCCTTTGAGAGCCGCAATGATGTTGTGTGGGTGCCTGTTGGACTCCCTCTCAAGCACGCCCTCTACGTGGTAGTCCATTGGGTTGACATCTGGGGAGCTGGGAGGCCACATGTTCGGAGTAACATATGGTCATGGGAATTTTCGACCACCCATTCTTGAGTTGTATGGGCTGTGTAGACAAGAGCAGACCTACATGCATAAAGTAGGACCAATGTCCTCATGAACGATATGTCTGATAGTGGCCTCATCTACCTCCACCTCCTTGGCAAGAACTCTCATTGACTTCCCAGGCTCCTCGATGATACCTGGGATGCAATTGATGAATTCCGATGTTCCAAAAGTTTCAGAACACTGACAATGTCTTTTTGTGTGGAAAACGGCCAATTCTTTCCGTAGTTTGAACACGAATGATCGGGCAACCTTCAAGAATGTAGAGATCTCTGAATCGGGGTGGCCTGCAGCCAAGGAGATGACTGCATGCCTCATCTCAAGAGTTAAGCAAAGTTCTGCCATACTTACTTGCAGCAAAAAAAAGGATTTGTAACTATGATGTACAGGATGGTGTATCGCCTATAATGTGTGTTCTCAAATAGCTGCTGCACCCTGTACGCTTATTTTATTAGCAGCTATTTTTTGGAGGATTTTTTTGCAGGCCTCCTGCTGATACTGCTGGCAGTAGGCGCGCATGCACGTCTGTCTCTCTGGCACATAAAAGGCGCGGATCAACTTCTTCAGAATGAAGTCAGTTCATCGCACTTGTTTGTGTCATTTTTCATTCAATGTCCTTCACCATAGAAAGCTTACCCAACTTCTGTTCCCAGGATGATCTGTGTTGCCATGGCAAAGGAACAGGTTCATGCTGCCCTCAGGGATCTTTGTGGGCAGGGATCGATCGATTGAGCGTGCGAGCTGTCTGCATACAGCTGAAAACCGCGACGGCATGTACTTATACCCACCACTGTAGTGCCACAATTGCAAAAGGCTGTAAAGTTTTTTTTTAAATTTTTGCAGTTCAGCATTCACATCCTTAAAATGATATGGCCGATAAAACAGAATGCAAAAATGCTACTGACGACGAACAAGTTGAGTCAAAGGTTTGAGTGTGTCTTCTCCTACTGTCGCGTTAGTAACCTGTAAAATCTGATTCCTAGAGTATTTTTCAAAGTGCAGCTGCACTCCATAATAAAGCAATGGGTCCAGCAGTTTTTCAGTGCGACAGATGTCTAAAAAGTAGTACAGTCACTTCATGACGACGCACATATGTAATGCTGCTGAGGCTGTAAGACTGCCCCAGTGTTCCTGACCAAAGTAGAGATAACCTTCATAAACAAATGCTTATCAGCAAGCAACGTCACAAGATTTATTCAATAAACAATACAAAATCAGAAAAGTACCTTTACAGGTAACAGAAAAAGACACTGCGAATGAATACAGTGCAATAGACATTGAAGAAACAAATGCCCACATGCAAACACACGCCACCATCACAGAATTCAAAGCTTTCTCTGTAAGCATAACATATGCATTATGCTACTTCAACAAGTGGCACATGAGTATGCAGTATCACAGTCCCTCTACAATACCATATAAAAGTAGAAAACCTAATACTGAAAGCCACCAGGATAAATTTAAGAAGTCGAATACTCTCTGAAGGCTTGAGTAAATAAAGACCACTCTAGATAGTTTTACAATAACAGGTGGACACCCTTATGTAAAGAACACAGACTCATCAGACTAATGTGGTCTCAATAGTAGGATATTTAGGAAAAGTTCTTGTCTTTGGCAAACACCAAGAGATGAAAATATTAAGCATTTCCTATATAAAGCACCAATTGCCAAGGACAATACTCAAGAAAAACAATGCCACAAGAAGCAATAAAGCACCTTAATTACGTTTCAAAATGTCGGCCAGTGGCACTGCAAGGCATTTCAGCAACACAGAAGCAAAGCCCATTTGTACAAAAAATTATCAGACAGGATCTAACTTAAACCCAATGCCACTTGCCATACCTATTTAGAAAAACATTTTCCCCACCTAAATAGCCTAGGCAGGCAGCTGGTTTTACAACATGAAAAGCTAATTGTTGATTTCCTTCAAACATGCACAAAGCATCACACTGGCCAGAAATTCTAGCATTGAAACATCAGGGTTTGTAAAATAAGCATTTGAAGATCACCGGATCACAACTTTGTTTTTCAAAGATGCACCTGACAACTGAAACTAAGAATAAAATGACAAAATCTGTCTACATGACTAAGTTAAAGGACGTGTTGCAAAGCTGCACTGAAAAATATTTACTGCATTCAACACAAAAAAGCCCCTCAGATGCAATATGAAGTGTGCTACATTCATCTGAAACAAGTTGCTGCTAGCTGTAGCACACATTCAGAAAAAGCTACGAGTTTGATAGGTACTACTACGCTCAATATGACCTTCAACGTGTCTACAGTGAACCAACGGAGACTTGCGCTTTATAGCGGACTCCCTTTAGGCGGAGACGTGGGTACTGAAATGATAAAAAAGTGCAAAAATTTCGATTTTGCAAAAATAGCATATTCGGGACCAATACACTCTGAAGTTCCTGCTAAAAAGTTTCGAGGTCTAAATTCAAACTTTAAATACTAAAATACCTATATATTTCGTGCCCATGAAGCCCAGAAATGGCAACTTTGCAGCGAAATGTGGCAGAAATCCATGCCTGTTGCTTCCCACGACCGCGTTTTTAATCGCAGCCATCTTTGTTTTGTTTGAAAGCTTGGCCCCTTCTCCACCACCTGGTATTATTCACTGCTGAGTAATACCAGGCCTGTACAGCGACCTCCTAATGGCTACACTTTTAAATGCGATTTTCTCAACTTCGTGTTTTTGCCAAAATGACTACCCTTACGAAAGTTTTCATTATGTTTTTGTGGTTCAATTTCAATCAATCTTATACCATTGCATTCAGAAAGAGCTAAACTGTGGAGCTATGCTGTTTTTGTTTCACTGAGTCCAACATTTCAAATTTTGTAAACCATAATGTTACCTTACTTCATAATTATGGTGCTTAGACAAAATTTATTTTTATGCGATGATGTACTTAAGCAGCAATATAATTAACATAGCTCCAGATGGCAGTCTTTGGCTACAGCTCCATTTCAGTCGAAACCAAAAATTGTAGAAAGAAAGTGGCTTAACAACCTGTAAGAATTCAACTTAGGCTTCAGTTCTCCGTAATATGGGAGCTAATCGATATACTAAAACTAGGGGTGTGCGAATATTCGAAATTTCGAATACGAATCGAATATGTTTGATATTCGATTCGTATTCGAAAATTGATATTCTTGAATTTCCGAAAATTCCCGAATACTCGCCAGCGATCGTATACTGCGCATACTTTCATAAATTCGACCGTGGTAAAACGACAATATCTGGGCAAATTAGCCGATAATCGAGTTAAAAATTCCAGGAAAACAATACAGAGGTCCTATCCCCTTCTTTCTCCGCCGTTTATCACGTGGACCGACCGCATCCCGACGCCGCAAGGCTTCACCTCGTGAGAATTTCCCCAAGTGGGCTTTCCCACATATCACCCGTGCTGCGAACAAGATGGCCGACGGCCCGCTTCGAGCAATCGCAACGCGAAATCGCGCTTTTTTGATCCTTCGGTAATACGTTACATATTTAATGCCCACATCCGGAGAATGTGTCCTGTCGCCTTCATAACTCTCCACGAGCGTGACTTCCGCCATCCCGTTTTGTAAACTACGCTATGCGGGAAAGCCTACTTGCGGAATGGCGCGGGAGCCTCCTGAAGGGGCGCGTCGAGTAATCACAATAGGGCAAGCGATTTTGTTACAATCTCGCCTATTGCATGGTGCATTGGGACCTGCACACCTCTTTGGCGGGCGTAACGGCAGGCGTGGCAACAATCGGAAGGCCTCTGTCGCTAGGGCAAAAAAATAGCCTGGCTGTGTAGTTTCGGTTTCTGAGCTTCACCGCTGCCCCGCGGCAACTTCAAATGTCGGCCCGCGCATTCGCCGATAGTCCAATTCCAGCTCCGTGCGGCTTATTTCTTTTTTCCTCTTTAAAAACCACCTCGCCGCTCCGACGCCAGTGTGTGTTCCCCAGCCCCTTGCTTACATTCGTGTTGTTCTTCCAGCACTCCAAAACGGGTGGCTCGTCACGGGCTTACAGGTGTTAGTGCTATGGAGCTACCTCATAAGGCCTTACTGCATCTTCAGCATTTTCGGCAGCATTTTATTGGGGGGGGGGGGGGCAATTTTATTAACAGGGCCCTTCGGATGAACCGGGCATTTCTTCCGGTCCCTTGAACTCTGAATGAATGAGGTTTAATAGTCATGTTATTTTTTTTGTTGCCAGTCTTGTCATTTTATGGATTTTGTTTTGTATGACCTCATTATAGTTTGGATACTGTTATGCTGTCTAGCCAAGTAGCATACATTTCTGTGTGCATAATGTTTTTTTATATGGTACTGAGGCAGTCTAGTTTTGTTTATTTTAGTCGCAAAGACCATACACTATTTTGAAAGAAATAAGGGCAACAATGTGTGCTTGCTCATCGTTTTTTGAAATTTTTTTTGTACTGAACAGATATTCGATTCGATATTCAAAGCCATTTTTTCTTCATATTCGTATTCGATTCGAAAATTTCAGTATTTGCACACCCCTAACTAAAACTAATTATATTTTTGGGAACAGGATGAAGAAACGCATATACATAATTAATTTCATTATGATATCTTTAATAATAAAAATGTTCGTTTCAAGACCCACGACCCTTTAAGATGAACTTGAAAGGACCGGAAAATTTCTCTTAAAAATATGTGCATGCATATATATATATATAGTTATGAAAGTAGGTACAGTTGGCTTCCGCAGGGAAAAGGTTAAGTGATGTAGGCACTTCTACAGAGACATATTTATTGTCGACGTTTCGACCGTGGTGCGGTCTTCTTGAAGTCCTGAAGAAGACCTGTAGAAGTGCGAACTTCACTTAACCTATATTATATATACATGTGTTACATGAATGTGTTACATGAATGCAATGAGTAAAATGCCTTTCAGAGAGAGGATAATTGCAAATAGAGCATTTACTCCACCATGGACGAAGTGAGCTGAAGACTGAGCAGAAAGAAGGTCACATTATCTTACTTGAAAATGACATTGGTCTAGTTTTCTTTTTTCACAGTGTTTTTCTCACTGTATCACATAGCAGCTGCTATTTGTGTGTATATTTTTGTCTGATTTTTGCTTTCCATCGTTCTCCGAGTGCATGCTTCGAAGGTGTCCAGCACAGTAGCTGTGCGTATACTCTTTTATGTGGCTCCTTCTGCAGTATAGCTGTTACCAACTCCACGAGCACGCATACCACACGCCTTTTTGTGCACCTCAGGCAATGCGTGCAGCGACTATATCTAACCGTTACTGCGCCACGATAACATATGTTAAGATGCCGCGTCAGCTGAATGCGGCCCCAAAGTTTTTAAGCCCCAAGTCAACTAGCAGATGCACTTCGCACATACACCCCTTTAGTCTGTGGGAGGCAATGCACTAGCAGCTGAGCACCATAGTCACTGAGCCACTACGGCCGCTAAAGGGTCCAATGGGAAACCAACTAAACGGTCTCAGAGTGTTCACCTTATCTGAGAATTAGTCTTAACTAAGTTCACCTAAGCAGAAGTCTACTGTATAGTAAATCAATGCACCTTCACACAGAGCAGCAAAGTTGCACAGACATTGAGTGTCCAGTCATGGACAAAATTTTGCGAGATGCCGGAGCGGCGTTTTGAAGCTGCCTTTGTGCCACTCGGCCGCGCAGTGGCTGCGTCGAGGCTGCGCTGGCCCATGACTAGGCACATACACGTCCTATATTCGTCCCCTTGCCTGTATGATCGCGCGCTTTGCGTGAGCAGCTGCTTTTCCTGAGCTTGGCCACAGGCGGCTGCTTTTCGCCACTTGCGCTCGTGAGCCACCATACTCGTCGCGCGGCCCGGCAACTGCGACGGCGGGGAAGAATTAACCCCATAGAGAATGTGTGGGTGATTTTTAAAGCCAATCTCATGAAGCCCCACATTGGGAATGCCAATGCGGACGTGTTGTGGCCAGCCAACAAGACCGAGTGGAACAGGCTTCGCAATGATACAGTTGTCATACCTTCCCGCTATGAGTCTATGCCGTGCCGTTTGGCAAGCGTGGTTGCTGCTTACGGAGGATTCTCCAAGTATTAGAAAGTGGTCATTTTCAGTGCCGCCTGGACCATTTTTGTTTTTTCATAGGTTTTATGTTTCACTGCAATAAATTTGTTGCCTAAGAATTTCTTTGTTACTTTACACTTTACGGCGGCACAATATTTATGAAGTGGTTTTGACAGGTAGCGGGCAGTAGCACACAGCCGTCCTCCACCATAGGCCAGAAGTTACAAATCACTAGCGAAAGGAAAAAAGAGAGCGCTTGATTTCTCCTAAAAACCGCACCATAAATGTGACGGCCGCCGTGAATGCGCACAGCCACCGCCATCGCACGCCAAATACGGCGGCCATATGGTGGCTGATGAGCGCAAGCAGCGAAAAGCGGCCGCCCGTGGCCAAGCTCAGAAAGAACAGCTGCTCACATGAAACGAGCCATCATACAGGCAAGCGGACGAATATAGGATGCGCATGCACCTAGTCATCGGCTAGCGCAGCCTCGACGCGGCCACTGCGCCGCCCAGTGGCGCAAAGGCAGCTTCAAAACACTGCTCTGGCATCTCGCAAAATTTTGTCCATGACTGTACTTTGTCCTTTGCATCGACAGGTAAATGTTTAACTTCCCAGCAGCATCAGACCTGAGCTACCATATTTTCTGCGTTGCAGCTCATGCTGAGCGCAAGAGTACACAATTATGTACATAGCATAGCATCTTAAAGGATTAACTGACTGGCATACAGCTGCAAAGGGGCAATAGCTGAACACATTGCAGTACGCACCAAGTATTGAACCACTTCATATTTTCTGTCCTGCTTTGTCCCATATATCACAAGCCAGGCTGAAAGTCACCTGATACTTCTGTCACTGTCAGTTTTAGCCATGAAAGAGCGAGAAATATGGAGTAAAATAAAGAAAAAGCTTACTATTTTCCATAACGTGGATTTTGCCGAGTGGAGCAGCGCTAGACACAGGGACAAAGGTGAAGGTGAGACAAACACATGGGTGCTATACTTGGAAGTCAACACCGTTGTGTTCATCTCGTCTGCCTTCCTCCTAGTGTTCGGTGCTGTTCTACACAAAACCTTCCATAAATAAGATGCAGTGTGCCATGCATGTTAAGCTTCAAGATGTGAAAGCACATGTGAAACAAGAAGACAGAAGTTGACATCAGATGCTTTCACCTATTAACCTTTGCACCATTCAGTGCCGCAAGACATGGCCTATAAGGCTTCTAAACAATGGTTCAGCAAAAAAAAAAAAAAAAAGCTAAGTGGTTAGAGGTAGGCTAAGGATTTCCTGTATCTGGCAAGAGGGATGGAAAAAGGAAAATGTACACCTTATACCAGGTCTACCAGCTAAACGTAACCAAGCTTTTAAAGAACAATGAGTAACCTAGCCCAGTGAAACCAACTGAGATCTGTTGAAAGTTACCTGATCGAGTCTGCATGCAGTATTTTTCATTCTCCATACTTTGCTAACTCTTTCGCTATCGTGCTATAGGCCATTGGTCAAACATGACCAACGTTTCGAGCCTGCCGCCAAAAATTCAAGTCTGCGCTCCTGGACAAGCTGCGCCACCTAGTTTGCTTCTACAACACTGTCTCTTTGGTTTCAGTTTTGTTTTTCCATTTTCTAATGCAAGGAGGCGACGTGAATAATGAAACTGACCAGACGTAGTCCGCTAGCGCGATCATGGCGTCCATTGCGCCGCATGCTCCTCAAAGGCAAAAGGCAACATGAGCACTTTTGTTGGTTCTTATCCTGTCTTTTTTTTTTTTTTTTAGAGTAGCAGTGGTGAGTAAGACAACCATGTGGAATGGTCGCATTTCAGTTTTGATATCGAGACCATCTCAGAGGTTCGGGACATAAGCGCGTGCTTGATTGCGTTTCATTTTACCATTCACATTGTATTTTATGTAGTGAGCTTGATTTGTAAATGATGACAGCAGTTTTATTTGGTGCCTTAGGGTCTTTGGAACATACTGCCAAGATATTTTACCAAATGCGCCAGCTGATTTTTGTTGTTGTCGCTGGTTTCATAAAATGGTACATTATTTTGATTATGACGATGTCAAGAAAGGCCATGCCTTTTTACCATGCCACAGGTCATCGGACATTATATGACCGATGTTTCGAACCTACCACCAAAAATTAAAGTCAACACGCTCCTGAACAAGCCGCACCATATAGTTTGCTTCTATAGCAATATCTCTTTTGGTTACTCTTTTGCTTTTTCATTTTCTAATGTGAGGAGGCGAGGTGAAAAATGAAACTTTGACCAGACAGTCTGCCGGTCGGCAATTGTGGCAACTGTTGTGCCGCACACTTCTGGGAAGGCGAAAAGCTACACTAAGCACTTTTTTTTTTATATAGCGGCAGTGGTGACTCAGACGAGTCTTAGAGAACAAAATCCGCTTTCTGCTGAAATGCTCTTCCCAGTGAGGTTTTGCGTGCGCACTGGGGCAAAGATGTGAGCTAGCAGCTCGTCACATGACAGATTTCTTTAAGGGCCAATAAATATACATGAATCGCACCTTGATGGAAACAGCATTGCTAGCTGTTTTTCTAGATGATATACAACTTCCGTATTGACATTCCGTTCCTCAAACCAACATTAACTTTGAAGAACAAAAATACTGCAGACTAGGCCACGCGATTCTGAGCAACCCTCAGTTGGCTTCACAGGGCTAGGACACTCTTATTAAAAGCTTGGTTACATTTAGTTAGGACACCTGTAAAAGAAGTCAACTACATTTTAGGGAAGAAAGAGGACTGAAGCCTTGTAAACTCCCGTTGGCTACACCCAAGCTGCATCTTCCATACAGCCAGCCAAAATACTTATGTAACGCAGGATTCAAAAAACGTCAAGAATGTATCCATTTTGTACTGTGAAGCAAAGTGAAATGAATGAACAATAATACGCTTTGACCATATGTGAGAAAGTGCACCAGTAGAAGAAAGCTCTTCACGAAACATGGCAAAAAATAGTTTTCAATGCCACAGCTAACCTGTCCTATGCATACCACAAGTTTAGCATACCTGCAAAAGGCACATGTTCATTTTAACAGAATATAAGTAGAAAAAAGAACCAAAATGGTAACTTCAGAAAACTAATGTGCTGATAATGCAGCAAAGTTGTTTTTGCTCGCATATTCAGCACGTCACACAAGCAGAATACAAACAGTCTGCTGTGGCAACCTTAAGCATAAATCATTGGTTGTTGCCATGATGGAAACAGAAAGCCTGAAGCTATTATCTGGAATATCAGCAGTTTGTGTGCCTTTGTTTTCGTTGGCAAACACGTTTCGGATAAAACAGACACTTTGCGAGTTGACCGTCATATTTCAACCTCAACTCAGTGGAACCTTAGCTACTAGCCAAGCCTCCTAACAATCTAACAGTCAAAAGACAAAGCTTCACCCAATCATTATGTCAAGATGAAAAGAAATAATACAGGCTAATTCGTGCATGGACAGAAAAGTTGTACTCACAAGGTGCACCAGTGTAAGGCCAAAAAATCAACTTTCTTCGGTGACAAGGGCCCAGAGTCAAATTTGTAAGCATACACTGCACACAAAAGCATTCTTAACAAATTAAGCTTCCTAGAAGAAAACTTAGCACTTTAAGTGTAAACCAATTCATCCAAAAATCAAAGAAGTGCCTTGTATAATACTACAAAGTGTTCTAGGCTAGGAACCTCAAAACAGGTATAATTGCTATTTTCAGTCATAAATTGGGCAAGAACAAAATAAAATTCTACAACAGCTCGGTAAAAGCATGTCACTGCAATTCAAAACACAATTTGCAAAGCATTGTCTGCCAAGGCAACTTTTCAGAAAAAATTATTTCCCTAAAAAATGTCACGATGGTTGAAGACAGGAAAGTTGTACAAGTATGCCTGCACCGCAACACAGTGCAGCAGACTCCACGTCTCACGAAAATCCCACACCTTGAAGAATGAAGTATACCATGTTATAACTCATCATGGTTCCTCTGAAAGGCAAAGGTAAAAAAAAAAGTGAGACAGCAGAGCCACCAGATGCACATTGTCACTTTCATGGCATGCCATAGCTCCCAATTAAACTCTCAGCTTTGCAAAAATATTCTTCCAAAAGAAACTTAATCAGCTGCCACAGCTTTTCATAAAAGGTGCTGCAAGCATTTTAACTACATTAATATGTGCATGCATTCAATTCAGTACAAGATAAAGAATCAAGAGCAATATACACAACTTCTGTTATGCAAAAAGTTGCAATTGGCAAGCACTTGAGCACTTGCCAGTCATGACAGCCAGTAAGAAAGGCACTTCCCAGATATGAAGTACATTTATGAAGGAGAAGATCTGTGGATCTCACTCCAGATTATGCTTTGTTCAGCTATCCTCACAAGGAGGAAAGTGGTATTAAAAAGGCCTCCAAAAACCTTGCTTGCGCTCGAGTATCAGTACAAGGACAAACGAGACTTTAATGAAGGATTGACACCAGCAACTGTGCTGGAAAAACAAATGACACTGACAAAGAAACACAGACAACAGAACAAGCACTGTGCTTTCGTCTCTGTGTTTCTTTGTCGCCCTTGTTTTTTTAACACAGCTGGAAGTTTCAAGACAATTAACCGACTAGCCCACAGCAAGATATTATCCACGTACGGCCTCTTTTCACTCTCTTTCTGATCATTGGTCCTACGACGATCAAAGCAATATAAAATAAAATTACACAGTAACAAAGTGAACATAAAAAACCACCTCTGGGATAATATTACAGTATTTAATTGTGTAATCGACCCACTTTTTTTTCCGAAAAAGTTGATATCAATTTGGGGGCGGGGTTCATTACACGGGGGAAAAATATTTCGAGAGATTTTGTTGCAAGAGTCAAAATTTCATATCATACATGTGCCCGACAACTGGCTCACCCACCCATCAGTCCGTCTATCCATCATCAACAAAAGCATGCCGCCAGCAATGTTTGTGTCGCTGGTGTTTAGTGCTGTTCGCTTCAAAAGGCGGTTGCTGTGTAACGGCACAATCACACAATTTTGTGATAGTCGGCGGTGCCGGCCAATCGCGGCGAGATAAAGCAAACATGCCCTATAAAACAAACACTGACCCTGAAGGTCAGGCGCACTTTTTACAATAGGTTAAAACAACTCACAAGGCTGTTACTATGCGAATGTTTAAGTGTTAGCTGTGGTGCGAAAAGGGTTAAGCATTTTTGCTCCAAATCTTGAGCTCACCAAATCGCTTAGGGTCTGAAGGTCCTGCTTCCTCCTTAGCATTTCAGTGCAGAGGATTTTTTATAGCATTCTGGTTTAAACTGCTGTGCTCCTCTCTGATGCTAGTGCGCTCATCAGCTTTCTAAGCATATACACTAGTGCAGCAACACACTGAGCAAGCCACCACTGCTGCCGGCTTTCACATCAAGGGCGCGCAGCGTCTTGGCACTCTGCCAAGTTCGCCAAGCGCACCACCCCCACAGGAGCTCTTATCAAAAGATATACATGCTGTGATGTTATCAGTATGCAGCATCTTGGCGCGTTACGGAGGTCTGTGCTGCAGGCGAAACAAAACTGAGGAACGTGCTAAAAGATTAAAAAAAAAAGTACATTCTCAACGACAAAAGTGGGGGTGGATTCATTATGCGATTGGGATTGCAATGCGAGTAAATACGGTATATCCAAAGCCTATTCACTCATCAGATTCACTGCCAAGAAACAAAATCAATAGTGGTGGACATGTCCCATTGCCCTGGACAAATGTTTGTCGTTCACATCCCATAAAGCTCAGTATAAAGCCTCCTGTTCATTCAACGTTCAGGTCACCAGTCACTGAAACGCACCTTTCCAAATGTTGCATACCATTTTAAGCGCCTTTCCCATACTGAAAGGACTGCTTTATTCATGAGCAAAGGCTGCACGTACAACCACCCTAGGGTCGATCAACCCTTCCCTTTCCTGGGCGCAAAGAGGTGAGAACTATAGCTGTAATATTCAACACAAACACGAGTCCAGGTCGACAGAGTAAAGACAGATCACAACCGCGGATGGCACGTTCTTAATGACCAGAGTGCAACACAAAGCCGCTCTCCATTCTCAATGTTCAAAAGGTGGTCCAGTTATCTCAAAATGTAGAAGTCATCGAGCTTTCCACAATGACAAACATACTAATACGGTAGAATCTCGGTGATAAGAATCTCGTGGGGTCGCGAACAAATTCGTATCATGCAAACGAACAACATTCGTATGCGGAAGCATACAAAAGGCATAGAAAATCGTGAAGCCAGTGATGTGCAGGCACCACTTAGTGCTCAAGAGTGTGGTTGCGCCTCATGCATTCGTATCATCCGAGGTTGCGCGGAGAGAGTTCCGAACATCCTGAATTCCGCACACTGTGCACAATGCACTCCAGCCAGGGAATTTTTCGAATTCGTATCACTGAGATTCTACTTAGTGCCAATGCGAAAACGTTAATAAGACACTGATAATGTAAACCCAACGAAGTATCCCTGATACAGCTATTGCTGTAACAAAGGTTACTCTGCACACTGAAAACAGCTCTTGGCATTTTATTATGAGACTCCCTTTTTGGTGAAAACAAGGTAATAAAACTTAATCTTTACCTGCTGCTGCCTGCAGTCACACGGCTGGTTATCACGAGGTTGAAGCACTTCTTCCATGCCTTCAGCAACTTTGGCACGCCTTTTTAATTTGAATGAGTATTGCTGCAAAAGCTGTGCATAATAACAGAATACATGATGAGGTAAGAGATGATCTAGTGCAAACTGCTGAGCTTCTTTTACAATGCGCTGCGCAGTACCATCGTGTTCATGAGCCCAAACAAGCTTCTCAATTAGGTCCGAGAGGTTACGTTGAAATGGTACATAATGCACCATGGGAATTAGACGTGAGTAGAAGTGCTCATAGTACTTGGAGTCTTGCTTCAGCACCAAGCTAGACCCAGCCAGGAGGTAAGGAAGCCGGTAAGCAGCCACGGTACCATCCACGTTGATTTGGTACTTGTACTGCAATGCACAGAAAGTGTAAAGAAACCAGCTGTACAGTTGTGCTAGGACATGGGATAGCCAGACATGATCCCAAAGCTCCTTGTTTGCCATGCTTATCTCTGATCTTTAAGACAGCATATTCAAAAAGTAGTGTACGGAGATGAAATCTGCAAAGGGCATTCCTAAGGTTTGCAAACACACGTGTGCACTCTTTTTCTTGACCTCAATATTTAAAAAGTGAACATTACCACTACCTGGACACTACAGCATATTTGTTACTCTGCGCTCGTAAGACTAGGGCCAAATCACAGAACGATCACAATCTGAAAACAGTCGCAAAACGGCCACAAAGCCCTGCTTCGACAGGTTTTCGATTTAATCATACCATAATGTGGCCCCTGGTAACATTAATGAACTACGAAACACAGTGATGTAATGATACTTGAATTTTCTGTGCACATAATAAAAGAAAAGCTAATTTACACTCAACTAGCGGAATTTGTCAGTGTGTGTTGTGTATGTACGTGCGTGCACATGTGTGTCAATGTAGCTCCTTGTTTCACAAGTTAATATGCAGAACCAACTAGCCCGGCAACATACCTTACATAACTACCCCTAAGTGACAAGTTATCAATTACAATTAATAGCAAAGGCTGCTGCTACTCTCAGAATTCAGTAATGCCCCATTCCTGTGTGGATTAGCAATGCAGCTAGTTTAGAACAGCTGCCTTAAGACGCAGCAACACTTTTTACTAGTATGAAAATCTCTAGTGTTAGAGGCATTGCTCGAGTAATCCACTAAAATTCTGATTTCTGTCAGAGGAAGTATCACAATAAAAAGCTCCCTTTCAGGAACTCTGAGACTTCCCCCTTTCCTCTTGCTGCTTCTATCACAACAAAAACAATGCATCTGCACAACCACTGTGAGGTGTTCGTGATGTTCCACCTGACGAGATAAGGCACCATTTTTTTTTCATAGCTGTAATTTTGTTAACACCAGCTTAGGCATGTAATTTGCTGTATTTGCAAACCCTGCCTTCTGCTTCCACTGGCACCTGCCATTCATGACAGTGAAGGAGTTCAGTTAATAGCAGCCACTGCTCATCATCATGAGCAAGACGCAGCAATTGACATCTCGGAGTTCACAAAAGACTGTAGAGATTTGAAAAAAAACGTGGAAAAAGGCAAGCAGTCTATGGAACAAGATAGCCTTTTGCTATGCAGAGTAGTTTTACTGGGCTGAGATGCTCATTAGCATCGATTTAATTTGGATGGGATGTTCAGGGTGAGTTTCAGAGCCTCTTTAAAGCATGATGAACAATTCTAGCCCTCCTGCACAGTAAAGCCCCATACTTGTTTTACTGTGTCAACTAGGCACTGCTGGTATGATGCTGCTTTTACAAAAACAAGATAACCGAGAGGAAATATAATCAAGGCTGTCTGGCTCACTAATGACAATGATATTTTTCAGTCACCAAGACCAAAAGCTTCACGCCATTGGTGCAAGAATACAGAATACACATTAAAACTTGACACCCTGAAAACATGTTCCCCTCTTGACGATTACAAGCAGCCAGATAATGACAGCTGAACTGACATTCATTATCACCATCCTCAGAGGTGATAATCTCATTACAGGACAAAGGCCTCTCCTTGTGATCGAGTCACCTGTCTTGCAGCCCTTATCCTGCAAAACTTTCCTAGTCTTACCACTCCATGTGAGCCTCTGCTAGGGCCTCAGTATCCACTCTGCCATTCCAAAAGACAAGCTGTTATTTGTTCCACATATTAAAAGCCCTACCAGTTCATTTATTAAGTGTACTAACATGAACTATCACCTATCCCATACTTCTCTTTGTGTTTTAAGATTTTGCTGATGACTTTCTTTTTCATCACTTGCTGTGCTGTGCTCTGATTGTCTCCACTGAATTTTTCATCAGCCTCTAAGCTTTGGCCCCATAGGTGGGTGATGGCAGAATACTTTGGTCATATTACTTTTCTTTTGAGCGATACTGGTAAGCTGCAACTCATAACCTGCTTAGTCTTCTTAGACTGCAGTATGCTCCGAATAAATAAATAAACTCGGAAATGCCTGCCGAATGCACTCCTCTCCGACCTATCATTATTCTCCAGCTAATTTCTTAATTGTGTTCAGACTTATCACGCCTGGACACAGCACAACTTGCACACTTATATGCTGCCTAATCAAATAGTATACATTTCTGTGCATGTATTTTAACCTTTCTTGGCTCATGAGTGGCGTGGATGGAAGTTGTGGATGGAAGTTGCGGACGGAAGTTGTTCGCACGAACTGTCAATCATAAGTTGTACGGTAAATAAAATAAAATAAAATGTAAAAGTTGATTAAGCACACAATTCATAAGCAACATAAGTATGCAATTAAATAGAGAGGAAAATAAAAATGGAAAATAATAATAAAACAAACAAAAGATTAAAACAATAAAAAGTAAAAATAAAAATACCGTATTTACTCACGTAATGAACCCACTTTTTTTCCAGAAAAGTTGACATCAGTTTAGGGGGAGGGTTCATTACACGGGGGAAAAAAAAAAAAGATTCAACAGATTTATTCGGAAGGGTCGATATTTCATATCATACCTCCGTCGGTCCCACCTTCCGTCATCAACAAACGCTCGTGATCAGACACGTTCGTGCCGCTGGTGTTCAGCATCTTCACTTTGACGCGATCCAGCAATTTTGTGGTAGCAGGGGCGCCGGCGCGCGCGTTGAGATAACGCGAACATTCCAAACATTCCGAACACCTGCCCCGAAGGTCAGGCGCGTGTTTTTACGCGAGGTTAAAAAAGCACATAGGACTGTGACGAGTGCGTAATGCGAATGACTTAGCTTACAGCATACAATGTCTTGGCGCTCTGCCAAGTTCGCCCGCTGCTGCGCTCCCCCCCCCCACCACCCTTTCCTTCTGGCAGGAGCTCTCCTCAAAAGATAAAACAAGCAAGCGATGTTATCGGGGGTGGCCGAGGAACTAGCTACAGAAAGCTAAAGGCGAAAAAGAAAAGTAAATTCTGACCAACAAAGTGGGGGGCAGGTTCATTATGTGAGTTGGTTCATTACCCGAGTAAATACGGTAACAAGAAAAATAAAAAATGGAGGGAGAAACGAAGGGCAGGGAAAGGCTTTCGCATATCTGCTCTTAGGGCGAGCTCAGTGCATTCCTGTAATTTTTTTTTTTTTTTTTGTATGAGGCTGAGTCAATCTAGGTTTGTTTATTGCGCCTGTGAAGGCCACGCACTATTTTAAAAAATAACAACACCTGCCTATTTGTTTTTCAGAATAATTTTTTTTTATACTGAACAGATAATAGATTTGATATTTGAAGGCAATTTTTCTTCATATTCGTATTTGACAGATCATATTGTATGTTGAACCCACATGGCAACCATTGTACTTATTTTTTTTTGTATAATCCACCCCTTATGTAATACCCCCACGGGGGTCCTTAAGGTAATAAACTGAACTGAACTGATTCATATTCGAAAATTTCAATATTTGCACACCCCAAGCTATAAGCTCTTTAGTTATAAAGCAATGGCAAAGAGACCATTGCTCTCTAATTGAAGAGCTTATAACTTGGGATATGCGGTTAATAAAAAGAAAAGTTAATAAAAGGCATAATAGCTACAGAAGCGGTAACAGAGACTGTAATAGCAATGGTAACAGAAATGGTAACTTAAGCTCTACACAAGGTTAAGGTGAAAAAATATGATTACATATGTGACAAGGTTAAGGTGAAAAAATATGATTACATATGTGACAAGCTTTTCAGAATCCACAATTCATTGGTCATTGTATGTAACCACAACTCACTCATACAGCTTAACAAGTGAACACTGTCTTTATAAAAATGACCCTGCGCTCATAAATCTTTCATTTAAAACAAGCTTTTAATGTGATAAGGGAATCGCAAGTCTAAAGAAGACAGTTTCCAAATGTTATTTTTACAAGAAATGCATGCCAAACAATGGAGCACGTCTTCCACAAACCTCAAAGAAATCAAAGAAGGAGACGTGGCTGGCTTGTGGTCCATATATGTCCATCTTGTCTCGAAAAAAGAAAAAGTTTGTGAGGGAAGCATTCAATAATTCTGGGTGGCGCCGTGAAAGGGCCACAAGATCAAGGCGCTCCTGGCGGCTGTCACGACCCCGCCAGAACCCACAGGATTGCTTTTCTTTCCAGACAGGCCCACTGTTGCCTTGTACAGACAAAAGATCCAAAGTTACCCTGCACAAAACGACAAGCAACGAATCAATGAGCATATTGCCCAAAGTGGCTATGGCATGCACAGCTTCAAGCTGAATTCTGCAATGCATAAATTCAACTACTAAGAAAGAATATGATATTGACAAGTTTAAAAGAAACTTATTTCACAGTGTATTAAACAGAATAGAAAAAAATTATTTCCTGCTGAAGAGGTTATTAAATATAAAAAGTATACTGGGTGATTTATCTTATTCTTTATAGATTTGCATTTTAAAAACCACGACAGATATTTCAATGCAGTTTATGCACGTGGATTGCACAGCAAGGTAGACATTATGCATGTGATAAAGTTAAATGATGATTATTTAACTGAAATTAACTAATTAAGTTTTAAATTTTTGGCTTTAGGGTGCAAGACTGTATTGTGAAATTGAAAGCTGTCAATATCAAAGGCGAGCCAAATTTTTTAAATTTCTGAATTGGCATATGGTTCATAATATTGGGCATCAAAAATACATACACCTTTGAAGGCTTGCCAAGTTGGTTTTCCCACAACTGCCTATTTGCCAAGTTAACTTCTACAATCATGTTAAATCACATTAACTTCTTTTACATCATAACATACACAAATTGCATCTACATTTGATGCATTAGAAATTTGAGCGACACCATTTTATCAATGTGCAATATGGGAAAGACAGCTCAATCAGCTTTCAGAAGTGCACTTTACATCCCTGCAAAGGCCCAAGTTACTACTATATTTAGAGCATGCAGTTATTTCATTAGACAAATGCTCAGAATAACTAATTTACAATGCAACATCAAATATGCAACACCCAACCAATACAGCTGGTTTCATTTCGGAGTGTACATGGCAAGACCACCACTGGTGGCAAAGTTATCACTTTGCATGCAGCTCAAAACTTTCTGCTAGTGTGAGTGTTGTGAAACCCTCAAATAGCTAAAAATGGTCTACAGTACAATGTGGAGGCTTCCTAACTCATAAATAATTAGGCAAGAAGTGTAAAGAGGGGACATGCAGTGCAAGGCTGCACACCAGGTGATTATCATGTGAAGTGTTTATTTTATGCACAACTTTATGCATGCACATTTTTGTAACACTTGCAAAACACCACCAACACTGTCATCATATCACTGGTCAACTCACGTGATTAAGTGATGTGCTTAATCATCAGTACTTTGATCGCAGTGCCGCACCAACACTAACGCATTATGAGCAGAAAACACCACCAACACCATCATCATATCACTGGTCGCCTCATCACCAGAATTTCTTGAATTTACAAGATGAACCTCATTAGATCACCTCAATAAAATGCTCAAGAAAAGCCAATCAAAAGGGAACAATCAGTTCCAACATATTACTGAAAGCTCTACTCTGTAGCAGTAATTGGATCAGGAAGCACAACACTAGCATAGTAGATTTTGAAGGATGGCCAGATAAACAAAGAAACTATCATGTGATGGCCAAGGCTCCTCCCGAGCACAAACAAAAAACAAACACCAAAATTTGAGCTGCCGCATTTTTCCTATACAGAATAATAAGAACACTGCGGATAACCGTGGAGCATAACATAAAATACCTGAAGCTCCAGACTTTAAAGAAATTTTACAACATCAGAGTAGTTTCAGTTTTTACCTTTTCCAGTGACCAATATAATGTCATGAAAAAATTGAACAGCATACATGCAAGGGTGGCAAAGCAATTTTGCTAACCATATGGTCAGAGAGAACAGTAACAATTCAAATTCTGTCCTCAATTCTGTCCTGTAACTTTTTTTTTTTCAGTTCCTGCACACACAGCATCTGTATTTGATAATCGCAAAATAAAACCACACTTTAGCTGAAATGCTTCCAAACTATACACTATTTTACTGAAGGCAAGCTGGGGAGGAGGAAAATACTCTCTAACCCTATACATTGGGCATCAACAGCCATTTCCGTTTCCACTGCTCCATTGTTACCAATCTCGAGTGGGCTGTGCAGTCACACACTTTCTACATTGCAGAGCAGCCTTTTTCGTAAGACTTTTGCAGTTTTAAAATTTGTATCCCTTTATCATTGCCGTTATCGGTTGAAAGGTTGTTGGGACAACACTGCGTGATAGTGGACTGCACAAATAACCGAAGAAATTGAAAGTGGATTGCAGAAAACGCATGCAGGAAGCATGCAAAAACAGTCCCAACGCAGTTTCGACATGTTTCTGCTACACCACTTTCCCGGTGACCGGGAATTAAATTGCCAGTAGACTTCTCAAGATGTCTCGCGCAAATGGGAATGCCTTCGTACTAATTACGAACCCTCAGATATGTTCAACCTATTTCAGGAATGACAGGTGCTGCACAGAAGAAAATCCGGTACCGATGCTGAACCTGAGGTAAGCACACGGCAAGTGATTTTTCTACTTTTATTGCGTCGCGCATTGTTTATCAAGTTGTTTTCATTATTGTGAAATTACTGAGACCATGTTGTAACAGCGGTGGCCAGTTTACCTCCATTCTGTGTTAAATTTGATGTGGTTAATTATCACTGGTATGATCGCGGTGCCGCACCAAGACTAACGCATTATGGGCAGCTCTGCAAACGTGAAATCGGTTTGTACGTTGTAACAGCAATTTCGTAACAATATAAGCACTGCAAATTTCTGGCCACTCCTTGACGTCACCCACCAATTCGACGCCTTCCACGGAATGTATGTATGATGAGCAATCTCAAAAAAAGCAATTGAAGAGGATCATGAAAATAGCAATATCTTTCTAGACAAAACAACACATGCAACATCTCAGCACTAGTGATCGTTCCCACAGTACACTCAAATGTTTGTAACCCGACTTCAGTACCCAATCCCAACGCTCATTTTTCACCAACATGAGAGCTCCTGTGCCTGCCGCTAAGCACGATCGCCGACTTCAATCAGGACAAGATGCAAAAATGCTCTTCAGCACACATTCAAAACACCGAGATGAATGAGACAAATCAGCAGCCCAATACCATGGGATAGCCCAGCAGGCAAAAGGCAAGACGTGTGAATTTATTTATGTCCACCAGGACAGGATGACAAACCTCATAACAGTGAACGATACACGTCACCTGTCCCACTTAACTTAAAACTTTCATGCGATACAAAGGTAGCTCACTTGTGACAGGCACCATCGAGAGATATATACTGTAATTTCCGGACTAAAGTCTGCACCCGGTGTATAGCCCGCAGAGGCAAATTTCGGCTAAAAATAAAATTTTCTTGCTTAGACAGTCAGCACCCTGTGTCCGCAGGGCAAATTTCCGCTAAAAATAATTTTTTTTTTAATAAGAAGACTTTTTCGTCTTTTCGGAGCCCATCGCAACCATTCTGAATGTGCTAGCCTTGGCGTTACATCTACATTTATGCACCCGTGTATTTATTATTTACTTATTTTAATGAGGTTTTGCGCATGTGCTAACAAATACCAAGCACTGGAAAGCAGCCACTCTTCACTGCCGCGACAGCATTTGCTTGCATATCGAAGTTGATTGCATATCATAGCTGAATTCACTTTGTTATTTAGCACGGTAACATGTCGTCGGTGCCCACTTGGAGCGAGTTTTTTTTTTTTTTTTCACAGCCACCGGTAGGCTTTTCCAGCTCTGAGAAACGATCTGAAGAAATAGAATAATCTATAGGCCACAGACATAGGTAGTCATAATGAAGCAAAATTTCAGCTTTTAAACATGTATAGTCCACGGACTATAGTCTGGAAATTACAGTACATGGAACAAGCTGCACTGCGCGATGATCGGTGTGTGATGCAGGTGTACTGCGGAAAGCTGTAGTACACCTGCAACGCACAATCGGTAGCTATGCATGCGGTTCTTCCGTTGTGCACTTGTGTGCACAGTTGCAATTGCAGTTAGTTGCAATTCATAATGGGAAATATGGGCTCCACAAGAGATAAAACATGGTCATCTTGGTACTAAGTGGAGCGCGGCCCTTCGGTGTCGCTCTGGCCGCTACTGCTGCTTACAGCTGCTTCTGCCGTGCAGCACTGACAATCTCTTACTCGGATTGTATGTCGTTTGTTGGCTCACTTAAACAAAAAACACCATATTCTAAGTTCAGAAACATCGCAAAACACCACAAGCTGTCAGGCAGTATTCACAAACACTGCGCAGCAGTAGCCGCTGCATTATCCCTTTAAGAATGGTGGCTAGAAGGGGGCAGTGTGACGGGTAATGTATCTGCGCCTTGTGAAGGAGAGGTGTGATGTGCGATGAAATTTTCCGGTGCCACAAGGGGCGCTGAAGCTCGCTGGAGTGCAAGGACAAGCTGCTGCGCGGGTGGGTACAGTAGTGCGGGCGAGGCCCGCTGGGCAAGCATAGATACATAGACTGCGAAGACTGCGCTTGTTTGCACGTGGATAGCGACCACTTTGAAGCTGAGAAACGCCGCACGTGTGTGTGCTACTGTGATTATTTTGGTGCGTGCTACTGTGATTATTTTGGTGCGTGAAGTGCATAATATTGCGCCGTTTCTGTGTTATGTAGTAGATGGTCTGCTGAGCAAGCGCAGACACGTAGACTGCGCTTGTTTGCAAACTGGGAAGCATTGCACGAGTGCCACTGATTATTTTTAGGTGTGAAGTGGGTGACATTGTGCTGTTCCTGCGCTGTGTGGTAGATAACACTATGTGCACTCATGGCATCAAAAGCGCGAACATGTTTTGTACCTGGGTGCAGAAGCGGGTACAGAACGTGCAAAGCCAAGGCCTCCTTTTTCAGACCGCCTAAAGACGCAGCTCGTCGCAACCTGTGGTCACGAAATATCAAATGTGCTGACAAGGAGCTGACAACAGAGTACGTTCCTTGAGAACGCCACTTCGAATCGAAGTACATCGAGAGGACCTTTTCGGCATGTGATAAATGGGGAAGTCAAAATTCCACGTGATCGGCCGCAGCTGACTGTCGACGTGATTCCTACTGTCTTTCCTGATGCCCCCAAATACTACACCAAGAAAGTGCCTACCAAACGGAACGAGAGGAATTTGTACAACCACAACACACAGCCTTCAAAACGAAAAAGAATAAGCACGGCCAAAGAAGCGCAGTCAGCGCAGTCACCGGACCTACACGATGTAGCCGACTCCTCATCAGGCCAGTCACCAGGACAAGACTGAGGCAGGTATAGAGCACATTTGCCAAATCTTCAGCTGCCTGATAATTTCAGGAGAAAACTTAGATTTGCAGCAGAACTGCACGTTGTTTTCTTCGGCGTCTGCAAGCGAGACGGAGATGAGATCTGTCATATGTGGCTGCCAAAAGCGGTGGTGCTCCAAGAAGGCAACCAGCTCGGGTCAGTGATGTGTCTATGTGTGAGATGCAAAGCACTACTGTGCATTCAAATATAAAATGAGACCTTCCTTTTTTAAATCGCATGGCTGGCCTTCTGCTGCGTGTTGTGATGTAGCAAATAACGCATCTTTTCATTCTCTGCTCACCGCAGAAGTTTCACTTTCCTATTAATGCATCTCTGAGCTGCCGACATTTCATAATGTCTGCACCGCGCATCACAATAAAAGTTCAAATGCGACGCAAAATTCACACTGCACGCGTACTAGCTGTCCTGCACTGCCCCCTTCACCAGCTGCGACAGCTGCACACCAGCTGCAAGTAGCGCCACCTACAACTTTCATCGCTCCTCTGCGTGCCCCGCCGGCTCCCGCCCATCACACTGCCCCCTTCTAGCCACCATATTGCAAGCACAGCCCAAGATGGCACCGGTGCTAGCTTTTAGGCTTGGCTCATACGGGGTGCCACCAGCAGAGTAAGATGGTGGGGACCAGGCACTGGAACTTAAATAGTCTATAGAAACCACAGCTATGCCTGACAGCAGCTATCACATGGCTGTAAGAGAGAATTTTATGCTTTGCAAAGCTATGCGAATGTTATGCTTGTATGCCTACTATTTGCAATATAATGCTGTTGGCAGCGCTAGGTTTGAAAATTTGAGAAATTAAGAAGACAATCACAGTGTGAAATTTATCCAAAATTGGGTCGCTGGTAAATCCTGCATTATGATACATTTGAAGTGCATACACTCTACAATAAACAAAAAACGTAACCAGAATTTTGGTGTCTACACCTATTAAACTACAGTAAAATATACAACCTTACCTGCCCATCATCTCAAGAGATGACTCTGTTAGGTCATAGGTAGGCATTACAATGTCAGTGCTATCTTCTGAGCCACACCATGAAAAAAAGGGAATGTGAACTCCAGAGTAACTCTTCCGTTCAAGTGGCCAATCACCAAGGTTCACGAGCATTTCAACATCTGGAAGAAGTACCTGAACAAAATTGCGCACAGCTTTAGTTGAACATTCTGTCAAATTAATGCAAAGCTTAACTGTTGCCCAATAATATGTTAATTAGAAAAGAAGCCCATTTTAATTCACACTTAAATAGAATGAACTGTGCATCTTGATGCATTACAGCAAAAAAAAAAAAAAATACAAGACAAACTTGCCTTTCTAGCAAGAAACAGCAGTATCTGATCCATGAACATGTTGAATCCAACATGTTGTCCATAGCATTTTCTGTAGACCTGGAAAAAGAAAACAAGTCAACAGTCACAAAATATAACCAGCATAAAGAAAGTAAATACCACGAACTCAAAATAAGGAAACAGTTCATTTAGCACTACGCTTACAAGAAAAAAATTCACTAACTATAACTGCTAACTACGAAAATGTGCAAGAGCTAGTGGCTGCAACATCAAGGAGCAGAATGGCCAACCATCAGCCAGCCTTTGAAACCTTGCACTGCACCAATTGCCAAATTTTTTAATGGTGGACTATTCTGACAAAAAACATGAAACTGCACTCGTGAGGCATAGCACTCAATTTCTGTCAAAACAATAATAGCTAAGCTTAAAGGACAAATAAAGAGGTTTTAGAAATCGATAATCTTAAAGAGACCAAATGCGTGAAACTTGAAAATAAAGCATGTGAAGTCTTTTTGTGGTAGAATTTTCAATGGCGAAGTAATCAACGAATAAATCTGCGACAGTGTTAAGGCTCCTCCATAGCACAATGATGACATGTACGGTGGCACTACGTTTCCAACATAAAAACATATGCCACTGAAAGTAAGCCCTACCAAACGTTGCTTGGCGGCATCAGACGACACACAGCAATATTGTGGGCAAAGGCAGTGGAAATTTCTTTCAGCAACAATGATGTCATCACCGAGCTTCTCCGCACTTCTCCAGCATGGTGAGGAGAAGCCTGAAGATTGTCGCTGCTTCAATCAGCGTTTACTCATCAATCAGCGTTGTGCTAGCGTTTTAAATGCTAGCACTCATCATTCAGCGTTGTGCTAGCATTTTAAATGCTAGCATAAAAATACTTGGCACGCTTTACCTAGAAGCTCTATACATTCGATCGCTTGAATCTCGTAAAATTTTCAAAAACCATTTCAGCTCCCCTTTATGAGAGCTGGCTCACTGAGGGATCAATCACGCAAACGCAAACAGGTTTGGTTTAGTTTATGAGGGTTTAAAGTCCCAAAGTGACTCTGGATATGAGGAACGCCATAGTGAAGGGCTCCGGAAATTTCGACCACTTGGGCTTCGTAACGTGCACGGACATCACACAGTACATGGGCCTCTAGAATTTAGCGGCCGGGATTGAACCTGCATCTTTCGGGTTAGCAGCGGAGCACCATAACCACTGAGCCATTGCGGCGACACTAATCGTGTAAACAGGATGAGATCAACTAATCTGGCATCGCAGGCTATGTGGCTTGTTAACCGTGCCATAAAACTTTGCGACACATTTCTCCATGTGTTGGAGGTAAAGGACACAGAAAGAAAGATGTGGAAAGAATGCAGGAAAAATTAGCGCTAAGGTACATATAGGACACGAAAACAGGACATCAAGAAAGAGCGGTTATTTGATAACTCGCAGGGCAGTTTATTGCTTTTTGAAGCTAGGACAGGGGCTCTGAGGACAAAAAGGTATAAGTCCAAATTTGAAGAAGTGGATATGTTTTACTCTGCCTGTAGAATGGAAACGGAGACCATAGAGCACTTGGTTTTGAGGTGCACAGAACTTTGCCCAGCCTTCCCCAAGCGAACAGCAAGAGACATAGCGAGAGCGCTGGGATTTGCAGGGGAGGACGGGCGAGTGGATGAGAATAGGGGGCTTTAGATAAGAAATGCGTGACATTGATTAAGGGAAGGTTAGAAGATTGGTGGAGGAAATCAAGGGAGGGGTGAATTTGGAGACAAAAAAGATAGTCAAGCTAGACATTTTAAATGTGAAATAGAAGGGGAAAAAAACAATTAGCAAGGGGGGAGATACAGGCTAGGTGGCGCAAGCTGCCACCCGATACAAAGGATAAAGCCCTTATCATTCATCCATCCATCCATCCATCCATGTGCAACAAGTGCAAACCATCGTTTAATAACACCACTGTCATCCTTGGTCACAGGATTAGACGGAAAGATTTGTTTGAAGCCTTTTGCAAAGTGTCCGAAAATGAAGACACATGCGCAAGTGACCCGTCAGTCATGCTGACGAAGCAGGAAGTCGACTTCGTAGCGAAGTGGAAAAACCTAGACCCTCCGCACATGCCTATCAACCACAAACCAAAAGAAGCTAACTCAGCACCCTGACACCACCATTTCTGATGTGTTCTTTAATTTTCTTTGTCCTTACAACAGTTCATATAAAATGAATTTGCCGTGCAATAAAATCAGTTCACAGTTTGCGCCCTGTCTGTATGTGTGGTTTTTGCGTCCGGTGTTGTTCATACCAATGAGGAGACATAAAAAAAGATAAAAAGGTCATCTAAAGATAATCTATCCATAGTTTGAAATTTACTCCAAAGGTCTCTAGCCTATATACTATTATGTAGTTAAGGAGACCTGAAACCTGAAGTGTTTTTCCCATGCTGCTCTTTCAGCACACTTTGTGGTGATATTTTTATGCGCAAAACAAACTGCTTGAGAAAATAGAACAACACTAGCAGGGTGTCTAGAAAACTTTTCTTTTTTGGAATCCCATGCTCATAAATTTCGATTAAAAGTTGACAATAACTGAATGGCAAAGCTTAAGGCAATATCATAGCTGCTATAGCTGCCTATCAGCACACCAACGCACTTTAGTATGCTCCACTGCAGTGCTATTTTTACACAGCAGAGTCCGAGACTTTGCTCACTTTTGGCTGCACTGACAAATCTGAATTTTCTTAAGAGTTGTTAACAGTCCTAACCATCCAATTTACTTTGTAGGTAGGCAGGCTGGTAGGCTGGGAATTTCCCAACGTCACAGAAACATTACTGAGGCACATATCTCAAAAGAAAGAGCAGATTATTGAGATGCACTGATCAGTATAAAAGCTGCAGTAATATAACCGAAATTCACTGCCAGAAGAAAATGTGAAGTAAAATTCAGAATATTTTAAGCATTACACATATTGCATGCATATTCTAAAAATTGCTGCAGCATGCCTTACACAACATATCAGTGCCACGCGAGGTCATGCGTATAATTGGCGAGGTGCACAGAAGAACAGTACTGACCTTATTTTTGATAACAGCGTAATGACAAAAGCTAACAGAGCCCGGGCGGTCAAACCGACGAAGAGCTTCACGGAGCATCTTCCTCATGTCTATTTCTTCAAACTGTGACAAATCTTTACTAATCTGAGGATCCACAGTTGGGCATTCCGTCTGCAAAAGCCAGTCTTCAAAGGGAGCAGGACAACTGCAGGCATCATTGTACAAGGGACCTAAAAGTAAACAGGTGGATGCATATCAGTTTAGCTCTTTGTCACACTCAGATAATGACTATGAACACCAGAAAGAGAAAAAGAAAGCCTTTTGAAACCTGGCTTTATGAAGTCTACAGGGAATATCAAAGCTTAAGGAAAAATGCAAATTTCATAAAGATGCAAATTTCACAAAATAAAGAAACATAATGTCTCAACAAATAAACTAGTTTTCTACAGAGCAAGTAGCTTACTTTGTCTTGCGCACGGTTTGCAAGCGAAAGCGTTGCAGAGTTCTCGTAGCTTCTTGTGGCAATGACATGGCGGGATACTCCTCTAAGAGGAGGCAGTTGTGAGGAGGGGGCAGTCTTATTTGCACCGTACCACTGGGGACAAAAGTTTCCAGGACGCAAGTTCTAGGAAAAACGTTCACTGTAGCTCCACCTCACTACACAGTCGCCTTGATACTGTATGAAGGCATTAAAGGCCTAAATGCTCCTTCCTCTCTTCACAATATCAGGCGACTGGGTAGCAAGGTGGAGCTGTAATAAACGTTTTTCCTAGAACTCGCGTCCCGGAAACTTTTGTCCCCAGTAGTACATTTCTTGAGCTTTCTTCATAAAAAAAACATATGGGGGCAAATCTGATCTTCCCACAAATTTCTTCCCAAAAAAAGAAAAATACAAAACCCATTTGTAAATGTGAAAAAAAAAAAACAGAGGAATGGTCCAATGACATTCTTCTCTAAAGTTTAGAATCATCTTAGACATCAGGCTGAAAACTGATGTATTGAGACTCCAGCAGTGATTTTTCCTTCCACATCTCACAATTTTGGAAATTACTTCTTTACTCAAAAATCTGCTGCCCAAAGTGGGTCCTCTAGTACAATTTGTGCAAAATCAGCAGAGACTAAAAACAATGTAGCATTTATTAATTTTTGACCAATTCTCACTTTTAGTTTCCTTTGTTTATTGTTACTTCAAAGGAGCTGTTGACTGACTACGAACAAGAAAGGTATGGTATGTTATGTGGTGTTTTAACATCCAAAAGATGCACATGGGCTATGACAGATGCTGTAGCGGAAGGCTCCAGATTTTTTATACCACCTAGGGTTCTTTAATGTGCACTGGCATAGCATAGTGCACGCGCATTTTTGCATTTCGCCTCCATCAAAGTTTGGGCACAGAAATATGGCAAACTGCCAATAGTACTGTTAAGCAGGCTGTTGCAGTCACCAGTATTTTCTAACAGTTTCAGTGCGTCTTTCAGTGAAAGGAGATGCATGGAAAAGGTTCCATGCACGTGCTTTAAATGAAAGGCAGTACAACACTGCAGACAGGGGCACAAAGACAGTAGAACAGAGCACTTAAATAAGAAGTTGTTCACTGAGACAAGAGCAGACAGAGTTTCATCACTGTATTTAGGAAAGACAGACATAGCAGCGCAAAAATATAAACAGTGACGTAATGAGAGAACGGACGAGTGCGCTGTACTTCAACAAGCTTTATTGGACGAAGGGAGTTTATATAGCAGCTGCGTTTAGAACATGTTTCGTCTTTGCTTTCATACTTCTGTTTTTCAGCTAAAAGTGTCAAGTCTGTGATTAAGTAGGTTTGCACAAAGATATGCCAGTATGTATAAAAGCAAAAGATGCCTGTGGGTCACAGTACCTAACAGCTTGCATGTAGCCCTGACTGACATAGTGCATAAAACAGAAAGATATGGATGTCAGTACTACATTGTGGCAATTATGAGGTAAATGTCGGCTGCATCAATAGCAAATATACGCTGGCAATGCAAACTCTGAAAGGATACCAAAAATGTGGCCTGCCAATAATGCAGGTTCTGAATTATTTTCGTGAAACACGCTTCCTGAATGTTGTGGAATAAATCCCCATGAGCGCATATTGTTCACCGCATCCTTCAACGATTTCTCATGTCACAGGCACATCTTGTCACAGGTGCATATTAGAAGAAACTGCAAACACTGAATGAAATCCAGCCAACATATGAACCTTAATTGCGAATTCAACTACCAATACAACGCTGTGGCAGCACGATGAAGGGTCTAACCCCCTAATTTATTCAGTAATGCCGGAGTCCAGGCTTTCAAAAGTAATACCAGCCACAGTAAAAAAAAAAAAAAGTTCGGTAGATACGGCTGCAGTTTCTATAGATGGCCCACTTAGAAAACGCAAAAACACGCTGCAGCAGCGCAAAATAACAAGACAGCAAAGTGGTACCTTTAAGCAGGAGAGGCGATTCCATGAGCGGAGATCCATTGAATTTGACCTCTAATTTGGCTTCAGGGCAAGTTTTGAACAGTTTGTAGCGGACTATAAAAAGCCCATCTCCTCGACTCAGTACCTGGGTCCAAATGCTGCACACGCCTTTGGTTCCCGCGATGGTCACAGTCAGATTCTTCGCCGACGCTGTCGTAAAACTGCAATAAGAATGCATCCCGCGACAGGCGCATCTTCTTCGCTTACCGATTCACCACATTTACAATACAACCCAATAGCCTGCTGGAGACTGCTTACTTGTTGCCACTAGCATCGACAACGTGCACGAAGAAGTATCTTGTTGGCAGATTGAAGCACCCTCGGAGGCCCGGGCCATACACACGGGCCGACACTTTTGGTTCTGACCGACTGCTCGCAGCACTCCTCTCGCCGCAAGCGGATCGTAGGCGACACTGGTCTTTAGCAGCGACTACAGCTACCAGCAGTATTGCAGCGCAAAGCTGCCCCGCAAGCAGCATTCTGCAGTGCGAAAACGTCACGTCGCGGAAGCGCGAATCGTGCCTCTTGCCCATGCTCGTTCAATCAACTCATGACACTCCGGGAACACCTAGGTGCATCCTCGTACACCGCGCCAGCGGAGGGCTCCGCCTGGACGGGTTTATCAAGGCAGCCACGACGGCATTATCGCCTTCATCACATACGCACTTCTGCAAGGATTCTCTTTGCATGTGCGCTGTTGAGCCGCCCGACTACTCACTCTCTCTCGGCACTCGCAACCTCGGCCATGCTACGTGCCTCGCGCCTAGCTCTCTCAGCTTGGTGGCTTGGTTGGATTCAAGTAGAACTTTTTGCTGGGCTAGTTGGTGCATGTTTATCGTTTTTACATATTCACCATGCAAGTCTTTTATCGGTTTTATGGCCCTATACACCATGTGACGTTTACCGCCTCTGATTATTACCGTTTTTATCGCTGACACTTTCAAAAATTTCCCCGCCTCAACCGCTGGCTCGTTTGCGGTGAAACTGCACACAGAGCTTGCGTATTATGGTAACTTTTGTATCGTAGGAAGTTTGACAACAGTACTTACTTAGTTGAGCCGTGCATGATGCGAAAACATAATCGTCTACGTAGAGATCGGCAACCAAAACACGCAGACGACGCTTTTTCGCTAAAGGGCGGCGGTGGCGCCATCTGTTTTCGACAGTGGAAAGCGTTACGACAAGGCCGCCGAGACGAGCGTTGCAAACAATGTTCTTTGAAAGGCAAAGCCTCGTTAAATCAACTGTTCTGATATTTTTCCCGCTCAGTTAGCCGATAATTTTGTAAGCGCTTCAGTTGAAGCAGACGAAACGGCCGGAACGGCATATTCAAAGGGCCCGCGCTCCTTGCAACGCTCGCCTCGGCGGCCTAGTCGTGACGCTTTCCGCTGCCGAAAACAGATGGCGCCACTGCCGGTTCTCAGCGAAGAAGCGTCGTCTCCGGGTTTTGGCTCGCCGATCTCTCGTAGACGCTTACGTTTTCGCATCATGTGCGCCTGAACTAAGTACCGTTGTCAAACTTGCTACGATACAAAAGTTACCATAATACGCAAGCTCTGTGTACAGTTTCACCGCAAACGAGCCAGCGGTTGAGGCGGGGAAATTTTTGAATGTGTCAGCGGTAAAAACGCACAACACTGTATATTGCGTGTTTCCCTGAATAAAAAATCAGTTGTCAGTAAGCGCTTGTCCGTGTCACTTCTTACGTATTGTCTCCGTTGGCGCTTCTTATCTTAGTAACTTGGTTGGATGATTGGTCAACTCAAAGCCTCCTGAAGAAGCGTCAGGGTTTCACCCTACAGTGGAAGGCAGCGGGGCTGACTTACCCAAGGCATTGGGGTTTAGGGATAGTGAAGGGAAAGTGGATTTTAAGAGGTTAGAAGTAACCAAGCGAAGGTTATCTGATTGGTGGCTAAAAGCAAGACAGGAGTAAAATTTCACAAGACATGGCTAGGTGGCTTGAGCCACCGCCCGATGTAAAGGGTTCAGCCGTATCCATCCATCCATCCTAGCAGACGACACGCAGTAATATTTTTTTTTTTTTTGGGGGGGGGGGGGGGAGTAAATGGCGCAGTATCTGTCTCATATATCGTTGGACACCTGAACCGCGCCGTAAGGGAATGGTAAAGGAGGGAGTGAAAGAAGAAAGGGAGAGGTGCCGTAGTGGAGGGCTCCGGAATAATTTCGACCACCTGGGGATCTTTAACGTGCACTGACATCGCACAGCACACGGGCGCCTTAGCGTTTTTCCTCCATAAAAACCCGGGAACTCCGGATCAGTAGTCGAGCGCCCTAACCACTGAGCCACCGCGGCGGGTCAGACGACACGCAGGCAGCACAGAATTTTATTGTGACTGCCGTTGCAGCAAAAAGTGTGCCTTCTGGTGCGTTGTTTCTTTATTATTTGTGTGGTGTGTTTAGTGTTACCGTTTGACAAGTGACGCGTCATGACTGCAGTTGCTGGAGGGAGTAGCGAGCGAAAATGTATTGCTGTTGAGTTCCGTTTTGCATGTCCAGTCATCAAAACAAGAAGCCCGGCGTTTCGTTCCATGAAATTCCTGCCGACTTGGAACTCCGGGAAAGACTGCTCAAGGTAATTAGAAGAAAGAACTGGCAGCCAAACACAACATCAAATTATTCTGCAGTTTGTAGCTTGCATTTCCAGCCAAGGAAATGCTACTGTAGACAGTTTGACTGCCCACCAAGACAGGGGTGGACTCTTTTACCCGACGTCAGCGCTCCGAAGAGTGTTACATGGCCTCAAGAAGTTTGTCGATATCATGCTCAAAGACCGAACGCATCTTCAAATGCCACTGGACACATGCTTGCTCTACAGTGTGAATAGAATCGCGGGTTTGCCTGTCCGGACCTCTGAGAACAAGGATAGCGGCATATTAGTATATGCAAGAAGTTCGAACCGTTGCTAACAAACCATGCACTTGACATAACAGATAAGGACGCAGTTGCGAAGATGTACAACAAGAAACATCTTTCCTGAAAATTCTTGAAACTGCTGCAGTAAAAACGATTTCCGCCGCTTTCATCGCACCGACGCATGCCATTTTACCTTGTAAGTGCGCACTTGTGTGTGCATTCAAGTGCATTTTTTTTTATATTCACAAGTCACTTGCCATGCATATGTCTGATACTCCCCTTGTTCCAGTTGTCATTTCATCAATGCACGTGCTTGTCATTTGAAGAAATCCGGTTAGTCAGGCCTGCATGTGTTACTCCCAAAGTAACTTTGAGCGTGTGCCTTCCACAGGAACCTAGTGAGCTGTGTTTCTTGCAGAAAGAATAGAGAAGAGGGGTATGGATTTATCTGAAGTCTGTCAACGTTATTCAAGGAGGTACCGTTCGGCGAAAGCTCGTCGGAAAAATGACCACAAACAGCACAGGCTGGGCCTTCCAAGATCTGCTTCACCTGATCGAAACATCTCCCGCAATGCTCCGCAGTAAGATTGTAACAGATGCGCGCTTCGCAAAGTTCTAAGAAGATTAGATATGAGGGATGTGCCCACTGCGGGCCAACAACTCCCCAGGCAGGTTACCGCGACGCCTCCGGCTTGCATCCATTGAGCGCCATGCAGTCCTTCTTTCCTACGGGTCACCTATTTACAGTTGAGTGCTCAGGTGATTCCGGGCTCCCTCCTGCCCTTATTCTATTTCATGAATTATTTTCCCTTTTTGCTAGTCCGAAGTAGTTATTGATTTCTTGCTATTGGCAGCAGTGCATATACAACCATGCATCATGCAGTGTAAATACTTATTTTGCGGCATTTCTAGCCACTTCAAGCACTTGTTGCAATATGGATAGTTCGACCATGTTCCTTTTGTTGTAAACCGTGCAAAAGTTACTGATTATGCAGCAGACAAAAGGTCCTAACGGCATGATAGAACGGCGTGCACAGTGCGCTTTCAAATTTCGAAATCGAAACTATTGATCCTCTTTCAGTATCATCTGAAAGTCAACTCAGACTTCTTAAGCATTTGCTGCACTCTAGGACATTCAAAAACATGTTTTTGTCATTAACAAAATAAAAGTTGTTGCTCAAATCCCGAAAAAAGGATGAAACACCATGATTGGAAGCCGCGCATCAGTCTCCTAGCCATTGAAAACGAAATTGGATGGATGGATACGGCTGAACCCTTTAAATCGGGTGGTGGTTCAAGCCACCTAGCCATGTCTTGTGAAATTTTACTCCTGTCTTGCTTTAGCCACCAATCAGATAACCTTCACTTGGTTACTTCTAACCTCTTAAAATCCACTTTCCCTTCACTATCCCTAAACCCCAATGCCTTGGGTAAGTCAGCCCCGCTGCTTTCCACTGTAGGGTGAAGCCCTTTACAGAAAAGTATCAAGTGTTCAGCCGTTTCCTCCTCCTCTCCGCACGCAATGCACAAAGTGTCTATCTCATGGTACCTGACTCTACGTCTTAGTCCGCAAAACTCCAGTCCTGGCCTCAAACAACAAAGAGCTTCCCCTAAAATTATCATAGATATTTTCTTTGACAATTTCCTGTTTAAAGGTCCGGTATGTTCCCAGTGCCGATTTCGTCAGCATCCCTGTTTTCCACAGAGCTCTCTGTTTCTTTAACCTTTTTCTTAACCGATAATTGCTGATTTGCCCCCTTACTGCTGTCCAGATATTTGCTTGTCAATTTTCTAGTTCGCTTTCTCCATTTCGTGTCAACATTTTTTATATACAGGTATCTGAAAACTTTCCTAGCCCACTGCTTTTCCTCCATCTTTCTCAATCGTTCCTCAAATGCTATCTTACTGCTAGCCTCTCTGCTCTCGAAAGACGCCCATCCCATATCACCCTGTACCCCCTGATTTGGTGTATTGCCATGTGCTCCCAAAGCTAACCTCCCTACTCCCCGTTGTTTAATTTCTAGCCTTGCTTGAACATCTGGCCTCATACACAGTACCGCATTACCGAAGGTCAGGCTAGGGACCATCACCCCTTTCCAGGTCCCTCTTACCACCTCATACCTATTGTAATTCCACAGTGCCCTATTTTGCCTGACAGCTGCATTCCTACTAGCTTTAATTATTCATTACAAATTTTTCATGCTCTGTCAGATACTCAGCACTGTTATTTATCCACACCCCAAGATACTTGTACTCATTCACTACTTTTAGCACGAACTCCTGTATTCTATGCTCGCCGCCCTCTTCATTAAATATCATGACTGCAGATTTTTCCTTAATATACTTGAAGCCTAATCTCTCTCCCTCTGTACTGCATATGTCTAACAACTTCTGCAGGTCTTCCTTGTTGTCAGCCATTATCACTATATCGTCCGCATATATTAGTCCCGGTAATGTCTGTTTAATCCATTCCACTTGCTTCAAAAAAAGATAGGTTGAAGCCTAGTCCGTTCCTCTCTAGCTTGGTCTCCAACCCTTGCAGGTACAACATGAACAACAAAGGGGACAGAGGACATCCTTGCCTAAGCCCCCGCTGTATCTCTACAAGCCCTGATACATTTTTTCCCCATTTTATGAGCACTCTGTTACCTCTCTATATATCTTTTAAAAGATTAATTACTCCATTTTCCACATCCAATGTGCCCAGTATGTCCCACAAATGCTCCTGAGTAACGTTGTCATAGGCTCCCCTAATATCCAGAAATGCTAGCCATAAGGGCCTGTGTTCCTTTTCCGCAATTTCTATACACTGTGTCAATGAAAATAGATTGTCCTCCAACCTCCTTTGTTTCCGGAACCCATTCTGTAGTTCCCCTAACACCCCTTCGTTCTCCACCCAAGCCTGCAGTCTATCCTTTATAATCTGCATCACCACCCTGTAAACCACAGATGTCACTGTTATGGGACGATAGTTACTTACGTCTGCTTTGTCCCCCTTTCCCTTATATATCATGCTCATTGTACTTAATCACCATTCATCGGGGACTTTCTCATCCACTATCATTTTGTTCACTACCTGTATTAATGTTTGCTTGGATTTTGGACCTAACTTCTTTATCAACATAATCGGGATACCATCTGGTCCTGTTGATGTGCCACTAGGAACCTTCTTCTCTGCCCTTTCCCACTCTCCTTGCTCAAGTGAAGCTATTGCTGTAACCGGTCTATCCTCCTTTGATTAATTGTTTGCAACATTTCTTTCCTTAAATTTTTCTGTCATCCTTGTTCCTATGTGTTTTATTGCTTCATCCCCTTCTAGTCGAATACCCTCATCTGTAACAATAAACCTTTGTTCTAGCCTAGTCTTACTACTCATTGCACTTAGATGTTTCCAGAATTTTTGGGCTGCTTTTCTATCCTTTTTATTTACTTTTGACATCCATTGGGCACCCTTTCTTCTAATTTTCTCATTAATCAAATAGGATGCGTCCCTTCTACACTTTATGAAGGTATCTCTTTTTCTGTCTAACCTGCTAATACAATTATTTAGAAGAATCTAAAGCTCACTGTTGTGTTTGTAGACAGAAATATGCAGATCCCATTCGAGGAAATCATTGGACTCTCCAAGTGGAAAAGTTTATAAAGTCAGCAATTCTTTCATTGCTGAATACTGCGAACGATCGATGTGCGCAAAACATTAGACAACCCACGTACACGAGAGAAACTAAATTTTGTGCACATCGATCATCCGTAGTATTGTCATGCACCAACTAGGCTCAACAGAAGTGTTATTGATTTTCATAGTCTTGTGGTAACGTCGCATGCCCTTCAACTAACAGAATTTTTCACTCAATCCTTTGGATTCTGATTGTTATACATTGCATAAGTAGTGCAAAAATTTAATGAAAAAAACTGCTTATTAACTTCCCAGTTACAGTTCTGGGGCCTTATGGTACTATTTATAAGCATGAGCTTGCGAGTGTATACGCACGAGTTCTACAAGCAAGTTGTGCAGTGTATCACAGTGCTCTCTTGTTGCTAATTGCTGAGTACAGTTTGAGGCTGTGTGCTCTTACAAGTGGCAGATCTGGTCATGCAGCTCGACTTTGACTTTAGCAAAAGTTTCGCGTGTTACTTTATTCTTGGTGCATGTATGTCTGACATTTAGTAAATGTTACTTTAACATCTTTTTGTAACATTTCAAAAAGGCTAGAAAATGAAAGATTATCGTATGACTGTTTTACCCAAACAAAGAAATATGACATTTCAGGGCTACCTGTATGGCTGATTCCAACAGCAGCTGGTCCCAGCAGTTACTGGTCCCAGCAGAGACTGAGAATGTGCTCATAACCCGGCACCGCTGGAACCAGATCGAAAATTTAACTTGGGATGCACACCTGCATGGTAGCCATTATATCTGGTGAAATTTAACTCTACTGCTTCAATTGGGCCCTGGAACAGCCCCCAACCTTTCCTGAGGTGGGGAAATTTTACCCCTCAGCTCCACTTCACCCCCACACACAAATCATGCCATACTTTCAGCACTTACAAACACACTATATGGGCTTAACAAAGGATTGAGTCAGTCAGTCAGTTAGTCACATACTATATAATGTCACACACTGTATACTGTCAGGAGAAAAAGCTGGAATTAAGAATCATAGAAAACCAAGATTTCCTCACAGCTGAGCCATGCAGACTGGAAATGAAAGACAGTGCACACTTGTGCATAATCATAGCAGGACTCCTCAATTTCAGAGAGCATGCACAAGCTGTGAAAAAAATATAGATTCAAGGTAGCTGCTAATATATATCCAAACTTGTGCTCCTGGCAGCAAATTAAATTCACTATGCATTATGCACACCTCTTTCAGCAGAGTTTTCTGAGTTTATTCTTTTTCCTTTTCCAAAGAACTTACTTCACCCTATCTCTTTAACAATGCAACAATGACCATCACTATCACCTTAATCTTGACTTGGGCAGCTTCTTAATCAAATGCCAGTAGTTGAAATTAAATGTTCGGGGGTCCATGAAATCAATGAAGAGACTGCCTTCAAGGTGATCCATCTCATGCTGAATGATTCTGGCAGGCCATCCATGTGTCTGCCACTCATGAACCTCCCCGTACTGGTTGAGACCTGAGGATAAAACCAGGACAGCCTATCAAAAATGCAATACTGTGCCTAGCACTATCATTTACAAACACCAAATAGTTACAACAGCATACATTGGCATATAGCACAGAATAACAGAATCTAGATGACACCAGGACCTTCAAATATTTTTCTGGTCATGAAGCTCCACATTCGCCGAAGCTGTTACTGACCACTTTTCAAACACTTGTTCAAACTGACTATTTGTATCCGCCCCTTATGTAATACCCCCAGTGGGTCTTTAAGGTATTGAAATGAAAATGCTATTGAAGATCTTTGTACACTACCTAGAGTGACCACATCGTGCCACAGTGTCTATAAAGAGGCAGTCTTCTATTTGAAAAGATTAGCATTATTTACTACACAGCACTGGCACATCTCAAATCATGTATTTCCTAGTTAATCTGCAGACCATAGGCAAAGTGTAGAACTTGTTCCAGTGATAGCACTTTCTTTGTTTGTGAAATAAGAATGTACATGTGTGTTATAAACACTTTTCTTCATGACACTCCAAGCAGAGGGACTTCTCTCAATATGCAAAGGCACAGTAAAGGAGACAGCTGGAGTGCCTAGTGGATGAATGAAACGTACACTCGCTAAAAATGGGTTTTAAAATATGACGTTTCGGGACCACTACGGGTCCCTTGTTCACAATGAAGATGGACGAAATGGGCCGCTTCTTATAAGCGCACTTGACAGCGCAGTGAATGGGCGTAGTTATCCGGGAGATTACCCTTCGTCCTGTTAATAATGTTATCCGTAGACTGAATATAAAATGATTCTAAAAGCAGTTGGGACGATAAAGGTTTCATTGTGTCTAAGATTGTGTCGTTGCAACAATCTTAGACACAATGAAACCTTTATCGCCCTGACTGCTTTTAGAATCATTTTATATTCAGACCTGAACAGTTGTGAAACAAAAAAGATGTGGCTTCCAAAACAAACAGTGGTTGGCGAAAAAAAACCAGTCAAACACAGACGAGGGACAAGAGGAGGAATTCACAACACAACGACGGTCCAGTCCAGTCGTGTTATGAACACTTCCTCTTGTCCCTCGTCTGTGTTTGACTGATTTTTTTCGCCTAACTATGTACCAATTGGCCCAGATTTCAACTCTTTTGCAAAACAGTGCTTGCCTCTATACTGTTTCATACATCAGGTGCAACGCTGTGAAAGGTACTGAAGTAGATCACATGGAAAAATAAAGGGAGGTGTGTTACTCCGCGCTTGTTCAGGCACGAGAAAGCAACAGCGTGCCGTCAGCAACAAGAGTGCATTTAATCAAACTCATGACAAATGTGTCAAGCAGTAAACCTGCAGGTAAAGCATTTACTATGTTTCGCTCACCACAAGGAACACACTTCTTTTTGGGTCGCGGATGCAGGCAGCGTAAGCAAGAGCGCTAGCTTTGACAGCGTTGCACCTGATGTATGAAATGGAGTATAGTACACATGTGAAACTTTGAAGAAAGCTTCTTGGATGTTCCATAAGCAGTAAAAAGCATATTAAACACCCTGATTATGCTATTATAATGGTGCCGAACCTCAATCATAGCTGGTTCAAATTTTGAGATATTAATTTTAAAAAAAATCCCTCCAAATATGCGTTATGCTACACTCTCAGACAGAGGTGAATGGTCAAAACTGGTGAGCTGCTGAGCATTGTTGGCAGGCAGTCAGGGCTGGTCACAGAAGAGAGTAGAGCAATCTCCTATGTGCCACTGCATCCATTTTGCAGGAGTGTGTAACATCCAGCAAAGTACTCGGTGCCTGTAAGATGCAAGTTGGTCACACTGCACACAGTTTACAAGCTCTTGCACTTATAATAAATATTTAAATGCTTCCAGCAAGAACACTGCATGTTACTTTTAGTTTACTTCTTGATTCACCCATTAACTCGAAGCCTAAAACAGAAATCAGTGCATATTGTGAAAAAAAAAAAAACATGCAAAATGGGACAAACATTTTATGATGGTTTAGGTTTGGTTTATGGTGTTTAACGTCCCAAAGTGACCTAGGCTATGAGGGATGCCATAGTGAAGGGCTCTAGAAATTTTGACCACCTGGGGTTCTTTATTTAATGTGCACTGACATCACACAGTACACGGGCCTCTAGAATTTAGCCTCCATCGAAATTTGACCGCCGCGGCCAGGATCGAACCCGCATCTTTTGGGTCAGCAGCCGAGTGCCATAACCACTGAGCCGTCACGGTGGCTAAATATTTTATGAGATCTGAGACCATTGTATGAGGAATGTTCAACACTCTTACCTCCTAGGATATAGCATTTTTTTAATGGTACCGGAAACATGTTACTTTCAAATGAAGTCTGGAATGCTCTTTCCCAGCTGCACAAAACTTTCCAATACAGTTTCCATCAGTGGCAATGCCTTAATGTAAAATACCCATCATACCCCTTGCTCGAATAAGTCTACATTTTCTTGATATTTTGAAATTTTCCTAAAAAACGGAGCAAGCGGACATGCAATTATGTCCCATGTCTGGGAGAGGTCCAAAAACACGGCAAAGATACATCAAGCGCTCATTGTTCGGTATCTCCGAAACACTTCTCACGAAAGGAAGTGGGGGTGGCGAAGGCAGCAATGATATTATTCAGATTAAATATGCCAACACCTCAAGTTCAAGCAGTTTCCAAAGAAAAGGTTAGGAGGGTCAAAAGAAGGAACCAGAAAGATCTAGGAACTCCATGAATATGATGAAAGGAGGATAGAAAAGGGGGAGCCAACGAATTGCAAGCCGCATGCAGTGGTGCTACCAGAGGGTCTCTGATCATGTGGTCACGTTACCTGTCGAATTACTTTCTCCCCAAGCATATTCATTCTTGTTTGTTCGTGTTGGCCATCATCTTGAATTAAATGATCAGCCGCCGGAGCAAGCAAGGGCCCACTCCACCTTGTGCCTGTTCTGGGTTTTCAAGCCTGGACCTAACAAATGCCCATCACGAAATATTTTGTAATTATCCTCAAATTTTAGGTGGGCGCTTGCTTGCTATTTTATGGTAGTCTCTGCAGGCCAGCATAGAAGAATGAGGGCAGCTGTTGATAAAGTCACTAGTGCACTGCACTAGTGACTGCACTAGTGACCTCTATAACAGACACAAAGTGCGTACCCTTCAAACGTTCTTTCATCTTGGAAAACAGCCTGAAGTCAGGAGGCATGCAGCTCAGGCTACAATGTGGGTAAGGCAAAACAGCTGCTCTCATCCTCCAGCTGCACACGGAGAGAAACAGACAAAGAAAAATTTATTTCGAATGCCCAGTTCAGCACTTTAGCAAAGCTTCTACTGCTCCTCTCCCAGTACATTATGGAAGTGCTGACTTATTGGTGACAAAGAGGAGTGCTGGAGGTGCTGGTGGGGCAAGCAAGATCTCCCAAGAGGTAAGGTGCAAGTTTTTGGGAAGGTGGAGTAAAATGCTGAACATAAATGGTTGTGTGTGGCACTCCAGATGTATGTATTGGATGGATAACCCCTACAATGTGGAAAGAAGGAAGGACATCTGGGCAGCTTCTGTATGCAGTCCATGTGCTGGGGGAAAAGGAGTCAGAGTTTGTGCTCATTCACAGCACAATATACTGTCCTCTCTGCACATGAAGTTTGGAGGGGAAGACAAGAAAGCCATAGTGTATTTTCACAGTTCTTGGATAACTGTCCTTCATTTGTGTAGTACCCCGGTGAAAATCTTCAACTGGAAATTGAACTTGGAGTAACTGGTCTCAACTGGTTCCAGTTGGAAGCCAACTGATTCCACTTTGAAATCCAAATGGAACCCAACTGGTCCCAGTTGGGGGCCAAGTGGGAGGCAAATGACTCCAGTTCACCACGAACTGGGAAAAACATCATTTCCCAGTTGAGAGTCAACTGGGAAGTAAGTGGTTCCATTAGTGGGTCAAGAGGGAAGCAAAAATTCCCAATGGAGCGCCAACTGGGCAGAAGTGGTTGTGTGCAAAAACCAAATGGGTAGTTTTTTTATTTCCTCGAGGGATGTCGAGAAGAAAATAAATGCTGCTGCGGCTCAGCACATCGTACATATTTATTCGGCGCAGAATTAAGTGATCGTACTGTGAATTTAGATGGAAGCTGGCTTATTGGCAAACATCAATCCGATCGCACTGTGCACGCTGAATGCGAAAATGCCCGTAGACACTCTCCTGGCGAATAACACCACTTCCCTCAAAACTCTGCATTGCGTGTTACATGTGTTGCGCTGCAGCACGAACATATCCTGTGCCCACGTTCTTGCAGTGTTACCATGCATCACACATTCTGGCCAGAGAGCACACATGCTCCCAAGTTCCCTCCCGTAGCATGATGGCCTGGTATCGGCTAAATTGTCATGTGCAGATGAGGGTGAGCTGTTAAATATTCCTCGAAGAGAGTGCATGTGTGGAAGGAGCTCATCACCTTGACTATCGGTCCAAATGAGAATTTGCAGCTATGTGCGGGAAGAGTGATGGTCTCCACTATGACTAATGTTTTGTCCGCTGCAGTTGTGGGGTTGAATTGGGGAGATATATACGTTCTCCCCACTCAATCGCGGCTGACAAGGTTCAAAGCCGCCCTGACCCCACCCCGTGATCGCGTACGCTACCGGGCGCACGCCAACCGCGGCGGGCCTTGCTCTGAGGGAACAAAGGAACGACACATTGGCTGACACAAACAGGCATTTATTGCTACAGCAACAAAAACGCCAGCTAGCAACAAGGTACGCTAATGAATCGAGGTCGTCCGACTCACCAGCAAGGTTCCGAGCGAATGTTCGCTTGCGCTAGGGCAAGGGATATATACTCCGAAGGCCGGACGGGACGAGTACGGGAGCGGGTCTTCCCGTCACTTCCTCGCCCCGCCGGCGAAGAGCGGAGCCGCGAGCGACACGTCCGCTCGCGCCGACGATCCCAGCTGAAGCCCCCCATGCCCCCTCTCCCGCGTGCGGGCTTTGGCAATCTCCCGCGCGCAGCGATGCTGGCGCCCTCTCTTGCCAGTTAATGTAACTGACAAGGGAATGCGTTCATCCTCGAGGTGAGACTGCCGCTGCATGGTGCCTCGCGGGAAAGCAAACACAGGGGGCTGCAGGGCAGGTCCCCACACGGTAGAGGGCACCTCTCTGTGCAGAGTAGAGAGAGAGAGAGTGTGTGTGTGGCTAGTAAACTGTAAATTGTGGGATTTCTCGAACTGACTTGTGGGCTATAAGGGAGGCTGCAGTGGAAAGCTCCAGATTAGTCATTTAGGCTACCTAGGGTTCTTTAGCATGTGCTGACATCGCACTGCACACAGGCGTTATCATATTTTGATTGCACTGAAATACCGCCGCTGTGGCTGAGGTCAAACCAACAACCTTGAGCTCATCAGCCTAACAACAAAGCCACTTACCTGCTACGGTGCGTTCTGTGTGGCTACTGGATGCTGAGCGGCAACCATTCATAGTGCGAGCATGCATAAGTGTAGCATGTATCTGTGAGCAACAGTTTAATATTGCGCTAACAATAAACTGATTTTCTTTCTTCTCTCTCTCTCTCTTTTTCTGGAGTTTAACCTTTCTTGGCGAGATGCCGATACAAACATTATTGCATTACCACTGGAGGGGACTGGTGTTGTGCAATGAAAAAAGCGCAGTTCCGAATTTTAATTTGAACGTAACATCTTTCAATTTTTTTTCTATATATAACAAAGGTGCTGCCATCTAGAAAAAACTTGATGAATACTCCTCACATTTCCCTCCTACATACCTCGCAGGAAAGACAGCTGCGAGCTCGCCACCCAAACGGCAATGGTGCAGCACGCAAGCGAAGCAGCGCGACTCAGTGGAGCACTGGACTAAGGGCCCAACCCTGCTTTGAAGGTCAAGAGTCTGCAGCGATGAAGACGAAGACCGAACGCTAAACCCTTAATGGACCAAATAAAGTTTTTTTCTCTCTCTCTCTTCTAAGTCTGGGTAGGCAAGTATTGAAGCCTTGCAGCTCAAGAAAGCCAGTAGAATTATGAAAATCAGGTAGTCTGTTGCTGCTATGCACTTACAATAACCGCACACAACTGGCCTTTCACAGATTTCACTTGTCAACCGGAGGCATGACCACCCCAGTCTACTCCCCAGAGAATGTAGAATAGGACGCATGGGAACTAACAGCAAATATTAGAGGCATTAATGGCCAGAGATGCTTCAAAAACCCGGTGCTTCCTTTTACTGGCTCCTTGAGTAAAGGAAGCATGGACGGCTCCTCATCTGAGACAGGAAAACCATGTAAGCTTAAGAGATTCCCAAAATTTGGCCCTAAGCATAATAAAAAGTTCAACTTCCTAATGCCTAGCCAAAACAGGTTTTGGCCTGAGCTAACTATAGATACTGCTATAGCCTTTTCACTGAAAATTTTAGATTGTCTTAGGAAAACAGAATGTATACAGGAGCTTTTTGAGTAAATGCATCAACAAATCCTTGATAACTCTAAGCGAGCATTCTGTTTCCAGTATCTTTAGTATGGAATAGCTCTGAAAAAGTGCTGAACACTAAAGGCGCATTAATACTCCAACATAGCGCGTGCATGCACGGCACGGCGACGTCACATTGACGAAAGTGTGACTCTCTACACTCCAGCGGTGCTCAACCACCGGCGCTTTCGACGGCTTCCGGCACGCTTCAATGGCACCCGGCGCGGAATGGAACTGTCTCTATTTCACACCAAGCACGCCGGCCGCCACTGGCCCGACCGGACCGGTTTCTCCTCTCGTCGAGGCTGCACTGCTTAGCGAATCTATGACAGATGGCACGTCGAACGTTCTGCGCATGCGCTTCTCCAGGCGCAGCCGCTACGCCGTGTCAGAGTGGCTGGACTGTAGAAGCTGAATCTGTGCCTGGTGCGGCGTCGCCAGCCTTACATGACGGACCACCACTGGCGCTCACCCGTGCCGTGGAGTATAAACGCGCCTTATATATGCATCAGTGTTCTGCTGTCGTTTCATACTTTACAGCGCCAGGACATATGGCTGACTCGCATTTCCGTTCAATACACCAACTGCCAAAATCGCCTGGCTGTGTCAAGAGCTGAGGATCAAAAGATGTCAGCAAGTCTAGCTACACAGACACCTGCATCAGCCATTTTGATGTCACCTTGAAAGCAATTGTACTTGCTGCATCAGATCTCGGCCAAGGAGCTCCAGAACAAAATTTCTGATGCCCTGCTGACAGCCTCAATACAACTAATGCACTAGATTAGTATGTTCCTTGTAGCATGGGTCATGGGTCCTTAACACTGCATTCATTTTTGCTGACATATAGAGGCAAACTCAGGAAACTTGGAATCATCTACACCACCCCACCATGGCAGCAACACACTTGAGCAATGGCGCACAAAGTAGGAGCTGCATCAATTAATCACAATGCAGACATTCCAAAAGTAGACACACCGACAGCCACAGACTGACTGCTCAGCATCACTGAAGCTGAGCTAGAGCAGCTAGCTCAGCCACGGTGGCAGGTATGGTAAATTTGGATTTGGACAACACTTCATCAGACAATAAAAGATGCATGTTTGAGAACTGCAGGAGCATTAAATCTGCCATCACACTTTTTCACAGGTGCTGTGAGTGCTGGGAACTTCACAGCATGTTTTTTAAGATGGTTCATATCAGGAGAATGTACTTCCAGTTGCCAATATTTGGTCAAAGTTCAAATCCACATGCCACTAGAGCTAACAAAATGGGCTTTAAATCCAATGTCTTTTTCTGAACATATTTTGTTGAATATCCATTACAATTAATTAGTATCGATGACTCGCTCATGGAGAGTTTTATTCAGGCAATAAAATGTCTTTATTAACAAGACACAACTGGCCATGTGTGATTTCATATAAGATCAAGAAACAGGTGGCTGATTAACATCTACGATTTACCTTATATTTTTATATGTCAATGCCTGATGACTGGAAATGACTGATGTGCAATTATTTTTGTCCAGAAAAGAAAGATAGATACCTTAGAACCTCAAAAAAAAATTTTTAATCATGAGGAGGTAAGCTCCTGTGCATTGCTGTTAGTGCTGAACGAAACATTTTGGCGGGCTAACTGGTTCATGCTGCTTTAGGTAAATAAGAAATGTGCAAAGGAAACCAGGCCAAAGTGATGCTCTATGCCATTGTGTGAATGCACATGCATCTCGCTTTGTCCTGTTCTTCTTTGCAAAGCGTAGTTTCTATCTATCTACATATGCCAGCTTAGGTAATGAACAGCTTAAAATATAAAGCAAGAAGATGACAGAAATTTTTTACACAGAATTTATAATTTCCATAGAGTGCAACCAATTATTCTTGTCAATTTTCCACCTACACTATTTCTTCTAAAATTTCACATCATTTGCAAGGTATTAAAGATATCAATAAATTAAAAAAAAAATTGCTGTTGTAATTCCTTGTAGTTCTGTGCTTTAGCAAAGTATGTGCAAAAACGGTAGAGATCACTGCGGCTACCCACATTGGAGGAAAGCGAAAGCACTGACACCTCCTCGACACTCGTCACCTCTTTGAGTCCATTGTCGTTTGCTTCTAATTAACTAATTAACCTATATAAATCAAACTTTTTTGTTAGAATTATTATCACTCATCAAACAAATATCAATCCATTTCAAACTTTATTTTCACATCTTGGCCTATTTTTTCTCCATCTTGCCGTCCACGGCTGTTTTCCTGTCCGCTCACTATATCGATGTGCGTGCTATTTTGAAGTTTTTTTTAAATTATTGGCTCTAATTAATTAATTAATCATCCTATTGACATCAAATTTTTTGTGCATCATCCTCACACCGTCCTCTGTCGATACAGCCATTCGTTTGATTCTACCTTTTCTAAGAACGTCACAATCGCTGCGGACACGTTTAGGTGACACGCTTCAGTGACACGACCCCGTTGACATAGCCTAGAAATGCTTTCGCATTTATAACATTTTCTTATCCATTAAAGACATGTCAAGCTGCCACGGTGGCTCAGTGGTTATGGTGCTCGGCTGCTAGCCCGAAAGACGCGGGTTCAATCTTGGCCGCGGTGGCTGCATTGCGATGGAGGTAAAATGCTAGAGGCCCATGTACTGTGCAAAGTCAGTGCATGTTAAAGAACCCCAGGTAGTAAAAATTATATAGAGCCCTCCCCTACGGTGTCCCTGCCAGCCTGAGTCACTTTGGGTTGTTAAACCTTATAACCCAACCAAAGATATGCCAGTGAATCGATATTGTTGAGCAGATAAGTTTGCATAGACTGTACTATTGTAAGACATACAATTGGGGTTTGCTGCTCCAGTGGCCAGTGCCGCCGAAGGAGAGAAAGCTGAAGAAGACGAAGCTTACGCAGTTCAGTTTGCGAAGAAGACGAAGCTGACACTCTTGGCTTGGAGCTACGTTGTGTCGACAAAGATTTTGCCTGTCCACATTTCTTGTGCGTCTGATTTGCATCTTCACAATATATACAGCTATGGTTTTCTTTTTTAAGACCTGTATAGTTATCAAAAGTAAGTGAATTCAATACTGTTAAGTTTGCACAGCATGTACTGTTAAATATTTGTGGCTGTAGTTTGCTTCTTTTCTAAGACCTCCAAATTAGCAAAACAACTGTCCTGTGTAGAAAGGTAGCAAATTTTAGAAAAAAAAGTTATAAAATAATTTAGAACCAACCTGAATAATTGAGCACACATACTCTATGGCAATCATCAATTGTTTAATAATTTTCAGACATCTCCTTACTTTATATTTTAAGTTACTATTCCTTGTAGTGTTTCTATGTGCTGTTTTTCATCTTGTTCTAGTATCCCCAACTTCTGCTATAGACTGTTGTCACAAGAAAAGTTAGCAGAAACAGTAGAGCGTGCAGGTGCAAGAGTCCACCTATTCATGATCAAATATTTTCTGAAGTTCCAAATTCTTTTTCTGTACAAAAATAATTGCAGATCTGTTATTCCCAGTCAGCAGGCAATGACAAACAAAAATATTAGGTAAACAGAAAATGCTGAGCAGCCACCCTTTGCATGATCTTATCAGAAACACCCACTGTACTGTCAGCATCGCATTAAACACAAACAAGACTAGTGAAAAGGAACAGCATAATGAAAGGATTTTAGCTGAGGGAGACTGAATATTAGTGCAACTGATTTTCAGTTCGATGCGACAGAGACAGCTGCGTTAAAGTGTTAATGAACTCTGCCTGTTTTTTTTTTTTGTGCTCACTGTGCAGTTATCCTGTTTGTGTTTCATCATGCACTGGAACAGATCCAAAAGTACTTACCTGACACTTTCACTTCGTAGTATCTTGGCACATCTGCTGTGAAACCTCGAACACTCTCACATCCTTCAGGAAGCACAATCTTTTGGCTGTTAGTAATTTCCATAATGGGATTGATAAAGATCTATATGTGTAAGGACAAAAAATAAGCCATGGTCAAAAGAACACAAGAGGTACTGGCACCTTAACAACAAAAGTATGTGACAAAATATACAAACCTTAAGTGGAAAAACCTGATACAGACGTGTCTTTGCTTCATCCTTCTCTGCAAGCTTCATGTATTTGCTAGGGAACTCCATCATTATGATCCTTAGTGGACAGCCCACCTGAGGTGCTGATATGCCTACTGAATGAGAATTGACCATGACGTTCTTCATCACAGCAATTATCTGAAAGAATAACATCACGAACCAAGTTGTACAGGTGCAAATGTAACTAAACAGAATAAATTGAAGATTTCTGGCTTGACTCACACAATGTACTGTAGAAATTGAGAAAAGTGTTTTGTGAATTCACGTTTAATATGCTTTGTGATTACATAACAAAATTGATAATCACTTCTGATTTCTCCTAGGAGAGGTGTATTTGCAGTTACAACAGCAGTGTGCACTTTTTTTGTTAAAAAAAAAGGGGGAGAGAGCTGAACACAAGATGTCGATGAAAAAGAAGGTAAGAGGATAAACGCTCACTTATAACTAGTGTATTCAGAAAAATGGTTTGGCAATAGCTATATTGACCAAGAGGCAAAAAAGCATGCACAAACAAAGACCAAAAAAAAAAGTCGACATTCATATGCCTAGGTCAATAAAGTTGCTGAAAGCACTTAACGTTTCATCCTTTCGGTCAATCTATTTAGTGCAGAGCCGTTCTTCCAAATAAACTGGTTTTATGTGAATGCCTGCCACACAGCTATCATAATCATCATCAGCCTGATTACGGCCACAGAAAGACAAAGGCCTCTCTCATATCTCTCCAATTAACCTTGTCCTGTGCCAGCTACAACCACCTTATCCCGACACACATCTTAATCTCGCACAGCTGAAGGAGGAGTCAAAGACAGCTGTGTGGGAAAAGATGGCTGCTGCCGTTAATGATAATAGATAACTGCCACCAAACATAGCTAAATTAAGCAGAGCCTTTGAATCTGCCAAAGAGTGTGGAACATTTATGTTGTTGCCAAAAAAATGTGTACCAAAAAAAAAAGACTACCTCACATATATCAATCTGCTTGCAGTTATTGATAACCTAACCTTCACTGGTATTCACTGAAGAAAAACACTGTCTGGAAAAGCATGGGAGGGGGGGGGGACTCTTATAAGCTGCAGCTAAATAGTGAGCACTTAATCTCAAAAACAGATCCAGAGGCCTGTGACATGGCCAATGCTCCTGTCAATCAGCGAAATTTTTTTTAGTGCCGTAGAGGTAGACAGGTAGTGAATTGTACAGCACCAATATACATGAAGACCACCATATTTGTGAAGCCAAAGAGAAATTTATTAAAGTTCAGTAATCCAACTTCTAATCAAAACCTTCATTATTGTTCGTTTCTCACAGCTTCTCATTCTAGGGCACAATCATGTTTTTTTTTTTCACTGCTTCATAGACATACAAGGCATGTGATGCATGTAAATTTTTAACAGGTACCAGAAGTGCTTTATGTGGCTTCAGTTTCATTTAAACACACTTTGTATCTGTGTACTGAAAAGCAGAAGCAACTTCAGCTGTTAAAGGCGCACTAAAGAGGATTCTGAGCTCGTCTTTTTGCCGCGGAAACTTGATATACACGCTTGAAAAATTTTTAGAAACTTCAAATTATTGTCCTGTGCAGCCGATTTCCCTGCTAAATCAAATTAAACGTCCCCGCTCCTGCTTTCTTTTTTTTAACTCACCTCAGAAAGTAGGAGGAGTCAATCAACGTGTGAAGTGCCTTTCAGCCAGTCGCGTGGCGGCTTGCCGCACTGCCATTGGCGGAGTGATACGCAAAGCAAAGAGTCCACTCCATGGACATAATTTGCGGCTATGTTGTCTGCGACTAAAACTATTTATTCACAGAAACCTAAACAAGCAAAATAAAAGCGAAAATGAAGCTGCCATGCAGCTGGCTAAAAGGCTCTCCACGTGTTGGTTGACTCCTCTTACTTTCAGAGGCGAGTTAAAAAAAAAAAGGCAAGAGCCAGAAGGTTTAATTTGATTTAATAGAAAAATCGGCCGCACAAGACAATAATTCGAAGTTTCTAAGTATGCTCGGAGCATGTAGATCGAGCTCCCGTGGTAAAAAGACGAGCTCAGAATCCTCTTTGGTGCACCTATAACTATTCAGCTATTCTTGCCCTATTCCTTTGATTTTGGATGTTGTGGAATCAAATTTTGTTCCAATCCTAATTCAATTCTGTTCAATTTATCAGAAACAAATTTCTTCAGAAAGTGGGAAAAACGTTTTTGTTGCATAGGTGCCATGCTTTGCTGTGACTACCTTTTTTACTTTTGTTTAACATTCTGAAGTGACACATGGGCTATGAGGTACGCCAATAGCGGAAGGCTTCGGAATAATTTAGACCATCTGGTGTTCTTTCACGTGTATTGAAACCACACAGCACACAGGCAGCTTTTGCGGTTGCCTCCGTCAAAACGCGGCCGCCGCAGCCGGGATGGAACCCGGGTTCTCTGGCTCAGTTCGCAGCCCTTATGCATGCATAAGTTGGAGCTTCACTGTGAGCGTGTGAACATGGCCTTAAATCGTGAAAATCCTGTTAAGCGTTAGTTGTGTATTGTTACTTAATTTTTGCAAGAGCAGCGTCATATCAAAATGAAAATTCACCACAGAAAATGAACAGTTTGTACGGCGAGTAGTGACAATAGTGTGAGAGAGCGGTGCAGGAAGTTTAGAGAAGGCAGCACAAATGTTCACAATGAAAGTGGGCAGGGATGGTAGTCTAGTGGGAAAGCTTGTGTATGGAGTGTATCAAGTGGTTGACAAATGGCATGGGCTCACATTTTCTCTGTTATCTAATGAGTTCCCAGAAATATTGAGGTAAGCTCTATACAGCAATGTGACACAAAACCTTAGATATTGTGAACTGTGTGTGGCAGGTACCCTTGATGCCGACGGGCAGTGCCTAAAGTGGTAACTACATCACGTTCCTTGCGACATGACGAATGACAGCAACAATAATCACCTAGCACCACTTGGACACCCGCACGAAGCGGCGAGACTTGGCGGCAGAGCAGCCCATTTAGTGCCCCAAGTGTGATGTCCAGTCGGGGACAAAAGTCTCTGGACCACGTGTTCCTCAAATGAGGCCGAGAGCTCTGCTATTAGCCAGTAGCTGGAGTCCACACTTGTGGAGATGAAAGAACAAAATTCTGACTTTCACCTCCACAAGTGTTGTCTCCAGCCTCCAGCTAACAGCAAAGCTATCGGCTTCGTTTGAGGAACACGTGGTCCAGAGACTATTGTCCCCGAATGTCCATAACAGTGCTTCAACCACTGTCCGAGGTGCACACCTTAAGCAAGACTGTCCAGTGCTCCCTGTATGGTTATACTCCCATGAACATCGGTTTATCCCTGCCTGACATCTAGTTCTTAAATCGTACAGTATCCTACAGTATCCTTTAGCACATCACTACCCCTAGCCCTCTCCACAAGACTTCCCTGCCAAACTACCATACAACCTACCTGGTGTGTGGTGTGTCCTCGTTCATGGACCCCACTCCCCTAGCTCTGAGAAGTGATCCCCGCAGAGGGTAGCAGAAGATAGAGAGCCATAACGACCTTCCCAACGAAGCGACCAAAGCAGCACAATTCAGCAGTGTTGCTCGGTTTCAGCCGCTTAAGTGTTCAGTCACCTCACGTTATCGGACGAGTATACTTGCGCTAGCACCCCATTTTCAAGACTTTACAAGAGCATGAAGTACACTAAAGAGACGCTCTACAACACACTTTTCTGTTCCACAGCCCCTATCAGGCTTTCACTAAACTGTTTAGATGCATGAGTATTGATGAAGCGATGTCGGCAGCTTCTTCATTGAAACCATGTTAGAAAAACAAACTTTGCTTGCACAATATAACGGAAATCACGTATGTACCCGCAGTGCCTTCTGCTATTGGCTAGTCTCTCTAGCCACTTCCAGGTGACGGGCGAAATTTTTTGCAAAGCCAGAACCTGAACGACAGTGGTTCGACGGCCCACAGCTCATTGCGTGAAGCCAATGTGCAGCACCTTGCAGCGAATTATTGCCACATACAGCAATCGCTTAACACACAGGAGGTAACATTCTTTAGCAGATAGTATGACATGCCTCAAAAGGCATGGTGATTATGTAAAGTAGGTCATACCGTAAGATAGATTTACTGTAAGTAAATTTTTGTTGATACTCAAATTTGCTTTAATTCCAGCCCCGGATGCACATGGGATGTCCACTTCGCAGTGATAACATCCAAGAGGTGCTCAGTGCATTTGACTTATGAGGGGCACCTGTCAATGTTGAAAAGACATCATTCTACGTGTTTGATATTTGGTTTCTTCAGGTACATTCAGTCAATATTTGTGGTTTTCTGGAAATTATTTGCAAGTGAAAGAGAAGAAATCAATAGTCTTCAAATATGTCATAAAATAATAGTTTGCCATACATTACTAAATTTGAAAGATCAACTTTATTAATAGTGACAAAAAATAGTAAAGCTTGGTACTGATGGTAGTGCTCTAAGTCAGTGAGTACTCTGCTGCCTTACGTGATAGGCAGGAAGTGGGCGATGAATAAAGCCTGTAGTTTCCTGTGATTCCGCGAAAATTATGCATTTAAGCATTCTTTGCAGAACTGTGTTTAGCAGCCACATTCTCTTTTTTGATGCTATTGTTGCTACAAACATCAGAAGGAATGACAGCATGATAGATTTATTTGCACCATATTAATGCTACGGGGGAGTCTGAAAACTCGGGAGAATTTTAAAAGAAATATTATTCCCTTATAATGCAATCTCAAACCGTTCAGGCCAACCGTAGCCGAGCCTCGACCCTCTTTAAAGGGGCTTTGATAAAGTTGCAGTACGCCTGGGAATGTAAACCAGGCCGCCTCACGAATATTGTCCAGCAAGAATTTTTTTAATGCACTTTGTAGAATTTAAGTTATCTGTAGTCAAAATGTGAATTTAAGCGTCTTCAAGCCTTTCCCTCTCCTCTCGTCACTTTTTGCAAGCTGGAAGGTTGGCACTCCTCAGCCGGCTACACCTCCAGGAGCAGAGCTTCCCGACCCACCGGAGCTACGCGGCTTATTGGCGGCGGCCATGGTAGCTGCCCGATGTCTGTTACCTCTCAACTTGTAGACGCAGGTGCGAGCGACAAAAATGCGCCGTGAAGAGCTCGTCAACTATCGCGTGTGATTGTGGGTCCTCTGCTGCATGTAGAAGTGTATTATTTGGCTCAGGTTTTCATGACAACACAATGTAGTGATTGAGCAAGGTGATGTGCTGTCCTCGGAAGGCGTTTCAGAGCCTCTTTAAAAAAAAAATGCAGATGGCATGCTGAAATGCAAAACGAGAGGATGCATCGCCACCATTTAACACATTCAATGAGTCGTGGGTTGCTGGCAGGTCTCGTCATTTATCCATGCTGTGCGGCCCCGAATACTGGATCACAAAAAATGAAGCCACGGGTCAGATTTCACTGTGAGGTCAAAGGAGGAAAACGTCGCTATAAAATCTGTCCCACACCTACAGCTTCGTCATGGGAACCAGTATTCATCGCCACGCAGCATAAAAATTACGTGGCACACCGATGACCCACCACACAGTGCACGTGTTAAGGAGGAATGAGGATATTATAAACTTCTCATTTTTCAACATAACTTGCTGAAACTTGGCATGCAGGTGTATTATAAAATGCTAATTTCTAATATGCTCTTAGATTTCAGATATTACACCTGGAAGGAAATATACGGCAAAATAACATCCCAACTAGGCTATTTCTTACTGGCCTGTATGATAATTTTTCAGCTGAAGCGTTTTTAAGAATATGTAGACATTTCCAAGGGTCCACCGCACATCTTAAAGCTTTCCTTTAAACAAGATAGATTCACAATTATATCAAGTGTGGGCTACTTAGTGCCACAGGTTTCTCTTTCCGACCTTCTTAATTATGACAAACAAAATGACTTTAAAGGCATTTTGTTAGCTTTAGGATTTGTGGCCTTTGCAAATGTCTGCTTAATCTTAAAAAGCTTTTGTTAACTCAGAAATTAGAATAAGGGACCATAAGAAATGACCTAATTAGGATATGTTGTTTTGCCATACATTTCCCTCCAGGTGAGATATATGAAATAAAACTGCATATTTGAAATCGGCATTCTAGATATACCTGCATGCAAGTTTGAGCAAGACATGCTGACAAATAAAAAAAATTACAGCCCCCGTTCCCCCTTCAGATGCACGTGCCACAATCGAGTGAAGCCAAGCCTCCAATACCATAATACATGCAGCCTCCCACACAGCAGCACCCGCTGCCACTGCTTGGAGTTTTGAGCTGCCTAGCCTTGAGCCCTTTGCTTTCCGTGCTTTGCTCAACGCTTTCAGTGCCAGCTCCATCTCAATAATCCACACCACTTTCTTTATGTATCCATAGCCATCGTCTCCTTTGCACTTGCACAATACGTGCATTGCCCCAACGTAGTTGAAAAAAATTATGGTTAATTTGTGTAGTCGGCCAAATACAAATTACGTACACTGGCACTTCAGTTTTCACTTCGGTTCCGGTGTTCGGATCCAATGTTCACGAATGGGATAGCAATAACTGGTTAATGCTCATATATGCGGAACCTATCATTCTCTACATTCATAGATCCCTGGGAGTCCTCATACAACTCTTGGTGCAGTGGTTAAGTGATGCGGCTCTGCCCTGTGATGGCAAGTGCTGCCATCGGTGGGGCTTGTGAGACCCAGGTTGGACTTTCTGAGCAACCTCTTGCGACCAATCATTAATTGAACTGCCACCTGCCACAGTGGGCAGTGGCAAGAGGGCAACCTAGACACACACACGCACACACCTGGGCAGGTTGCCCACAACCCAGTGGACAGGTCAGCAGCTTGCCACAAAGCAAGCATCAGACAGACAGACACACACACAATGGCTAAATGTGGGGAATGCCCACTATAAGTGTTATTGCACCAAAAACTTGAGGGGACACTTAAGTTCCACCTTAAAGGTATGACGCAACAGCGTTAATGGGTCCCTTCAGTGGCCTGGGATCCTCTTTGCATGTCACTTCACAGACACGGTCATCGTTGTTTTGTTCACCATCACATAACATATAACATAACTTACCTACAACAGGACAATGCGATAGCATTACAGATCCCTCCCATGCAAGTACTCCTTCTTTTTCACCTAGGTTCCGCCTACATGCCTGTATATGCAAAATTGGTCACGGTCTACTTTACATTCTCAAATTGTGGGCAGTCCTCATACCACTACTGGCGCAGTGGTGCAGCATTTAAGCAATGTGCCACTGCTCCAGCAGGTGGTTGTTTCAAACACCGCCACCTGTTGGGCTTGTGTTACCCAGGCTGCTCATCCCGATCTCCCGTAAGGTTCATGCACAGCACCACAATGGGCAGGTGGCATGGCAGGTGGGCCACCTGCTTTTCTCAGCACAGCAATACCAACGTTGAGTTTATTCACTGAATGGGATCCTTAACGCTATCGCGTTAAAAGCTGGGTTCTCCTAGCAGCTTTCTAGTCTGTGATTCATGCAGCACAGTGAAAGGCGGCAAGCATATATCTAATTAGCTTACGACCACCTGCTCCAGCCGGAACTGCTGAAATTGCACGCTGTGCCATAAAATGGCGCCCATGTTGTCAAGTGAATACCTATTTTCACTACATTCATTCCTTGGATCTGAATGTAACGCAAGGTGCATTCTGAAGCAATGTTTTATGTCTCTAATGGAATTTCGCTATTCTTTGTTCTCAATTAGCTCAAGAGCCCTAGGCGCATTACCGCAGAAGACGCCCCGCTTCGATTTCTTTTGTAAATAACAGGCCAAAACTGCACCCACCCGTGGTCAAGCAAACACCCCGCCAAATTCCACCTTTTCGTGAAATCAAAGTAAGAAAGAGCCAGTAGCAGCTGAGCTACGAATCATTTGCATATGGTATTGCTGCCTAAGTTCCAGTAGAGCCCACGATTAGCGTCACTGGGTGCTTTGGTCTACACATGATAGCCCCATCTAAAAGCAAGAAAATATTTTAGCGCTACGAACAAGTTCCTCTAGTTACAGTAAACCAGACATCCAGTCGGCGACAATATGTTTACAAATTCCACAGGCTCCAAGCTTCAAATCATCCCCCGTATCCCAGTGTTTTCAGCATTTTTATCGAATAAACTCAGCCACCGCGCACCGAATCTGTTCCAGACAGTTGGCCCGATAACACACGAAGTACTCAAAATACAGACGCGTTCATGGTCGGCTCAGTTAGAAAGAAGATTTAGAAGTATTGCATCATTTTTGCTCCATCCGTCAACTTCATGTGGACTAGTGTACACGATTAAATGGTTACCTTCTGAACTTCGGCGCTAGTGACCTTCACCGGGTCGACCGGCTCTGCGCGGGCTCGTAAGACAGGATCTCCAACCTGACACATGAATTCGTAAGGTGGGGTAGGATTTGTGGTAACACCGTAATCTTTCAGTTTGCTAACGTATCGAAAACAAGATGTAAGAAGTTTCTTAAACATCATTTTCATTCAATAACTCCTCTCCTGTGGCTTTTCTAACAACCTCTGCGGAGAAATGCGAAATACATGCCGCACTGACGGTGCTCCGAGCGCTGCCAGCGCTGCTTTACGAGCGCCACTGACATTCGCAGCCGCCTTTTCTTGGCTCATGTTGGCTTTTCTCAAACTGGTATTTTCTGTGCGTAGAGCAAGAAACCTTCTATGATTCTGCGTTTCTGCAGCGTGTTTGATAAGAGTCAGTAAATATTCTTTTTCAGTTGGTAAAATGGTAAGTATTTTGTTTAGCAGGTCCAAATAATGCACAATCTGCAACTTTTTATACATATATATATTTTTTCAAACGCTATGACCAGCCGCTGAGCCGGCTGAGCTCTGCAAGCAGACGACGGTCAAGAAGCGCAACAATGAGCGTTCATTACAAACTTTGTTGGCATGAAGAGATCGTGTACAAGTTCAAACTTGAATGGTGAGAAATCAAGGTCGTCGAAAGGAATCCTCTTAATATGTACAACTCTAACCAGAGGTTGTTTTTTCTTATACAGGCCGCCTGACAGCGCCGACATATTGCACCACGAACAGGTCAGGTCCTCATCTACCGGTTTCATTGGTTCACTTCCTAACAATTTTCTTTTCCTACACAGGGTATTATTGAGTCCATAGTACAGATGTCACGCGAGGGACAATGCCCTTCGAGTCTTTCCACGGCAGAATTTGCCGTAAACATTCGTATCCTTTTCTTGCCCGTGCTACATTTCGCACTCAAGTGCGCGTCCGCTTGACACTAGTTAAGCCTTAACAGGTACCGCGAAGAACTGTCCGAGTGGAAGCTGAGTGGGCTAATATTCTTCGAGAAAGACGGGGTGACGTACGAACCCTACCATCACCAGTTTCTGCTGCGCATCCAGAAAAAGCACGTCGATCTGCCACCTACAGCACAGATGGCCCCCAGCGTCTCGAGTAGTGAAGGTTAGCGATCTCGTTTCAGTGAACTCTTCTCATTTTTTTCCTCTCGAAAAAACAGCTTCAAAAGCATGAGGACATCTTCCCACAGGACTCTCAACTGACAGCTCCCTGCCGACGCCATTGGAGCAGGAACCGCCGCTGAGTGATGAGGCGAGACGCAAAATCAGGCTGCCTGCACACAACCGCCAGAAAAAGCTTTCGGATACACGCGCAGCTTTACGCGGACAGTCCAAGCGTGACCTGCTGCGCACAACGCCGTACGAAGTTCAGAGCAGCTTCCGTCAAGTGGTAAGGCCTTGTAGAACTAGGGGGCACTTGGAGCAGTGATTTTGATGTACGTGAAAACCATTTTCAGAGGCCAAGTTATTCCAGGCGCAAACTCACCATCAGCAGATACAACATACCCGACCCAATCTACAGAGCGATTCTTCAAGCTGTGAACGCCTCGGAACAAGTGCAAGATGGCACCATCATCATCCTCGACAATACCATTCTCCGAGATGGTATGGGGCCTAGGGCCATTGATCAGTTCGGCCGCTGTCTTGCTCCAGCATCCACAGAAGGCAGTGGAATACTGCACACATTGAAAAGGTAATTGCAGCGGGAAGTATTCTGTCATGACGGCATGGTATAGTTGGCACGACATTGCAATCTTCATGTCGGCTATGAGAGACACCGCAGTGGAGGACCATTGATTAATTTCAACCACCTGAGGTTCTTTGGATAAACCCAGTGAAATAGTATACTTACATGCACAACCAGGACACAGTGCTGCTTTCTTTTTTAGCTCAGGGAGCAGTAGTTGTCACTGTATATTCACTATGAATATCCAAAAGCTAAGCAGTAACTATACTAAAGAATGCATAAAATGCCAAAATAAGGCACATACATATTCCAATTAAAAAACAATGAGACTGCAGAAAGTTTCTTATAAACAACATGATTTAATCACAAATCTACAGAGCAACATTAGTTCCAGGTACTCACAACACTGATGATCTAATATATCAGCCCTGAAACTGAAAACAACACATATATGAAGTATAAAATAATCATCATCAGTATTAATACTCATATTCTGTCAACTCTGTAACACAATAATCTGACTACTCATTACGCCTGGTAAAAAAGACAAAATCAGCAACAAGCCAGATTTTGTTTTCTCAACAGGACAGAGGAATGAAAACTCAAGCACAAATAACAAAAATGAGCACCCATAGCATTCCTAGGCCAAATGACACCAATAAAGTGTAATGCAACTTAAATGTAACTCTGAAATTACTCCTTTACTGTCTACTGATAAAACGTTGCCTCAAAGTATTTCTCCAAAAGTGTGTTACCATAAAACATGACAGTATTAATAGTAAAGCTTCACGGCAAGCTCACTTACCTGAAAAATTCCCAAATGTTGCACACTTAACGATAAAGAAGGAAAACAAGCTCACTTGTCATCTCAAATGTTAAGTGTGGCCTTTAATGAGCCTTAAGATTAATGAGAATAAGTCAACTTCCAAAGCCGTCAGACTGGGCCACTTACTAGGCAGCATATTTTTAAACATTCACCAGTTCTACAGAACACTCTAACACTTAACTGGAAAAACATTCTTAAGTGTGATCTCATCTTTCCCAAGGCATGTTACTGTAATTTCCGGCATACAGTCTGCATCAGGTGTAATTTTTTTTTTTTTACTAGATAATCCGTACTCGTTATATAACCTGCAAGCGGTACATAGATTCGCATTGAGCTCTATTGGACTTTACTGAAAATGCTGTATAGTCCACGCCTATAAATTGTCCACAAGGCCCAAAATTTTAACTTTTAAACATGTACAGTCTGTGGACTGTATACCGGAATTCACAATACATTGCTGGATGCTGCATCATAGCATTAAGTGTAGAACCTATTAGAAGTGGATACCAGCTGGCTTGGAATGTAATTTAGGCACAAAAGGTAGTTGGCTGGCATTGACACCAGTAGATCTCGACACTGTTTCTACCACGTTTATGACCGACTAATTTTTCTTTTGCAGACAAATGAGTCAGGGTGTTAGGCTATCGGAGAACCTTGCACACGTCTTGTTTTGCCATGTCTTGTACAAATAGCCACAAACTTAAAGGGACACCGAGGACAACTAGAAGTTGGCTGTAGTGACAAGATACCAAGTTCTACAAAGAGACCGCTATCACCAGAAATGGCACTTTTATAAGCTAGAAAAGACTAGATGCATGCGTCGCCATTACCGGTCGATTTCGCAAGTAAAATGCATGCGTGGACACCGTTCTTTCGATGCGGATCCCAGACGCTGTGCTACACAGTCATTCACTTCAAAACAGTGGCAGCCCATCCTTTTCGGTGTGGGCATTACGGGTCTGAATTGACTGGCAGGAAGATTTTTATATTGAAAGCTGTTATAGCTTTGGTTTAGCTATATAAGCCTGCATTTACCGCAGAATCTACAGCGTCAGCTGTAAGACTTTAATTATTGAGTGAAATTAATTTAATTCAATGGCCACCTGCCAACAGCGGCAAAGTGGAGAGAGGGAAACCTACTTCTCCATGCTTAGGAGAGAGGAGGGAAATTGTGAGAGGGAAGATAGAGAGAGGGTGAGAAGCAATGGGTGGCCAGATCATATTTCGCTAATTCGCATTAGCACAGCTAGGCTTTCTCTTAAACGGACTATGCAGTATATTAAATGAGATTACGTAAAGCAGACGAGAGATAGGCATTTCATCACTTGTCAACCTCAACGCAAGAATTTTTAAGCTAGCATCAATAACAACGAAGATGGCTAAACCAAAGCTATAACAGCTTTCACAGTAAGCTTAGCTCTACAAGCTCTTAAATCCAATTTCCTCACCAATAAATGTGTCTTGCTGCCAGACAAAGTCAACATATCCAGAAAGAGCCTAAGAGTGATTATTTGTAGAGAGCATTAACTGAATGGCGTTGGCCTCAGTGTCTATTTAAGTTGGCGCTTTCTTCACCCCGGTCTGTTAAGATCTGTGGCCAGTGCAGCGAGTAACATGGTCTACTTTTTATTTCAGGTGCGTTTCGGGAGTTCTTGGCAAGATATCAAACTGGATTTCATAAAACACATTGGAAAACACCACAATAAAGGTTCGAGTTCAGTGCCTTCAAGTTGGTTGGCAAAAGAAGGCAATGCAATCTTTGTTTCTTACCTCATAACCCATGAAGGTGTGAAACTTACAATGCAATTGTTGGAAAATTTTGGAGCACTTAAAATGAAAAACTATGATGAGCAGAGGCTTAAGTCAACCATTGTTACAGACTGGAAGTACAGGCATTGCAGTACACTGTAAGTCCTAGAGAAGGTATGCTTGATGATGAAATTGATGAGCAAGATTCCAGAGGTATTGATTTAGCAACCGACATAAGCAAGTGAATGCCATGTGCATGATGACATTTTGGTGATGCAAGTTCTTTGGCAAACGCTTTGTTTCAAAGAACAATAATACATGAAAAAATGACACGGTCATCAAAACTGTATACCCCTCAACTCATTCTGAAGACATGCGGGTGTTCCACACTAAACCAGCCGTCCTTCCTATGATTCAAACAGAACACACACAATTGATATGTTGCACATTGGTCCAAATATGAAACCTAAAAATGTGTGCACTTCACTATATACAAAGACGGGTAAAAACTTGGCAAGTTTCACAACTCTACTGGATTAGGGTTTAATAAATAAAAATGGGGGCATCACTTGTAATGAGTGCCACTCAGGAAGGATTTGCAAGATAGCATAAAAAATATATACGAAATAATACAAAGTCAACATGGCCTGTCCTTTGAACATGCGAACAGACTTCGTTGTAAACCGGTTGGCAAAAGTTGACACAGGGGGTTGCGACTGGAGGACATGGACAAGGCCTCACTGCTGTAGGCTCCAAGAGGTGTCGTGAATGCCACGGTAGACCATCTTCAGAGCATCCAGCCTTGGCATGGTGTTCTGTAGTAAAAAGCAAGTGTTTAGCAGCTAATGCAGGCACTTTACCATGGCATCAAACCTTGAATGAGGTTTGGTGCCATGGTAACTTTTTTACCATGATTTTTTTACCACATTAGGCATACATGCACCGAAATTATCTATAGATTTTTGTTCTGCACACTAATTTCAACTGGCAATACGAGCAGCAACTAAAGTTTGAAAAACTGAAGAGCTTCTCACTGTTTTCAGTTGACAACACTTTATGAAGACGTTGAGCATACTGATAGCCATTGCACCTGTACCATGATCTTTCGAGCAGAAAATAACAAAAGGAGAACCACCAGGAAACCTGAAGTGGGCCTAGCATTCAAATTCCACGTTCTCATTCCAACCTTTTTACCTTCTGTCTTCAGCTACTATAGGGCGATTATTCAATGTAAGTATATCCAGTCTTCACCAAAGCATGTGAGCCATTCAGAGCCACCAATCAAATCCGGGCTATCGTGCTTATAGTGAGCATATAAATCTAACCAGAGGCAATGATAAGGATCTGACAAATCATTAAATTGTTCCAGTGATAGCAATATACACACAATACTTCTGGTATCATTCTGCCCAAAATTACAAGTTCAGAAAATGATGCAGTTTCAGAACTCACTTGAAGTAAAGGAACCAGGCTCGGGACCTTGGAGTCCACATTGTGCAGCAGGATCACCAGGTAGAAGATGACACTATGCTGCACGTATTAAAACGGAAGCGGTCTTCAAGCTACATTCAATTTCATTAGTGTATCATATCAGATGAAAGCACGCAAGCTATCTCTGTAGGCTTCCTTACCACGTGCTTATCCCTCGCCCTCTGTTTTCACTAACCCCTTTCCACCTTCGGCTATAAGTATCAGCACTGAATAAACAAGCACGTTCTTTGTTATCCAGACACACTGGCTGTCCATTCCTGTCGTCCCGCTCCAGGACGATACATGGTGTCAGAAGTGGGGTGAAGGCGACCAGTTAAAACGACAGCTTCCGGGGCTAGCCGAACGTAAGGATTGACGCCATGGAGCACCTAAGGCCGCCCGAACCGCTGCGTTTGACCGCCGATGGAGGAAGGAACTGGAGGCTGTTTCGTCAGAAGTTCGAATTTTTTCTTCAAGCCATGGCATGCACCGACAAGCCAAGATCGGAGGCGGCAAAGACGGCCCTGCTGCTCAGCGTTGCTGGAGAGGATGCCTTGGACGTTTTCAACAACTTTGTGTGCACCGAGGAAGACAGCAAGGAAGACTACGCCACCGTGATTGCCAAATTCGAAGAATACTGCGTGGAGCAACAAAACGAAATCCACGAAAGGTACGTCTTCCGTTCACGTCGTCAGGGCGAGGCGGAACCTTTCGAGCAGTTTGTACGTGCCCTAAAGAGACAAGCGCAGCAATGCAACTTCGGGGCCATAACAGATGATATGGTGCGCGACCAAGTTGTGTTCGGAACCAATTCGCCAAAGCTTCGAGAGAAGATGCTCAGGGACAAAAACCTGACCTTGGGAGCAGCTGTCACCTTATGCAAGGCGGCAGAGACTTCAGCTCGCCAAAACGAAGTCTGGGGGAAGGCAAATGAAGAGCTTGATATGAGCGCTGTTACGGCCAGGAAGAGTGCTCAGACAGGGTCCAGGCGCGACCCAAATTGTACGCGGTGCAACCGCAGACATGCTTCGAGATGCTGCCCAGCCTACGGAAAAACCTGTTACTCGTGTAATGGGCAAAACCATTTCGCGTCTTGCTGCAGGAAACAAGATGACGTCTACGAAGTACAGCATGAAAGCGACGACTTCGAGGTGCTGGACGTCGCTGTCGGCAGCGCTAACAGAGAACGTGACTGGCAAGTGGACGCATGCATTCAAGGCCAAAACGTGAGGTTCAAGGTTGATACAGGGTCGCAGGCGAACGTTTTGCCGCTCTCTATGTTCCGCAAGCTTAAGGCCATTACCCTGATGCCAAGCGGCGCCGTTCTGAGATCCTACGGGGGTAACGTTATCAAACATATCGGCAAGTTTTCAGCACCCGTGACGGCTGGCGACCATAAGGTGTGGGCTGAATTTTTTGTTGTAAAGAAAGACCACAGTGCTATCTTGGGCTTGGCAACCAGCGAGAAGCTAAGGATCGTCCAGCGCGCTGTAGAAAACGTGACGATGACCCAAGCTGAACCGATCGTCAAGGAATTCCCACGGCTTTTCCACGGGATAGGACGCGCCCCACGTGAATACAAGATCGTACTGCACAAGGAAGCCCTGCCAGTCGTCCAGCCAGCTCGAAGGGTTCCCCTGTCACTGCGAGAGCCTCTCCGTGCGGAACTGGACCGGATGGAAAAGGAAGGCATCATCCAGAAGGTCAGCAGCCCTACAGACTGGGTAAGCCCGCTTGTCATTGTGTTAAAAAAAGACGGCAAGTTGAGAGTTTGCATGGACCCGAGACGCATAAATGAAAGCTTGAAGAGAGAACACTACCAAATGCCTCGCCGCGAAGACATTGAAGCGGACTTGGCAGGCGCGAAGTTTTTCTCGCATCTCGACGCAAATGCTGGATTTCACCAAATCCCACTAGATGAGCAATCATCCAAGATCTGCACATTTGCTACCCCCTTCGGCCGATATCGGTTTCTTCGACTTCCATTCGTGCACTGTGCACTGTGCACTGTGTGGTGGGTCATCGGTGTGCCGCGTAATTTTTATGCTGCGTGGCGATGAATACTGGTTCCCATGACGAAGCTGTAGGTGTGGGACAGATTTTATAGCGACGTTTTCCTCCTTTGACCTCACAGTGAAATCTGACCCGTGGCTTCATTTTTTGTGATCCAGTATTCGGGGCCGCACAGCATGGATAAATGACGAGACCTGCCAGCAACCCACGACTCATTGAATGTGTTAAATGGTGGCGATGCATCCTCTCGTTTTGCATTTCAGCATGCCATCTGCATTTTTTTTTTAAAGAGGCTCTGAAATGCAAAACGAGAGGATGCATCGCCACCATTTAACACATTCAATGAGTCGTGGGTTGCTGGCAGGTCTCGTCATTTATCCATGCTGTGCGGCCCCGAATACTGGATCACAAAAAATGAAGCCACGGGTCAGATTTCACTGTGAGGTCAAAGGAGGAAAACGTCGCTATAAAATCTGTCCCACACCTACAGCTTCGTCATGGGAACCAGTATTCATCGCCACGCAGCATAAAAATTACGTGGCACACCGATGACCCACCACACAGTGCACGTGTTAAGGAGGAATGAGGATATTATAAACTTCTCATTTTTCAACATAACTTGCTGAAACTTGGCATGCAGGTGTATTATAAAATGCTAATTTCTAATATGCTCTTAGATTTCAGATATTACACCTGGAAGGAAATATACGGCAAAATAACATCCCAACTAGGCTATTTCTTACTGGCCTGTATGATAATTTTTCAGCTGAAGCGTTTTTAAGAATATGTAGACATTTCCAAGGGTCCACCGCACATCTTAAAGCTTTCCTTTAAACAAGATAGATTCACAATTATATCAAGTGTGGGCTACTTAGTGCCACAGGTTTCTCTTTCCGACCTTCTTAATTATGACAAACAAAATGACTTTAAAGGCATTTTGTTAGCTTTAGGATTTGTGGCCTTTGCAAATGTCTGCTTAATCTTAAAAAGCTTTTGTTAACTCAGAAATTAGAATAAGGGACCATAAGAAATGACCTAATTAGGATATGTTGTTTTGCCATACATTTCCCTCCAGGTGAGATATATGAAATAAAACTGCATATTTGAAATCGGCATTCTAGATATACCTGCATGCAAGTTTGAGCAAGACATGCTGACAAATAAAAAAAATTACAGCCCCCGTTCCCCCTTCAGATGCACGTGCCACAATCGAGTGAAGCCAAGCCTCCAATACCATAATACATGCAGCCTCCCACACAGCAGCACCCGCTGCCACTGCTTGGAGTTTTGAGCTGCCTAGCCTTGAGCCCTTTGCTTTCCGTGCTTTGCTCAACGCTTTCAGTGCCAGCTCCATCTCAATAATCCACACCACTTTCTTTATGTATCCATAGCCATCGTCTCCTTTGCACTTGCACAATACGTGCATTGCCCCAACGTAGTTGAAAAAAATTATGGTTAATTTGTGTAGTCGGCCAAATACAAATTACGTACACTGGCACTTCAGTTTTCACTTCGGTTCCGGTGTTCGGATCCAATGTTCACGAATGGGATAGCAATAACTGGTTAATGCTCATATATGCGGAACCTATCATTCTCTACATTCATAGATCCCTGGGAGTCCTCATACAACTCTTGGTGCAGTGGTTAAGTGATGCGGCTCTGCCCTGTGATGGCAAGTGCTGCCATCGGTGGGGCTTGTGAGACCCAGGTTGGACTTTCTGAGCAACCTCTTGCGACCAATCATTAATTGAACTGCCACCTGCCACAGTGGGCAGTGGCAAGAGGGCAACCTAGACACACACACGCACACACCTGGGCAGGTTGCCCACAACCCAGTGGACAGGTCAGCAGCTTGCCACAAAGCAAGCATCAGACAGACAGACACACACACAATGGCTAAATGTGGGGAATGCCCACTATAAGTGTTATTGCACCAAAAACTTGAGGGGACACTTAAGTTCCACCTTAAAGGTATGACGCAACAGCGTTAATGGGTCCCTTCAGTGGCCTGGGATCCTCTTTGCATGTCACTTCACAGACACGGTCATCGTTGTTTTGTTCACCATCACATAACATATAACATAACTTACCTACAACAGGACAATGCGATAGCATTACAGATCCCTCCCATGCAAGTACTCCTTCTTTTTCACCTAGGTTCCGCCTACATGCCTGTATATGCAAAATTGGTCACGGTCTACTTTACATTCTCAAATTGTGGGCAGTCCTCATACCACTACTGGCGCAGTGGTGCAGCATTTAAGCAATGTGCCACTGCTCCAGCAGGTGGTTGTTTCAAACACCGCCACCTGTTGGGCTTGTGTTACCCAGGCTGCTCATCCCGATCTCCCGTAAGGTTCATGCACAGCACCACAATGGGCAGGTGGCATGGCAGGTGGGCCACCTGCTTTTCTCAGCACAGCAATACCAACGTTGAGTTTATTCACTGAATGGGATCCTTAACGCTATCGCGTTAAAAGCTGGGTTCTCCTAGCAGCTTTCTAGTCTGTGATTCATGCAGCACAGTGAAAGGCGGCAAGCATATATCTAATTAGCTTACGACCACCTGCTCCAGCCGGAACTGCTGAAATTGCACGCTGTGCCATAAAATGGCGCCCATGTTGTCAAGTGAATACCTATTTTCACTACATTCATTCCTTGGATCTGAATGTAACGCAAGGTGCATTCTGAAGCAATGTTTTATGTCTCTAATGGAATTTCGCTATTCTTTGTTCTCAATTAGCTCAAGAGCCCTAGGCGCATTACCGCAGAAGACGCCCCGCTTCGATTTCTTTTGTAAATAACAGGCCAAAACTGCACCCACCCGTGGTCAAGCAAACACCCCGCCAAATTCCACCTTTTCGTGAAATCAAAGTAAGAAAGAGCCAGTAGCAGCTGAGCTACGAATCATTTGCATATGGTATTGCTGCCTAAGTTCCAGTAGAGCCCACGATTAGCGTCACTGGATGCTTTGGTCTACACATGATAGCCCCATCTAAAAGCAAGAAAATATTTTAGCGCTACGAACAAGTTCCTCTAGTTACAGTAAACCAGACATCCAGTCGGCGACAATATGTTTACAAATTCCACAGGCTCCAAGCTTCAAATCATCCCCCGTATCCCAGTGTTTTCAGCATTTTTATCGAATAAACTCAGCCACCGCGCACCGAATCTGTTCCAGACAGTTGGCCCGATAACACACGAAGTACTCAAAATACAGACGCGTTCATGGTCGGCTCAGTTAGAAAGAAGATTTAGAAGTATTGCATCATTTTTGCTCCATCCGTCAACTTCATGTGGACTAGTGTACACGATTAAATGGTTACCTTCTGAACTTCGGCGCTAGTGACCTTCACCGGGTCGACCGGCTCTGCGCGGGCTCGTAAGACAGGATCTCCAACCTGACACATGAATTCGTAAGGTGGGGTAGGATTTGTGGTAACACCGTAATCTTTCAGTTTGCTAACGTATCGAAAACAAGATGTAAGAAGTTTCTTAAACATCATTTTCATTCAATAACTCCTCTCCTGTGGCTTTTCTAACAACCTCTGCGGAGAAATGCGAAATACATGCCGCACTGACGGTGCTCCGAGCGCTGCCAGCGCTGCTTTACGAGCGCCACTGACATTCGCAGCCGCCTTTTCTTGGCTCATGTTGGCTTTTCTCAAACTGGTATTTTCTGTGCGTAGAGCAAGAAACCTTCTATGATTCTGCGTTTCTGCAGCGTGTTTGATAAGAGTCAGTAAATATTCTTTTTCAGTTGGTAAAATGGTAAGTATTTTGTTTAGCAGGTCCAAATAATGCACAATCTGCAACTTTTTATACATATATATATTTTTTCAAACGCTATGACCAGCCGCTGAGCCGGCTGAGCTCTGCAAGCAGACGACGGTCAAGAAGCGCAACAATGAGCGTTCATTACAAACTTTGTTGGCATGAAGAGATCGTGTACAAGTTCAAACTTGAATGGTGAGAAATCAAGGTCGTCGAAAGGAATCCTCTTAATATGTACAACTCTAACCAGAGGTTGTTTTTTCTTATACAGGCCGCCTGACAGCGCCGACATATTGCACCACGAACAGGTCAGGTCCTCATCTACCGGTTTCATTGGTTCACTTCCTAACAATTTTCTTTTCCTACACAGGGTATTATTGAGTCCATAGTACAGATGTCACGCGAGGGACAATGCCCTTCGAGTCTTTCCACGGCAGAATTTGCCGTAAACATTCGTATCCTTTTCTTGCCCGTGCTACATTTCGCACTCAAGTGCGCGTCCGCTTGACACTAGTTAAGCCTTAACAGGTACCGCGAAGAACTGTCCGAGTGGAAGCTGAGTGGGCTAATATTCTTCGAGAAAGACGGGGTGACGTACGAACCCTACCATCACCAGTTTCTGCTGCGCATCCAGAAAAAGCACGTCGATCTGCCACCTACAGCACAGATGGCCCCCAGCGTCTCGAGTAGTGAAGGTTAGCGATCTCGTTTCAGTGAACTCTTCTCATTTTTTTCCTCTCGAAAAAACAGCTTCAAAAGCATGAGGACATCTTCCCACAGGACTCTCAACTGACAGCTCCCTGCCGACGCCATTGGAGCAGGAACCGCCGCTGAGTGATGAGGCGAGACGCAAAATCAGGCTGCCTGCACACAACCGCCAGAAAAAGCTTTCGGATACACGCGCAGCTTTACGCGGACAGTCCAAGCGTGACCTGCTGCGCACAACGCCGTACGAAGTTCAGAGCAGCTTCCGTCAAGTGGTAAGGCCTTGTAGAACTAGGGGGCACTTGGAGCAGTGATTTTGATGTACGTGAAAACCATTTTCAGAGGCCAAGTTATTCCAGGCGCAAACTCACCATCAGCAGATACAACATACCCGACCCAATCTACAGAGCGATTCTTCAAGCTGTGAACGCCTCGGAACAAGTGCAAGATGGCACCATCATCATCCTCGACAATACCATTCTCCGAGATGGTATGGGGCCTAGGGCCATTGATCAGTTCGGCCGCTGTCTTGCTCCAGCATCCACAGAAGGCAGTGGAATACTGCACACATTGAAAAGGTAATTGCAGCGGGAAGTATTCTGTCATGACGGCATGGTATAGTTGGCACGACATTGCAATCTTCATGTCGGCTATCAGAGACACCGCAGTGGAGGACCATTGATTAATTTCAACCACCTGAGGTTCTTTGGATAAACCCAGTGAAATAGTATACTTACATGCACAACCAGGACACAGTGCTGCTTTCTTTTTTAGCTCAGGGAGCAGTAGTTGTCACTGTATATTCACTATGAATATCCAAAAGCTAAGCAGTAACTATACTAAAGAATGCATAAAATGCCAAAATAAGGCACATACATATTCCAATTAAAAAACAATGAGACTGCAGAAAGTTTCTTATAAACAACATGATTTAATCACAAATCTACAGAGCAACATTAGTTCCAGGTACTCACAACACTGATGATCTAATATATCAGCCCTGAAACTGAAAACAACACATATATGAAGTATAAAATAATCATCATCAGTATTAATACTCATATTCTGTCAACTCTGTAACACAATAATCTGACTACTCATTACGCCTGGTAAAAAAGACAAAATCAGCAACAAGCCAGATTTTGTTTTCTCAACAGGACAGAGGAATGAAAACTCAAGCACAAATAACAAAAATGAGCACCCATAGCATTCCTAGGCCAAATGACACCAATAAAGTGTAATGCAACTTAAATGTAACTCTGAAATTACTCCTTTACTGTCTACTGATAAAACGTTGCCTCAAAGTATTTCTCCAAAAGTGTGTTACCATAAAACATGACAGTATTAATAGTAAAGCTTCACGGCAAGCTCACTTACCTGAAAAATTCCCAAATGTTGCACACTTAACGATAAAGAAGGAAAACAAGCTCACTTGTCATCTCAAATGTTAAGTGTGGCCTTTAATGAGCCTTAAGATTAATGAGAATAAGTCAACTTCCAAAGCCGTCAGACTGGGCCACTTACTAGGCAGCATATTTTTAAACATTCACCAGTTCTACAGAACACTCTAACACTTAACTGGAAAAACATTCTTAAGTGTGATCTCATCTTTCCCAAGGCATGTTACTGTAATTTCCGGCATACAGTCTGCATCAGGTGTAATTTTTTTTTTTTTACTAGATAATCCGTACTCGTTATATAACCTGCAAGCGGTACATAGATTCGCATTGAGCTCTATTGGACTTTACTGAAAATGCTGTATAGTCCACGCCTATAAATTGTCCACAAGGCCCAAAATTTTAACTTTTAAACATGTACAGTCTGTGGACTGTATACCGGAATTCACAATACATTGCTGGATGCTGCATCATAGCATTAAGTGTAGAACCTATTAGAAGTGGATACCAGCTGGCTTGGAATGTAATTTAGGCACAAAAGGTAGTTGGCTGGCATTGACACCAGTAGATCTCGACACTGTTTCTACCACGTTTATGACCGACTAATTTTTCTTTTGCAGACAAATGAGTCAGGGTGTTAGGCTATCGGAGAACCTTGCACACGTCTTGTTTTGCCATGTCTTGTACAAATAGCCACAAACTTAAAGGGACACCGAGGACAACTAGAAGTTGGCTGTAGTGACAAGATACCAAGTTCTACAAAGAGACCGCTATCACCAGAAATGGCACTTTTATAAGCTAGAAAAGACTAGATGCATGCGTCGCCATTACCGGTCGATTTCGCAAGTAAAATGCATGCGTGGACACCGTTCTTTCGATGCGGATCCCAGACGCTGTGCTACACAGTCATTCACTTCAAAACAGTGGCAGCCCATCCTTTTCGGTGTGGGCATTACGGGTCTGAATTGACTGGCAGGAAGATTTTTATATTGAAAGCTGTTATAGCTTTGGTTTAGCTATATAAGCCTGCATTTACCGCAGAATCTACAGCGTCAGCTGTAAGACTTTAATTATTGAGTGAAATTAATTTAATTCAATGGCCACCTGCCAACAGCGGCAAAGTGGAGAGAGGGAAACCTACTTCTCCATGCTTAGGAGAGAGGAGGGAAATTGTGAGAGGGAAGATAGAGAGAGGGTGAGAAGCAATGGGTGGCCAGATCATATTTCGCTAATTCGCATTAGCACAGCTAGGCTTTCTCTTAAACGGACTATGCAGTATATTAAATGAGATTACGTAAAGCAGACGAGAGATAGGCATTTCATCACTTGTCAACCTCAACGCAAGAATTTTTAAGCTAGCATCAATAACAACGAAGATGGCTAAACCAAAGCTATAACAGCTTTCACAGTAAGCTTAGCTCTACAAGCTCTTAAATCCAATTTCCTCACCAATAAATGTGTCTTGCTGCCAGACAAAGTCAACATATCCAGAAAGAGCCTAAGAGTGATTATTTGTAGAGAGCATTAACTGAATGGCGTTGGCCTCAGTGTCTATTTAAGTTGGCGCTTTCTTCACCCCGGTCTGTTAAGATCTGTGGCCAGTGCAGCGAGTAACATGGTCTACTTTTTATTTCAGGTGCGTTTCGGGAGTTCTTGGCAAGATATCAAACTGGATTTCATAAAACACATTGGAAAACACCACAATAAAGGTTCGAGTTCAGTGCCTTCAAGTTGGTTGGCAAAAGAAGGCAATGCAATCTTTGTTTCTTACCTCATAACCCATGAAGGTGTGAAACTTACAATGCAATTGTTGGAAAATTTTGGAGCACTTAAAATGAAAAACTATGATGAGCAGAGGCTTAAGTCAACCATTGTTACAGACTGGAAGTACAGGCATTGCAGTACACTGTAAGTCCTAGAGAAGGTATGCTTGATGATGAAATTGATGAGCAAGATTCCAGAGGTATTGATTTAGCAACCGACATAAGCAAGTGAATGCCATGTGCATGATGACATTTTGGTGATGCAAGTTCTTTGGCAAACGCTTTGTTTCAAAGAACAATAATACATGAAAAAATGACACGGTCATCAAAACTGTATACCCCTCAACTCATTCTGAAGACATGCGGGTGTTCCACACTAAACCAGCCGTCCTTCCTATGATTCAAACAGAACACACACAATTGATATGTTGCACATTGGTCCAAATATGAAACCTAAAAATGTGTGCACTTCACTATATACAAAGACGGGTAAAAACTTGGCAAGTTTCACAACTCTACTGGATTAGGGTTTAATAAATAAAAATGGGGGCATCACTTGTAATGAGTGCCACTCAGGAAGGATTTGCAAGATAGCATAAAAAATATATACGAAATAATACAAAGTCAACATGGCCTGTCCTTTGAACATGCGAACAGACTTCGTTGTAAACCGGTTGGCAAAAGTTGACACAGGGGGTTGCGACTGGAGGACATGGACAAGGCCTCACTGCTGTAGGCTCCAAGAGGTGTCGTGAATGCCACGGTAGACCATCTTCAGAGCATCCAGCCTTGGCATGGTGTTCTGTAGTAAAAAGCAAGTGTTTAGCAGCTAATGCAGGCACTTTACCATGGCATCAAACCTTGAATGAGGTTTGGTGCCATGGTAACTTTTTTACCATGATTTTTTTACCACATTAGGCATACATGCACCGAAATTATCTATAGATTTTTGTTCTGCACACTAATTTCAACTGGCAATACGAGCAGCAACTAAAGTTTGAAAAACTGAAGAGCTTCTCACTGTTTTCAGTTGACAACACTTTATGAAGACGTTGAGCATACTGATAGCCATTGCACCTGTACCATGATCTTTCGAGCAGAAAATAACAAAAGGAGAACCACCAGGAAACCTGAAGTGGGCCTAGCATTCAAATTCCACGTTCTCATTCCAACCTTTTTACCTTCTGTCTTCAGCTACTATAGGGCGATTATTCAATGTAAGTATATCCAGTCTTCACCAAAGCATGTGAGCCATTCAGAGCCACCAATCAAATCCGGGCTATCGTGCTTATAGTGAGCATATAAATCTAACCAGAGGCAATGATAAGGATCTGACAAATCATTAAATTGTTCCAGTGATAGCAATATACACACAATACTTCTGGTATCATTCTGCCCAAAATTACAAGTTCAGAAAATGATGCAGTTTCAGAACTCACTTGAAGTAAAGGAACCAGGCTCGGGACCTTGGAGTCCACATTGTGCAGCAGGATCACCAGGTAGAAGATGACACTATGCTGCACGTATTAAAACGGAAGCGGTCTTCAAGCTACATTCAATTTCATTAGTGTATCATATCAGATGAAAGCACGCAAGCTATCTCTGTAGGCTTCCTTACCACGTGCTTATCCCTCGCCCTCTGTTTTCACTAACCCCTTTCCACCTTCGGCTATAAGTATCAGCACTGAATAAACAAGCACGTTCTTTGTTATCCAGACACACTGGCTGTCCATTCCTGTCGTCCCGCTCCAGGACGATACATGGTGTCAGAAGTGGGGTGAAGGCGACCAGTTAAAACGACAGCTTCCGGGGCTAGCCGAACGTAAGGATTGACGCCATGGAGCACCTAAGGCCGCCCGAACCGCTGCGTTTGACCGCCGATGGAGGAAGGAACTGGAGGCTGTTTCGTCAGAAGTTCGAATTTTTTCTTCAAGCCATGGCATGCACCGACAAGCCAAGATCGGAGGCGGCAAAGACGGCCCTGCTGCTCAGCGTTGCTGGAGAGGATGCCTTGGACGTTTTCAACAACTTTGTGTGCACCGAGGAAGACAGCAAGGAAGACTACGCCACCGTGATTGCCAAATTCGAAGAATACTGCGTGGAGCAACAAAACGAAATCCACGAAAGGTACGTCTTCCGTTCACGTCGTCAGGGCGAGGCGGAACCTTTCGAGCAGTTTGTACGTGCCCTAAAGAGACAAGCGCAGCAATGCAACTTCGGGGCCATAACAGATGATATGGTGCGCGACCAAGTTGTGTTCGGAACCAATTCGCCAAAGCTTCGAGAGAAGATGCTCAGGGACAAAAACCTGACCTTGGGAGCAGCTGTCACCTTATGCAAGGCGGCAGAGACTTCAGCTCGCCAAAACGAAGTCTGGGGGAAGGCAAATGAAGAGCTTGATATGAGCGCTGTTACGGCCAGGAAGAGTGCTCAGACAGGGTCCAGGCGCGACCCAAATTGTACGCGGTGCAACCGCAGACATGCTTCGAGATGCTGCCCAGCCTACGGAAAAACCTGTTACTCGTGTAATGGGCAAAACCATTTCGCGTCTTGCTGCAGGAAACAAGATGACGTCTACGAAGTACAGCATGAAAGCGACGACTTCGAGGTGCTGGACGTCGCTGTCGGCAGCGCTAACAGAGAACGTGACTGGCAAGTGGACGCATGCATTCAAGGCCAAAACGTGAGGTTCAAGGTTGATACAGGGTCGCAGGCGAACGTTTTGCCGCTCTCTATGTTCCGCAAGCTTAAGGCCATTACCCTGATGCCAAGCGGCGCCGTTCTGAGATCCTACGGGGGTAACGTTATCAAACATATCGGCAAGTTTTCAGCACCCGTGACGGCTGGCGACCATAAGGTGTGGGCTGAATTTTTTGTTGTAAAGAAAGACCACAGTGCTATCTTGGGCTTGGCAACCAGCGAGAAGCTAAGGATCGTCCAGCGCGCTGTAGAAAACGTGACGATGACCCAAGCTGAACCGATCGTCAAGGAATTCCCACGGCTTTTCCACGGGATAGGACGCGCCCCACGTGAATACAAGATCGTACTGCACAAGGAAGCCCTGCCAGTCGTCCAGCCAGCTCGAAGGGTTCCCCTGTCACTGCGAGAGCCTCTCCGTGCGGAACTGGACCGGATGGAAAAGGAAGGCATCATCCAGAAGGTCAGCAGCCCTACAGACTGGGTAAGCCCGCTTGTCATTGTGTTAAAAAAAGACGGCAAGTTGAGAGTTTGCATGGACCCGAGACGCATAAATGAAAGCTTGAAGAGAGAACACTACCAAATGCCTCGCCGCGAAGACATTGAAGCGGACTTGGCAGGCGCGAAGTTTTTCTCGCATCTCGACGCAAATGCTGGATTTCACCAAATCCCACTAGATGAGCAATCATCCAAGATCTGCACATTTGCTACCCCCTTCGGCCGATATCGGTTTCTTCGACTTCCATTCGTGCACTGTGCACTGTGCACTGTGTGGTGGGTCATCGGTGTGCCGCGTAATTTTTATGCTGCGTGGCGATGAATACTGGTTCCCATGACGAAGCTGTAGGTGTGGGACAGATTTTATAGCGACGTTTTCCTCCTTTGACCTCACAGTGAAATCTGACCCGTGGCTTCATTTTTTGTGATCCAGTATTCGGGGCCGCACAGCATGGATAAATGACGAGACCTGCCAGCAACCCACGACTCATTGAATGTGTTAAATGGTGGCGATGCATCCTCTCGTTTTGCATTTCAGCATGCCATCTGCATTTTTTTTTTAAAGAGGCTCTGAAATGCAAAACGAGAGGATGCATCGCCACCATTTAACACATTCAATGAGTCGTGGGTTGCTGGCAGGTCTCGTCATTTATCCATGCTGTGCGGCCCCGAATACTGGATCACAAAAAATGAAGCCACGGGTCAGATTTCACTGTGAGGTCAAAGGAGGAAAACGTCGCTATAAAATCTGTCCCACACCTACAGCTTCGTCATGGGAACCAGTATTCATCGCCACGCAGCATAAAAATTACGTGGCACACCGATGACCCACCACACAGTGCACGTGTTAAGGAGGAATGAGGATATTATAAACTTCTCATTTTTCAACATAACTTGCTGAAACTTGGCATGCAGGTGTATTATAAAATGCTAATTTCTAATATGCTCTTAGATTTCAGATATTACACCTGGAAGGAAATATACGGCAAAATAACATCCCAACTAGGCTATTTCTTACTGGCCTGTATGATAATTTTTCAGCTGAAGCGTTTTTAAGAATATGTAGACATTTCCAAGGGTCCACCGCACATCTTAAAGCTTTCCTTTAAACAAGATAGATTCACAATTATATCAAGTGTGGGCTACTTAGTGCCACAGGTTTCTCTTTCCGACCTTCTTAATTATGACAAACAAAATGACTTTAAAGGCATTTTGTTAGCTTTAGGATTTGTGGCCTTTGCAAATGTCTGCTTAATCTTAAAAAGCTTTTGTTAACTCAGAAATTAGAATAAGGGACCATAAGAAATGACCTAATTAGGATATGTTGTTTTGCCATACATTTCCCTCCAGGTGAGATATATGAAATAAAACTGCATATTTGAAATCGGCATTCTAGATATACCTGCATGCAAGTTTGAGCAAGACATGCTGACAAATAAAAAAAATTACAGCCCCCGTTCCCCCTTCAGATGCACGTGCCACAATCGAGTGAAGCCAAGCCTCCAATACCATAATACATGCAGCCTCCCACACAGCAGCACCCGCTGCCACTGCTTGGAGTTTTGAGCTGCCTAGCCTTGAGCCCTTTGCTTTCCGTGCTTTGCTCAACGCTTTCAGTGCCAGCTCCATCTCAATAATCCACACCACTTTCTTTATGTATCCATAGCCATCGTCTCCTTTGCACTTGCACAATACGTGCATTGCCCCAACGTAGTTGAAAAAAATTATGGTTAATTTGTGTAGTCGGCCAAATACAAATTACGTACACTGGCACTTCAGTTTTCACTTCGGTTCCGGTGTTCGGATCCAATGTTCACGAATGGGATAGCAATAACTGGTTAATGCTCATATATGCGGAACCTATCATTCTCTACATTCATAGATCCCTGGGAGTCCTCATACAACTCTTGGTGCAGTGGTTAAGTGATGCGGCTCTGCCCTGTGATGGCAAGTGCTGCCATCGGTGGGGCTTGTGAGACCCAGGTTGGACTTTCTGAGCAACCTCTTGCGACCAATCATTAATTGAACTGCCACCTGCCACAGTGGGCAGTGGCAAGAGGGCAACCTAGACACACACACGCACACACCTGGGCAGGTTGCCCACAACCCAGTGGACAGGTCAGCAGCTTGCCACAAAGCAAGCATCAGACAGACAGACACACACACAATGGCTAAATGTGGGGAATGCCCACTATAAGTGTTATTGCACCAAAAACTTGAGGGGACACTTAAGTTCCACCTTAAAGGTATGACGCAACAGCGTTAATGGGTCCCTTCAGTGGCCTGGGATCCTCTTTGCATGTCACTTCACAGACACGGTCATCGTTGTTTTGTTCACCATCACATAACATATAACATAACTTACCTACAACAGGACAATGCGATAGCATTACAGATCCCTCCCATGCAAGTACTCCTTCTTTTTCACCTAGGTTCCGCCTACATGCCTGTATATGCAAAATTGGTCACGGTCTACTTTACATTCTCAAATTGTGGGCAGTCCTCATACCACTACTGGCGCAGTGGTGCAGCATTTAAGCAATGTGCCACTGCTCCAGCAGGTGGTTGTTTCAAACACCGCCACCTGTTGGGCTTGTGTTACCCAGGCTGCTCATCCCGATCTCCCGTAAGGTTCATGCACAGCACCACAATGGGCAGGTGGCATGGCAGGTGGGCCACCTGCTTTTCTCAGCACAGCAATACCAACGTTGAGTTTATTCACTGAATGGGATCCTTAACGCTATCGCGTTAAAAGCTGGGTTCTCCTAGCAGCTTTCTAGTCTGTGATTCATGCAGCACAGTGAAAGGCGGCAAGCATATATCTAATTAGCTTACGACCACCTGCTCCAGCCGGAACTGCTGAAATTGCACGCTGTGCCATAAAATGGCGCCCATGTTGTCAAGTGAATACCTATTTTCACTACATTCATTCCTTGGATCTGAATGTAACGCAAGGTGCATTCTGAAGCAATGTTTTATGTCTCTAATGGAATTTCGCTATTCTTTGTTCTCAATTAGCTCAAGAGCCCTAGGCGCATTACCGCAGAAGACGCCCCGCTTCGATTTCTTTTGTAAATAACAGGCCAAAACTGCACCCACCCGTGGTCAAGCAAACACCCCGCCAAATTCCACCTTTTCGTGAAATCAAAGTAAGAAAGAGCCAGTAGCAGCTGAGCTACGAATCATTTGCATATGGTATTGCTGCCTAAGTTCCAGTAGAGCCCACGATTAGCGTCACTGGATGCTTTGGTCTACACATGATAGCCCCATCTAAAAGCAAGAAAATATTTTAGCGCTACGAACAAGTTCCTCTAGTTACAGTAAACCAGACATCCAGTCGGCGACAATATGTTTACAAATTCCACAGGCTCCAAGCTTCAAATCATCCCCCGTATCCCAGTGTTTTCAGCATTTTTATCGAATAAACTCAGCCACCGCGCACCGAATCTGTTCCAGACAGTTGGCCCGATAACACACGAAGTACTCAAAATACAGACGCGTTCATGGTCGGCTCAGTTAGAAAGAAGATTTAGAAGTATTGCATCATTTTTGCTCCATCCGTCAACTTCATGTGGACTAGTGTACACGATTAAATGGTTACCTTCTGAACTTCGGCGCTAGTGACCTTCACCGGGTCGACCGGCTCTGCGCGGGCTCGTAAGACAGGATCTCCAACCTGACACATGAATTCGTAAGGTGGGGTAGGATTTGTGGTAACACCGTAATCTTTCAGTTTGCTAACGTATCGAAAACAAGATGTAAGAAGTTTCTTAAACATCATTTTCATTCAATAACTCCTCTCCTGTGGCTTTTCTAACAACCTCTGCGGAGAAATGCGAAATACATGCCGCACTGACGGTGCTCCGAGCGCTGCCAGCGCTGCTTTACGAGCGCCACTGACATTCGCAGCCGCCTTTTCTTGGCTCATGTTGGCTTTTCTCAAACTGGTATTTTCTGTGCGTAGAGCAAGAAACCTTCTATGATTCTGCGTTTCTGCAGCGTGTTTGATAAGAGTCAGTAAATATTCTTTTTCAGTTGGTAAAATGGTAAGTATTTTGTTTAGCAGGTCCAAATAATGCACAATCTGCAACTTTTTATACATATATATATTTTTTCAAACGCTATGACCAGCCGCTGAGCCGGCTGAGCTCTGCAAGCAGACGACGGTCAAGAAGCGCAACAATGAGCGTTCATTACAAACTTTGTTGGCATGAAGAGATCGTGTACAAGTTCAAACTTGAATGGTGAGAAATCAAGGTCGTCGAAAGGAATCCTCTTAATATGTACAACTCTAACCAGAGGTTGTTTTTTCTTATACAGGCCGCCTGACAGCGCCGACATATTGCACCACGAACAGGTCAGGTCCTCATCTACCGGTTTCATTGGTTCACTTCCTAACAATTTTCTTTTCCTACACAGGGTATTATTGAGTCCATAGTACAGATGTCACGCGAGGGACAATGCCCTTCGAGTCTTTCCACGGCAGAATTTGCCGTAAACATTCGTATCCTTTTCTTGCCCGTGCTACATTTCGCACTCAAGTGCGCGTCCGCTTGACACTAGTTAAGCCTTAACAGGTACCGCGAAGAACTGTCCGAGTGGAAGCTGAGTGGGCTAATATTCTTCGAGAAAGACGGGGTGACGTACGAACCCTACCATCACCAGTTTCTGCTGCGCATCCAGAAAAAGCACGTCGATCTGCCACCTACAGCACAGATGGCCCCCAGCGTCTCGAGTAGTGAAGGTTAGCGATCTCGTTTCAGTGAACTCTTCTCATTTTTTTCCTCTCGAAAAAACAGCTTCAAAAGCATGAGGACATCTTCCCACAGGACTCTCAACTGACAGCTCCCTGCCGACGCCATTGGAGCAGGAACCGCCGCTGAGTGATGAGGCGAGACGCAAAATCAGGCTGCCTGCACACAACCGCCAGAAAAAGCTTTCGGATACACGCGCAGCTTTACGCGGACAGTCCAAGCGTGACCTGCTGCGCACAACGCCGTACGAAGTTCAGAGCAGCTTCCGTCAAGTGGTAAGGCCTTGTAGAACTAGGGGGCACTTGGAGCAGTGATTTTGATGTACGTGAAAACCATTTTCAGAGGCCAAGTTATTCCAGGCGCAAACTCACCATCAGCAGATACAACATACCCGACCCAATCTACAGAGCGATTCTTCAAGCTGTGAACGCCTCGGAACAAGTGCAAGATGGCACCATCATCATCCTCGACAATACCATTCTCCGAGATGGTATGGGGCCTAGGGCCATTGATCAGTTCGGCCGCTGTCTTGCTCCAGCATCCACAGAAGGCAGTGGAATACTGCACACATTGAAAAGGTAATTGCAGCGGGAAGTATTCTGTCATGACGGCATGGTATAGTTGGCACGACATTGCAATCTTCATGTCGGCTATCAGAGACACCGCAGTGGAGGACCATTGATTAATTTCAACCACCTGAGGTTCTTTGGATAAACCCAGTGAAATAGTATACTTACATGCACAACCAGGACACAGTGCTGCTTTCTTTTTTAGCTCAGGGAGCAGTAGTTGTCACTGTATATTCACTATGAATATCCAAAAGCTAAGCAGTAACTATACTAAAGAATGCATAAAATGCCAAAATAAGGCACATACATATTCCAATTAAAAAACAATGAGACTGCAGAAAGTTTCTTATAAACAACATGATTTAATCACAAATCTACAGAGCAACATTAGTTCCAGGTACTCACAACACTGATGATCTAATATATCAGCCCTGAAACTGAAAACAACACATATATGAAGTATAAAATAATCATCATCAGTATTAATACTCATATTCTGTCAACTCTGTAACACAATAATCTGACTACTCATTACGCCTGGTAAAAAAGACAAAATCAGCAACAAGCCAGATTTTGTTTTCTCAACAGGACAGAGGAATGAAAACTCAAGCACAAATAACAAAAATGAGCACCCATAGCATTCCTAGGCCAAATGACACCAATAAAGTGTAATGCAACTTAAATGTAACTCTGAAATTACTCCTTTACTGTCTACTGATAAAACGTTGCCTCAAAGTATTTCTCCAAAAGTGTGTTACCATAAAACATGACAGTATTAATAGTAAAGCTTCACGGCAAGCTCACTTACCTGAAAAATTCCCAAATGTTGCACACTTAACGATAAAGAAGGAAAACAAGCTCACTTGTCATCTCAAATGTTAAGTGTGGCCTTTAATGAGCCTTAAGATTAATGAGAATAAGTCAACTTCCAAAGCCGTCAGACTGGGCCACTTACTAGGCAGCATATTTTTAAACATTCACCAGTTCTACAGAACACTCTAACACTTAACTGGAAAAACATTCTTAAGTGTGATCTCATCTTTCCCAAGGCATGTTACTGTAATTTCCGGCATACAGTCTGCATCAGGTGTAATTTTTTTTTTTTTACTAGATAATCCGTACTCGTTATATAACCTGCAAGCGGTACATAGATTCGCATTGAGCTCTATTGGACTTTACTGAAAATGCTGTATAGTCCACGCCTATAAATTGTCCACAAGGCCCAAAATTTTAACTTTTAAACATGTACAGTCTGTGGACTGTATACCGGAATTCACAATACATTGCTGGATGCTGCATCATAGCATTAAGTGTAGAACCTATTAGAAGTGGATACCAGCTGGCTTGGAATGTAATTTAGGCACAAAAGGTAGTTGGCTGGCATTGACACCAGTAGATCTCGACACTGTTTCTACCACGTTTATGACCGACTAATTTTTCTTTTGCAGACAAATGAGTCAGGGTGTTAGGCTATCGGAGAACCTTGCACACGTCTTGTTTTGCCATGTCTTGTACAAATAGCCACAAACTTAAAGGGACACCGAGGACAACTAGAAGTTGGCTGTAGTGACAAGATACCAAGTTCTACAAAGAGACCGCTATCACCAGAAATGGCACTTTTATAAGCTAGAAAAGACTAGATGCATGCGTCGCCATTACCGGTCGATTTCGCAAGTAAAATGCATGCGTGGACACCGTTCTTTCGATGCGGATCCCAGACGCTGTGCTACACAGTCATTCACTTCAAAACAGTGGCAGCCCATCCTTTTCGGTGTGGGCATTACGGGTCTGAATTGACTGGCAGGAAGATTTTTATATTGAAAGCTGTTATAGCTTTGGTTTAGCTATATAAGCCTGCATTTACCGCAGAATCTACAGCGTCAGCTGTAAGACTTTAATTATTGAGTGAAATTAATTTAATTCAATGGCCACCTGCCAACAGCGGCAAAGTGGAGAGAGGGAAACCTACTTCTCCATGCTTAGGAGAGAGGAGGGAAATTGTGAGAGGGAAGATAGAGAGAGGGTGAGAAGCAATGGGTGGCCAGATCATATTTCGCTAATTCGCATTAGCACAGCTAGGCTTTCTCTTAAACGGACTATGCAGTATATTAAATGAGATTACGTAAAGCAGACGAGAGATAGGCATTTCATCACTTGTCAACCTCAACGCAAGAATTTTTAAGCTAGCATCAATAACAACGAAGATGGCTAAACCAAAGCTATAACAGCTTTCACAGTAAGCTTAGCTCTACAAGCTCTTAAATCCAATTTCCTCACCAATAAATGTGTCTTGCTGCCAGACAAAGTCAACATATCCAGAAAGAGCCTAAGAGTGATTATTTGTAGAGAGCATTAACTGAATGGCGTTGGCCTCAGTGTCTATTTAAGTTGGCGCTTTCTTCACCCCGGTCTGTTAAGATCTGTGGCCAGTGCAGCGAGTAACATGGTCTACTTTTTATTTCAGGTGCGTTTCGGGAGTTCTTGGCAAGATATCAAACTGGATTTCATAAAACACATTGGAAAACACCACAATAAAGGTTCGAGTTCAGTGCCTTCAAGTTGGTTGGCAAAAGAAGGCAATGCAATCTTTGTTTCTTACCTCATAACCCATGAAGGTGTGAAACTTACAATGCAATTGTTGGAAAATTTTGGAGCACTTAAAATGAAAAACTATGATGAGCAGAGGCTTAAGTCAACCATTGTTACAGACTGGAAGTACAGGCATTGCAGTACACTGTAAGTCCTAGAGAAGGTATGCTTGATGATGAAATTGATGAGCAAGATTCCAGAGGTATTGATTTAGCAACCGACATAAGCAAGTGAATGCCATGTGCATGATGACATTTTGGTGATGCAAGTTCTTTGGCAAACGCTTTGTTTCAAAGAACAATAATACATGAAAAAATGACACGGTCATCAAAACTGTATACCCCTCAACTCATTCTGAAGACATGCGGGTGTTCCACACTAAACCAGCCGTCCTTCCTATGATTCAAACAGAACACACACAATTGATATGTTGCACATTGGTCCAAATATGAAACCTAAAAATGTGTGCACTTCACTATATACAAAGACGGGTAAAAACTTGGCAAGTTTCACAACTCTACTGGATTAGGGTTTAATAAATAAAAATGGGGGCATCACTTGTAATGAGTGCCACTCAGGAAGGATTTGCAAGATAGCATAAAAAATATATACGAAATAATACAAAGTCAACATGGCCTGTCCTTTGAACATGCGAACAGACTTCGTTGTAAACCGGTTGGCAAAAGTTGACACAGGGGGTTGCGACTGGAGGACATGGACAAGGCCTCACTGCTGTAGGCTCCAAGAGGTGTCGTGAATGCCACGGTAGACCATCTTCAGAGCATCCAGCCTTGGCATGGTGTTCTGTAGTAAAAAGCAAGTGTTTAGCAGCTAATGCAGGCACTTTACCATGGCATCAAACCTTGAATGAGGTTTGGTGCCATGGTAACTTTTTTACCATGATTTTTTTACCACATTAGGCATACATGCACCGAAATTATCTATAGATTTTTGTTCTGCACACTAATTTCAACTGGCAATACGAGCAGCAACTAAAGTTTGAAAAACTGAAGAGCTTCTCACTGTTTTCAGTTGACAACACTTTATGAAGACGTTGAGCATACTGATAGCCATTGCACCTGTACCATGATCTTTCGAGCAGAAAATAACAAAAGGAGAACCACCAGGAAACCTGAAGTGGGCCTAGCATTCAAATTCCACGTTCTCATTCCAACCTTTTTACCTTCTGTCTTCAGCTACTATAGGGCGATTATTCAATGTAAGTATATCCAGTCTTCACCAAAGCATGTGAGCCATTCAGAGCCACCAATCAAATCCGGGCTATCGTGCTTATAGTGAGCATATAAATCTAACCAGAGGCAATGATAAGGATCTGACAAATCATTAAATTGTTCCAGTGATAGCAATATACACACAATACTTCTGGTATCATTCTGCCCAAAATTACAAGTTCAGAAAATGATGCAGTTTCAGAACTCACTTGAAGTAAAGGAACCAGGCTCGGGACCTTGGAGTCCACATTGTGCAGCAGGATCACCAGGTAGAAGATGACACTATGCTGCACGTATTAAAACGGAAGCGGTCTTCAAGCTACATTCAATTTCATTAGTGTATCATATCAGATGAAAGCACGCAAGCTATCTCTGTAGGCTTCCTTACCACGTGCTTATCCCTCGCCCTCTGTTTTCACTAACCCCTTTCCACCTTCGGCTATAAGTATCAGCACTGAATAAACAAGCACGTTCTTTGTTATCCAGACACACTGGCTGTCCATTCCTGTCGTCCCGCTCCAGGACGATACATGGTGTCAGAAGTGGGGTGAAGGCGACCAGTTAAAACGACAGCTTCCGGGGCTAGCCGAACGTAAGGATTGACGCCATGGAGCACCTAAGGCCGCCCGAACCGCTGCGTTTGACCGCCGATGGAGGAAGGAACTGGAGGCTGTTTCGTCAGAAGTTCGAATTTTTTCTTCAAGCCATGGCATGCACCGACAAGCCAAGATCGGAGGCGGCAAAGACGGCCCTGCTGCTCAGCGTTGCTGGAGAGGATGCCTTGGACGTTTTCAACAACTTTGTGTGCACCGAGGAAGACAGCAAGGAAGACTACGCCACCGTGATTGCCAAATTCGAAGAATACTGCGTGGAGCAACAAAACGAAATCCACGAAAGGTACGTCTTCCGTTCACGTCGTCAGGGCGAGGCGGAACCTTTCGAGCAGTTTGTACGTGCCCTAAAGAGACAAGCGCAGCAATGCAACTTCGGGGCCATAACAGATGATATGGTGCGCGACCAAGTTGTGTTCGGAACCAATTCGCCAAAGCTTCGAGAGAAGATGCTCAGGGACAAAAACCTGACCTTGGGAGCAGCTGTCACCTTATGCAAGGCGGCAGAGACTTCAGCTCGCCAAAACGAAGTCTGGGGGAAGGCAAATGAAGAGCTTGATATGAGCGCTGTTACGGCCAGGAAGAGTGCTCAGACAGGGTCCAGGCGCGACCCAAATTGTACGCGGTGCAACCGCAGACATGCTTCGAGATGCTGCCCAGCCTACGGAAAAACCTGTTACTCGTGTAATGGGCAAAACCATTTCGCGTCTTGCTGCAGGAAACAAGATGACGTCTACGAAGTACAGCATGAAAGCGACGACTTCGAGGTGCTGGACGTCGCTGTCGGCAGCGCTAACAGAGAACGTGACTGGCAAGTGGACGCATGCATTCAAGGCCAAAACGTGAGGTTCAAGGTTGATACAGGGTCGCAGGCGAACGTTTTGCCGCTCTCTATGTTCCGCAAGCTTAAGGCCATTACCCTGATGCCAAGCGGCGCCGTTCTGAGATCCTACGGGGGTAACGTTATCAAACATATCGGCAAGTTTTCAGCACCCGTGACGGCTGGCGACCATAAGGTGTGGGCTGAATTTTTTGTTGTAAAGAAAGACCACAGTGCTATCTTGGGCTTGGCAACCAGCGAGAAGCTAAGGATCGTCCAGCGCGCTGTAGAAAACGTGACGATGACCCAAGCTGAACCGATCGTCAAGGAATTCCCACGGCTTTTCCACGGGATAGGACGCGCCCCACGTGAATACAAGATCGTACTGCACAAGGAAGCCCTGCCAGTCGTCCAGCCAGCTCGAAGGGTTCCCCTGTCACTGCGAGAGCCTCTCCGTGCGGAACTGGACCGGATGGAAAAGGAAGGCATCATCCAGAAGGTCAGCAGCCCTACAGACTGGGTAAGCCCGCTTGTCATTGTGTTAAAAAAAGACGGCAAGTTGAGAGTTTGCATGGACCCGAGACGCATAAATGAAAGCTTGAAGAGAGAACACTACCAAATGCCTCGCCGCGAAGACATTGAAGCGGACTTGGCAGGCGCGAAGTTTTTCTCGCATCTCGACGCAAATGCTGGATTTCACCAAATCCCACTAGATGAGCAATCATCCAAGATCTGCACATTTGCTACCCCCTTCGGCCGATATCGGTTTCTTCGACTTCCATTCGGCGTGGCATCAGCTAGCGAGGTGTTTCAGAAGGCCCTCAACGAGGTTTTCGATGGCCTCCCAGGCGTACGCGTGTACGTGGATGATGTGCTGATTTGGGGTGCGACAAGGGCGGAACACGACCAGAGGCTGCGCAGTGCACTTAAAGCAGCTGAAGAAGCGGGCCTAACGTTTAATGCATCCAAGTGCAAGTTCGGCGTACAAGAAGTCTTGTTCTTGGGAGACATCATTAGCCACAAGGGCATTAGGCCCAATCCCGATCTCGTGGATGGTCTTCTGAAAATGCCCAAGCCTCAAGACAAATTGGCGGTACAGAGGTTGCTCGGGGTCGTTAACAACTTCGGCAAGTATCTGCCGTCACTTTCACAGCGCACGTCAACGCTTCGTTCTCTACTCAAACAAGACTCCATTTTCTATTGGACATCGAATCACGAAAACGAGTGGCAAGCTATATGCCAAGAGTTGAGCGAAGCACCAGTGCTTGCCATATTTGACCCATGCTTGCAGACAAAAGTGACTGCAGATGCTTCTCAAAGTGGCGTTGGCTCGGCGCTCTTACAACGTCACGGGGATTGCTGGAAACCAGTAGCGTATGCGTCAAGAGCGCTGACCGAATCCGAACAAAGATATTCACAGATTGAAAAAGAGGCATTGGCTTTGGTGTTCGGTTGCGAAAAGTTCAATCATTTTGTTTATGGCCGCCCACACATCCTCGAGAGTGACCACAGACCGCTGATAAACATATCGAAGAAAGGCATAGCCGACATGCCGCCCACGGTGCAACGTTTTTTCCTTCGATTGCTCAAATACGATTACACCCTCACCTTTGTTCCCGGCAAACAGATGGCCCTGGCTGATATGCTGTCCCGGTCTCCTGCTCCTGACCACAAGGCACCTGCAGACACGTGCAACGTCGAAGTTCACGCGGTGACGGTTGTGTCAGCACTCGTGAGTGAACAGACAGCCACGAAACTTGCACGAGAAACTGCTAACGATCCGTACCTTGGCGTAGTGCTGCGGAAGCTAGCGAGGGGAGAGACTGTGGACGGTCCACTGAAACCGGTGGCTGCCGAACTTTCCGTGGTCAACGGTATACTCCTGAAAGGATCGAAAGTAGTAATTCCGACAAGCATGCGCAGAGATATGCTAAAGCGGATTCACGCAGGTCATCTTGGTCAGGTGAAGTGCAAAGCTAGGGCTAGGCAGATGGTCTATTGGCCGAGCATAAACTCTGACATTCAGTCTCTGATCGAAAGTTGTCCAACGTGCAAGACTTATGCTTATAAGCAACCATCAGAGCCTTTGATTCTTCGGGCAACGCCTACTCAACCATGGCACCGTGTCGGGGTCGACCTCTTTCAATACTCCGGAAGACATTATCTGTGCGCCTACGACTTGATGTCCAGTTTCCCAGAGGTGGAGCTGCTGCCCGACACGACAGCCAGTTCGGTTGTCGATAAGCTAGGTGCAGTATTTTCCCGGTACGGCATCCCTGCCGAGGTTTGCACAGATAACGGCCCGCAGTTCAGCAGCCACGAGTTCGCTCTTTTTGCGCAGCTTTATGATTTCAAACATGTGACATCAAGCCCGGAATATCCTCAATCTAACGGGCTCGCGGAAAAGGGTGTACAAATCGTGAAGCGCATATTCTAAAGAAAACGAAAGCTGCTAGCGAGTGTTTCTGGCTGGGAATGTTGAATTACAGGGCAAGTCCTACTGAAGATGGTCGGTCTCCAGGCGAGCTGCTCCAAGGAAGGCGGCTGCGCACACCCGTGCCGGACTTCAATCCCCTGCCTACTGTACGGGTGAAAAAACACCGACAGATAAGCCACAACGAGCGAGCTCTACCACGCCTGAGCAACGACGACGTGGTACGTGTGAACGGCAAGTCATGGTCACGAAAAGTCAAGGTGGTTGGATCGGCCGGTCCGCGGGCCTTTCACGTGCGCACAGAGGACAATACCATTCTTCGGCGCAACCGCCGACACCTTTTGGCTACGAAGGAACAATGGTCTGATGACTCATCAGACGACGAAGATTTCGGCGACAACAGGGCATCGTCACAAGGTGTGGCGTCAACTGCCCCTGTGGCTCCACTGACGCCAGCTGAGCAGTCAGCGCTTCAGCTACTGCGAAGGACAACACGACAGATGCGACCACCAGAGCGTCTGGGTTACGACCAACACTTTCAGCAGACAAGCCAGCGGTGTTGAGCTTGGCGGTGAACAGCTGTTGAGAAGGAGGATGTATCATATCAGATGAAAGCACGCAAGCTATCTCTGTAGGCTTCCTTACCACGTGCTTATCCCTCGCCCTCTGTTTTCACTAACCCTTTTCCACCTTCGGCTATAAGTATCAGCACTGAATAAACAAGCACGTTCTTTGTTATCCAGACACACTGGCTGTCCATTCCTGTCGTCCCGCTCCAGGACGATACAGTTAGGATTAGAAACAAATCCCTTATAATCGCTGAGCAAATATAGTTTTAACTGATGCGAAATGCCAAGCTTGAGCACTCCTCATAGGGGTGCAAGCTTTCTAAAGGCTGTTTCGAAGTTTAATACATACCATTCTACATGACATTACTCGCAGTGACGGGCACTGCAGGCAGGCTGCTTAATAAGAAAAGGAAAGATGGTTCCTAACGTACAGATATTAATTTTGCACAGCCTACACATTTTGAACACATTAACTTGTTGTAAACGGATATGCATAAAAAATGCTATGCATTATGGTAAACATAAATGGAAAGGCTTTAGCATCAACTACTAGCATAGGTCGGCAGACTCACTAGGGCTCACTCAAGCTCGCATTCAGATCCTGATCTGAGTCATGAGTGAGTTTGGACTTGCATTCAAATCATGATCTGGGTCGAGAGTCCGGACTCACGTTCAGGTCAGGATCTGTGTTTTCGGGATGATGGTGCATGCTTAGCGTTTTTCCCCGCCTCGTTTGCTGACAGCACAGGGGAGGAAAGATTTACTACTGCGACTGAGGACACTTAAGGGTGAGGTGGCTTGGCGACGTCTATAGGCAACCAAAAAAGATGCATAGAAGACGGCCTTTTTGTCCCTTCTTCTTCGTTAGTGTATGTGGGTGCGGTAATGAGCCAGGAGGGGGCAGTGTTGGAAGCTTTGACTAAGTTTCGCCATGTCGCTGCGTGGCGGGGTCCGTTGTCGCATGTCTCGGTCGGCTTAGGGGCAAGTCACTTGGGCGCTTAGTGAGCATGTGTGCTTCTTGAGACGAAACAAGTGAGTGAACCCAAATGAGCCTTGAGTCGAAATGACTGAGCCCAGATGAGTCGCGTGAGTCGAAAGACGTGAGTGAGCCCTGATGGGTCACAAATCTAAGTAAGTCGTGAGTTGTGAGCCAAAATGAGCGTGAGTTCATGTGTTCGTTTCAGCCCGGGCCATGAGAGTAGGAGTTTGAGTGAGCCCACAGGTTGACCAAACTTTTGAGCGTGAGCCTGAGTGAGCAGTTTTGATTTTGCCGAGATATGACTCCTAGCCTACACTAGTGCATTGCTCATCCTTCAAGAAACATTATGCCATGTGCCTTGAGAGGAACAAGCATAGAGAGAACAAGCACACCGTTTCTATAATCTAACCACTACGTCTGGCCATCGACTTTTCGCTCGTAAAGACACTGTTGTAGTAAGTGAGCCCCGAGAGTCGTAGCTAAACACTACGGTACCATGGATATGGCTTCCGAGATGACGACGTCCTCGATGTTTTCCCTGTTGAAGAACTGCGACTCCTGCCTTCCGGTTAAGAATGTCGTCGTCGTCTGCAAACCTAGCGACTAGCACCCCCATCAGTGAAATCCCTTGCTTACTTAACACTTATCCGTCCCAAATTAGAATATGCATGCGCGATCTGGGACCCTCATCAAAATAACCTTTCCACTACTCTCGAATCTGTACAGAATCGCTCAGCTCGTTTCATTTTCTCAGCCTATTCTTATCATGTAAGTGTAACTCAACTAAAACGCAATGCTCAACTCACAACTTTAGCGAACCGCCGAAAAATTTCCAGACTGTGTCTGTTTCATAAATTCTATCATCATCCACATCTCAACTCCATTATCAGCCCCGCACATCGCATCTCCAATCGCACAAACCACGGGAAGGCAGTCTACCCTCCCCCTGCCCGCACTTCTGCGCATCTGTCATCATTTTTCGTTCATACAGCAAGTGAGTGGAATGACCTGCCAAACGCCATCGTTGATCAGATCGACTCATTGTCATTCAGATCGTCAATTGAAGAAATTTACTGCTGAAGTTCCACCCCCTCATGTAATACCCCTGAGGTATTAATAAATAAATCTTCACTGCTGAATGTTACGCTGTCTCTGTCAGCATTAGAAAAAAATAATAAATGAAAACTTAACAAACTTATTTACACAGGCTGCCTAAGCGTACTCGCAGCTCTTTACTCTAGACGTGCTGTCACACTGCCACTACATGGGGACATGCTACTTGGGGACATTGTACACAATATATCAACAGCTGCAGCTGAAGTAAATAAAATTCTGCTGTGTGCCCAGATCATGATCGAAATAGAGACGACGAGGGAGTAGTCTGGTGTGTTGTTCAGCTCACAACAAGGCAATTAGGGAAGTAAACATGCCTTATAACGATTGCATGATGTTGGTACATTGTAAACTAAGGGAAAAATGGCAGTCTGGAAAAGCAGCGCTAAACAGACGAGGACAGAGACGAGGCGACAAGGACGGGCGCCCGTCCTTGTCGCCTCGTCTCTGTCCTCGTCTGTTTAGCGCTGCTTTTCCAGAAAACCATGTACCAACACGCCCAACTCGCCGCATTAAAAATGGCAGTCTCTGTTGGATAACAAAGTGAATAACAAACTAGTAAAACCAATGTTATGGGGAATAAGAATCATGTACACACGAGGAATGTTTCAAGGAATTGAATCTATGCCACCTTCACATAGGACACACGGCTTGCACATAACTTCAAACTGACAAACTAAGATAAGCGCCCATGAAACATGCGGCAATGAGCTCGCGGTAAAGCATGTTTTTTATTTTATTTATTTATTTATACATTCTGCGATCTAGTACAAAATAATACTGCTAACATTCACAGCGCAAGACGAACACGGACACGAGGGGAGACACCACAAAGCGCTGCTTCAACAAAAGTTTATTGCTGTGCGAGCGACTATACAGTATTGTGCGTTCTTATCGCTGACACTTTCAAAAATTTCCCCGCCTCAACCGCTGGCTCGTTTGCGGTGAAACTGCACACAGAGCTTGCGTATTATGGTAACTTTTGTATCGTAGCAAGTTTGACAACGGTACTTACTTAGTTGAGCCGTGCATGATGCGAAAACATAATCGTCTACGTAGAGATCGGCAACCAAAACCCGCAGACGACGCTTTTTCGCTGAAGGGCGGCAGTTGCGCTATCTTTTTTCGGCAGCGGAAAGCGTCACGTCTAGGCCGACTAGGCTTTCCGCTGCCGAAAACAGATAGCGCCACTGCCGGTTCTCAGCGAAAAAGCGTCGTCTGCGGGTTTTGGCTCGCCGATCTGTCGTAGACGCTTACGTTTTCGCATCATGTGCGCCTGAACTAAGTAAGTACTATTGTCAAACTTGCTACGATACAAAAGTTACCATAATACGCAAGCTCTGTGTGCAGTTTCACTGCAAATGAGCCAGCGGTTGAGGCGGGAAAATTTTTGAATGTGTCAGCGATAAAAACGCACAATACTGTATATGGCGTACAGCGGGCATGCGCAGCAACGAAAAGGTACAATCATGAGCATCTTGTAGCGGCGCCACATCGCAAGCGAACACATCATTTTCTGCACACGACAAAAAAAGAAAAAAACAAAAAGCTAAAAAACCTAAAAAGCAGTACGCGCACAACAACGTCGAAGCACCTGCCTGTTTGGCCAATGTAGGCTCGTCCGCAGGGCAATGGAATCGAGTACACCACGTTTCTCGCGCACTTCACAAATGGCTGCCTGTGACGTTTCTCGCGCACTTCACACATGGCTGCCTGTGCCTAACAGCGCAGGAGTTGCTGACACAGGCAGCCATTTGTGAAGTGCGCGAGAAACGTGGTGTACTCGATTCCATTGCCCTGCGGACGAGCCTACATTGGCCAAACAGGCAGGTGCCTCAACGAGAGGCTCATGGAACATAACAACAGCGTCATCGGGGCATCTCGTCATCTCGGCATACACTGCCGTGATTGCCAACAGTGCAAGGAACGTGGTCCTTCTTTGGGAGGAACCACCATCCTTCACAAGTACATAAGCAAAACAGCCAGGGAGATTGCTGAGGCTGCAGAGATTGCAAAAAAAAGGGATCACTGTGTCAGCACTCCATCATTGCTGTTAAGTGATGAGGAGCGTCATATCTTGCGAATTTCGGAATGAGTATTATGGCTTCGACGTTGTTGTGCGCGTACTGCTTTTTAGGTTTTTTTAGCTTTTTGTTTTTTCCTTTTTTTGTCGTGTGCAGAAAATGATGTGTTCGCTTGCGATGTGGCGCCGCTACAAGATGCTCATGATTGTACCTTTTCGTTGCTGCGCATGCCTGCTGTACGCCACAGCAATAAACTTTTGTTGAAGCGGCGCTTTGTGGTGTCTCCCCTCGTGTCCGTGTTCGTCTTGCGCTGTGAATGTTAGCATGAAGTACCAACTCGCCCAGCAACTGATTTTAAACAAAATAATAGCAGGGTAAGTATACATCAAATGTAAAAGTGTAGAAACACTGAAATTCATAACATTTGCAGGCATTTTTCGAACATCACTAAAGAATTCTGGGTAATAATCTCGTTATTTAGGTTAATCCAGTCTGAAATTGTCTCAGGAAAAAAGAATATCTCAAAACAGTTATTTCGTGTGTTCAAAGAAGTTATTGTGAAAACGTGCCTTTGTCTTGTGTTATAGCCTGAAGTGTAAGCAAAAAATTTGGAAGTATTAATTTTATAATGACCATTCACTAGCTGAAAAAGAAACTTTAATCGGCAGACACCATTGCGCAGCCACTGGGGGTAATCCACTTTGTTTCAGGAGCTGGCTGACAGATGTACGGCTGTATAAATTGTAAAGAAACCTAACTACCTCATGCTGTACTCGTTCTAGTTTTTTAATGTTGGTTAAGGTGAAAGGGTCCCAGGTAATTACGGCATATTCCAATAGCGGGTGGATAAGGGAATTGTATGCTAAAAGGCGAACAATTGGTGTGGAATATATTAGTGAGGGCTTCAATAAAAACAGCTTACGGAAGGAGTTTGCTACAACAGTATCTCTGTGTTTTGTCCACAGAATGTGGCTAGTTATCATGCAGAAAATTTGAAGCACTAAGGAAAAAAACATTTTACTCCATTTCACAGTGAATGCATCCCTTTTCATCGAACGTTGCTTCTTTATAAAAATGATCTTGTTGATTTGTCCTGTATCTCTCGATCTTTATGAGAAGGAAATGTAAAGTGTACTCAGTTTAACACAACAGGCAAACACATTAACCTGTGGGTAGGGCGAAATGACGTTATTTTCTTACTTGTCATAGAGCCCAACGCAGGCCAACACAATGCTATATCTAGCAAAAGTTGTTTTACTTGTGTTCTGTACTTACTTTTTTTATTGATTTAGCATATTAGAAACCATTACAACTCTTTGCGGAGGCAAAGTTAGCAGTGCAGGAATTTAAGAGCCAGGTAGTTGCGACCGAAAAAATACTACTTCCGTAGATGACGCGGCAGCCCTCGGCATTTTTTCTACACGACTATGTCGGTTCCTTGTTCATACTACTCGTTACAATTGGACATGTTATTTATTGCCTTGTTGTGTATACTGTACTGATATGGTATGTCTTGGCTGCTTAGTAATGTATATGTTGCATTATGATTTAGGGCATGACTTTCCAACAGGCTCTTTGTGCTTCAGAATTGGTGACAGTTGTGTTTAGTTGGCTGAATGGTACAAAAGCGGAGATAACATTCTGAAGGCTTGTGCATTGTTTCATTTGGGAAATAGCAAACATAGCGAAAAATCACGAGCATGACTCTGGTAGGTGACGCCCAGAAAGTAACTAACCTAGGAGGCAGGTGGACTAGCTAGGTCACGTGACCTTGCAGCGTCATCACAACCTGCCCATCGGATAGTGAGCAAACTGCCCACCTTGGCAGGTCGAAGTTACATTAATGATTGGCCGCTCAAGAAGGGCAACTTGGGTCGCAGGAGGCCCACTGTTGGGAGCATCGCAGGGCAGTGGCACATCGCCTAACCCCCGCAGCTTTGCGCCAGGAGGGTAATCACGACTCCCAGGGTTCTAGTAATGTAACGGAGAGAGTGACCTTGTGCATATATGGGAATTAACTCATTACGTTATCTCGTCATACTCTTAATGCAGATCTTAAGTGTCCCCTCCAATTTTTTTTATATAAATTAGTTCTAAGGTAATTGTTCGAGAAGGTCACAGTGTGTAGGTTTTGCGGTGTTAGCTGTCATCCACTGATTTTTGTTGGTGCATAAGTCGCAGTTGAAAGCATCTTGTTCATCCATTGGTAAAAGACTGTGTGATTCCAGTGGGCACTAGTGGTCAGGATGGCAGTATTGTTGAGGTACAGAAGTTTTTGACACCACTGAACCTATTGAGCTGGAACAAGCCAAGTGGGCTCTTAGTTGAAAGGATTGCTACAGGGCCTTTGTGTTGGACCAAATAGAGATTTTGCCGTGGCAACCATCCTTGCAGCAGCGGGATCGGAATGCGAGTGACCAGCCATGCTTCAGGCCATCCGGTACCAGGCGGGCACCCTGGAGATCCTGGACCAGTGGCGGCTGCCCCATGAGAGCCACTACCTGATGCTGGCCGATGCAAAGGCTGTATGGGAGGCCATCCACTCCATGAAGGTCGGCACCGCATGTCCTCTGCCCACAGCTTTCAAAGCCCGCCTGGCACCCCCTGGGCAAAGCTACTTTTGGGCCCTTCGCTTTATTTATTTACTCAAATACCTGTATATTTCCCTGCTTAGCATTAGAGTAGGTTGGGGCAAAGGAAAATGCAAAACACTTGAATTGCACTGAATTTGCCATCATAGAAAACACAATGCCTGAATCTAATAGCAACGTACACAAAGTAACCCAGACTGGGACTCGGGGACTGAAACAGCCACTATGAAAAATTTAATGAAATACGTACGCAGAAATTAAAAGTAAAGAAGGGACACGCAAATGTTGGTCTGAAAGGGGTTGGTCTGCAATTTAGAGGTTACTAGAACTGTTGCACCATTCAGTGTGATGTGTTCGGGGCGAGTCTCCAAATGGAGTAGGCTTTAAATTAGGCAGTAATTACTGATGCCGTTCATGTGTACACTCTCAGAGAGCTTTGTCCACAAAAGAAACCTCGCTTCACACCAAGGCAAATATTTTTAAAAATTATCATGATTTCAGAAAACTGCATAGATTTCTCCTTGTGGCCTTATAGTTGTGCCCAGGTGGATCTTTACCACCACTGCTGCTTGCCATTGTTTGTAGGCCTGCTGAGCAACTTGCAGAGCGCATTTCTTGAGAGCCGCAGTGACCGTCCAGTGAACGATGAAAAGTTATGTTTCTCCCATTGTGCGTAGGTTATACCTTTGCTTGCGCAAATGACCTTGATGACAAATGACAAACAGCAGCTAGAGCAAAGCTACAAAGGTGGCTACTTGGTTGTACATCTTGAATGTGTCAGGAGCGCTGTACCTTGGCTTTAAGACATGCAGGGTTATGCATGCTATCTGTTCATCTCTGTTTCATCCCTGTCTGTTTTAGTGTCTAAGTACGGCATGCCTGATCCGTTTAGACAGTGGAGGCTTAACCAGCTGTCAAGGATAGTGACGGTTTTTGTTCCCTGACAGCGTTCTTGCCAGAATGCCAGATTATAGTAGAATTTTGATGATATGAATTTCAGGATGATACAAAATAAATACTTTGGCCGGAATGCATTGTGTACAGTGTGGTATTTCTGATGTTCCGAACACTCCCGTGCCCTTAATTACGGATGATGGGAAGGTGCAAGCTGCAACCACACCCTCGAGCACTAAACCCTTCGTGTACATCGCCAGCACCACAATGGCTAGTCGTGCGGTGCGCACTACGAGCATCAGCGGAGGCGCGTGGCCTACACATCGCTGACTTCGCAAGCGCTAGTCGCGCTGTATGCACAGAGAGCAGTGAGCTGTAGACACACGGCCATAAATCAATCTCGTCAGCCATAAGCAGATCTGTGTGAATGCACTTACAATGCTTCTGCATGCGTACTTTGTTTGTTTTGAATGATACGAATATTCAGATGATGCGAATTTTTTTTGCAACCCTGTGAGAGCCCTAAATTTTTAAAAAGTATATATGATAACGTCGTGGCTAGTAGCAGCAACGTAAAAGCACGATGTGTTGGGAGACCATGTCATGTCCCCCTTAAGGGTCCACCAGTGATCCGGTCTCCACATTTCCTTCATCAGCCTCTTTTATTCTCATTTCTACTAGGATGTCACTAACTCAAGGGTGTTACCGAATCCGTGCTCCTCTCTGTCTCAGCACTACTCGGGCAGTCTTCTTTTCAACTGCACTGCTCTTAAATTTTACTTAAAGCCCTTTCCCTACCTTCCATGCTTTGGATGAGTATTAGTAGGATGCAGCTGTTACTGTATTTTCCGGTGTACAATCCGCTTTTTTTTTCTGTACCTTTTGGTCGATATGCATTGTACAACAGTGCAATTTACACAGCCAAAAATGACGTGCCATTGCACATCATCATTTCCTGTTCCCAGCGACTATGCTTGAAAATAAAATTGACATGTCCAAGAAGAAAAAATTTAGTGAATCTTTAAATGTTACCTTATGGGAGAATCGCATAATCTCGCAATTAAATGAGTCGGCCGCTGCATCCAGTCCAGCCAAGCTCTCCCAAGTTTCGACTTCGGCATCAGTTCTGTCAGTATCATTTCCATTTGGCTTTGCATGCATCGTGCACTGTTCTTGCTCAACACGACATTAGCTGCGAGTTGAAGGAGCTACGACGCAAAATTAAAGTTGCGTGGCGTTTGCACTGGAGACTGGGAACTGGAGAGCAGAGAAGTCTGACACAAGTGAAAAAAACTATCAGAGACAAGCACAAAGCCACAAGAATGCTTAGGTCTATGAAGGCGACATAAAACAAAGGCAGACCGTGGGGAGAAGACACGCTAGCCAGAGCTCGACGATCGTCTGGGCAACACAGCTGCCACAAGGTGTATTTGCCACAGTGTTTAAACAATTAAAGGATCCTCAGTGCGTTTTTACAGCACTTACAGAATGGACAGGTGCATCTAGTATACCGATGTGACTTGCAAATGTTTTTCGGAAAATACAGTAATAGAGTAGCATCTCGACGATGCGATTCCGCCTGATACAAATCCTCACAATTCCCTGGGCAGAGCGCATTGTATGTACAATGTGCAGGAATTTGGATCTTCCGAACACTCTTCCGCCCCACTGTGTGGATGATACAAATGTGCAAGTCGTGATCACACCCTCGAACATTAAGTGCTGCCTGTACATTGCCTATGCCGGGATTGCCATGCAGTTGAGCGGTGCGAACTATGAGCATGTGAGAGGCGGCACTCAGCCTGCACAACGGCGACGTCTCGAGTGAGAAGTGGCGCACGGCAGTAAATTCCATCAGCCGAAAAGAAATCTCTGCAAATGCATTCCCAGTGCTTCTGCATATGAATTTTGTTCCTTTTGGATGATATGAATTTCAGATAACATGAATATTTTTAGCAACCCCATGAGGTTTCGTACCACTGAGATTCTACTGTATATATTTCTCTGGAGGGACACCAGTGCACTGCTTTTGAGAACTGGAGTGTGCCTTGGTTTTTTTTTTTCTGCATTATTTTTAAGCAGGGGGCGGCAGAAAGTTAGGCGGCCAATTAAAAAAAAAGTTTGCGTGGGTAAGGTGGCTGCAGCTGACACAGGGTAGGGTTAATTAGAGAGCTATGGGAGAGGCCTCTGTCCTGCCTGGACGTAGTCAGGCTGATGATGATGACGATAATGAATCTACGAAGACTATACGTAAGAATTTATCATATTTTCTTCATTTCTTTATAGCCCGATTGATGGCATGATTACTGTAAGTTGTCGAACTGGCTGTGTGAATTTTAATGTACCGATCCCATTACCAGTCGCCTCAATAAATATCTTGTAAGCAATAGGTAGCAAGCTAAGCAATTAGTGCTCTATATCGTCCTTCCTATAGATTGAAATTATTCAAGACTTCTTCCATACTTCTAGTACAGTCAAGGTCGTGAGACACTGCATGTACAGAATGACAAGATTTTCTAGCACAATGTCCCCACTGTCCTCCAACAGGTCTCTAGTTATCCGATCCCCACTTTCAGCTTCTTCCGCTCAGCATCGATTTCACAGCTTTCCTTACTTTCTCAACCAAAACTTTCATTTCTTTGGGGCCACTACTTCAAATGTTAGTACTCTGTTTACTCTAGCTTGCCCTGCCACTTTAACTACCTTCCTCATATAGGCAATGATGTTGCCATCTTCGTCTCTTAATGTCTACACATCGCTTCTCCTCATGGCTTATCTTGTCTTAACTTGCATCCACGCTCCCAGTTAATCATCCGTACGCCACTTAAACGGCTCAGCTAGTGTTACCTTATCTGTGACACTCAACAGAGAGCAAATCATTTCATTTGTGTTAGGACTTTCATGCTCTGGCAGTTCTTAATCAAGTTCTTAAGTTTTTGGGAAGCTAGTCGGCACCACAACCAGCTGCCCTACCTCTTAACATCTACTGCACACACTGCACTCATATTGGTAAGCTTGTCCCATTCAGTGGGTGTAGTACGCGATGCAATGTCCCCCTTTCTATCACCATCATCATCATCCTGACTACACCCACCGCAGGCCAAAGGCCTCTCCCATGTCTTTCCAATTAACCCTCTCCTCAGCCCAGCTGTGGCCACCCTATCCCTGCAAACTTCTAAATCTCATCCGCCCACCTACCTTTCTGCCACCCCTTGCTAGGCTTGCCTTCTCTTGCAATCCACTCCATTACAATTGAGGACCAGCTATCATCTTGCATTCGCATTACATGCCCTGCCCAAGCCCATTTTTTCCTATTGATTTCGGTTAGGATGTCATTAACACACGTTTGTTCCTTCACCCACTCTGCGCGCTCCCGATTTCTTAACGTTACGCCTAGCATTTTTCTTTCTATAGCTCACTGCGTTGTCCTTAGCTTCAAATGAGATATTAATATCAAGCGAGATCCAGAGCTGCTGCACTTTTCCCTCACCGCCAACTTGTTTCACTGCTTCCTCCTCGCAACTGTTCCTAGATTTAATTCCAGACTAGGCTAATTTAAAGACCTTACCCTCCAATGAACACTACCTCTCCTCTTGCCTAAGACTTCTGCATCTCAGATACTACCAGGATGGGCACAATTTATTAAGCAAGTTTAATTTTCAGTCACCCCATCCGGGCTCTTTTACATTCACTTCCTGTTCCAGTGTTCGTGGAAGGAAGTATTCTGACTCTTCGATTACAATTCTGTCTACATTTCAATCCTACTACAAGCTGCCACAGTGGCTCAGTGGTTATGGCTCTCGGCTGCTGACCCGAAAGACGCGGGTTCGATCCTGGCCGCGAAGGTCGAATTTCGGTGAAGGCGAAATTCTAGTGGCTTGTGTACTGCGCAATGTCAGTGCAGGTTAAAGAACCCCAGGTGGTCGAAATTGCCGGAGCCCTTCACTGCGGTGTCCCTCATAGCGTGAGTCGCTTTGGGACGGTAAATCCCCATAAACCATAAACCAATCTCCCCCATTACTCTAGAAGCTATGCCGTTACTTCCTAAAGTCAACTCACCTGCCTTCCCTGCCTTCGCGCTGAAGGAGACATATGTAGTAAGTTCTGCGGTTTCACGTTACCCACTGCCTACTCAAAATTTTCAAACCTTTTAAACATCTCACCATCGTGACTGGTTGCTGAAGCGCACCATGGCACAAGTTATTTTATCATCCACACAAGACAAGGTCAAGGACCAATTTTCCAAGCCTTTTTTCGCCGTTAAGCCAAGCTCTAGGCCAGGAAAAAGCTTGTACCCATCCCCAATGGGTATCCGGTGGCATTGGGGATCAAACCCCGCACCTCCCAAATGAGAGACGAAGGCCCAAACCACTGGGCCAGCATTGCGGTCAACCTTGCACTATATTACGGCGGTTGCCACTCCCTCAGTATTGCCAATAGGTTTGCTGAAGTTGCCCGCTGTGCTTTCACTGGTAAGGAACCCTGCATCATACCTGTGCTGGTGGATATTTGCAATGACATGAGGATTTAATCGACCACTTCGCGTACATGAAACTGCGAATGCCGTGCAGCCACGCTATTGCGCTCCTCCAAATGGAGCAACCATGCTTCAAATTGCTTTCCGCTATGTAAATAAAGCATCTAAAGACTGACACTTCCTCTGACAGCAACGCCTTGGCCTCCTCACCGAGTGCAGTGCCGTAACCCGCCGTGGCCAAGGTGCCCGCGTTGCAATGGGTGAGCACGCCCAGTTTGCCGTCGCCAGCCGCTGCCCGACAGTTGGCCACCATGTGCTCTGCTCCGTACAGGCCAACGGCTTGGTTGGCGGCCAGTCTGCGGCTAGCATGTCTTCTGCCTCAGCACAGATTCTGCGTGGACAGCGGACCAATGTGCAACCTCAACACATTGACACTCATTCAGCCTCATTTGAGAACAAAACAAAGCCCAGGTGAAAGACAAAACGTGCAATTCATGGTTCCCCTCACTCCTTTTCACATCAAGGGCGTGCAGTGAGGACAAGGATTATTTTGAATAATAATAGTTCAAATCCACCATCCTAGACAGGAAGATAAATACACTTCTGGAAGATGCATGAGCAACAGAACAGCAGGCACTGAGTCAATGCTGCCTGTATTAGTGGTTTGTGACGAAAAGGAAGTGGTGCAGTATCTGTCTCGCATATCGGCGAACACCTCCCCACACCTGAACCACGCCATAAGGGAAGGGATAAAGGAGGGAGTGAAAGAAGAAAGAGAGAGAGAGGTGCGGTAGTGGGAGGTCTCCAGAAAAATTTTGACCACCCGGGAATCTTTAATCTGCACTGATATGACAAAGCACACGTGCGTGTTTTGCATTGCCTCTACTTTAATGCCAGCCACACCATTCGCATTGCAATGGGAGTCTTTTGGACACCCATGTTCACTCTCTTGTTGCGATATAGCACCACTAGCAGGGAGACGCGGCTTATGCTATGGGGCCAGCTGCTGGCATGGCTGGCTAATGCTCCTCTCTAAAACGCCACCGTACGAAGAAAAAAAAAACATTTGTTCATTTCCCACAGTGTGGATCGCTAATGATGGGCTGCCCTCTCCCTTTCCCAGCTAATGCAGGACCGTAAAGAGAGGGGCAGTTTGAGAGGACTTGATTTGTTGCAACCGGAGCTATCTAGCTAGCACCAGAGTGGAGATGGGAAACGGCTGAGTGCAAGCAGTGACGAGCAATCACAAAGGCTGCCATGTAAGGAGTACTGCACATGCTGTCAGCTGCATTATTTACTTTACTTGACTCTGCATTCAAAATTAGCCATCGCACAATGCCCACTATGCAAGCTTCCATGTCCCGTCAGTTGGGAAAACTTTTCGAACATGTTCAAGTTTCCAGGCTCCAACTTCCCTCAAAGGCTTTCCTCCACTGTCACATATAACTCAGCCATGCTACCTCATGAAAAATAACAGCCAAAAGTCCTTCTCTGCACGGAAAAATGACTGAAAGGCCAGCAGCTCAAGCAATTTAAGCCGAGAAAACACTATTCAATAATTTGGCCCAAATCTAGAAAAGGCTTTTTTTCTTCTGCTGCTGGTGAAAGAATGGAAAGGGGTCAGCAGTATATAAGCTTAGTGGAAACAATTCAAGAAAATGGTTTCAAGCGTAAATGAAAAGTGTCTTATATCAAACAGCGTTTTTTTTTTTTTTTGTGCTGCTGGCATTTAACTATTGTCGATATTTCATGGAACTGAGAATTCTTGTGAATATCCTTGCTTCTGCTGCCCAATTTGTAAACGAGACTATGTGCTTGAGTCTCCAATCGAGTTGTTTATTTCTCAAGCTGTTTTAGCATGGAGTGTCCTCCATCAACTGATAGATATTGTTACTTAGTGTTCTACAGATATTATTATTGTCAAATGTACCTTCACTATTTAAACACAAATGCAAATAAAAAAGAGCAAGCAAGGATTTCTGATGTCGGCTCCAAAGGGACACAGATGGCAGCTCCATTCAGCTGCTGTTCTCAGCAACAATAGACTCTATGGCTCTTTTCCGGCTAGGCTCAAGCAGGCTCAAGAGACACATTTATGGCTGAGGAAACCGGATTTAAAAATTTTCCCACCCCTCAATTGAAGCACTCGATGTCTACACCAATGATGACACCATGACCGCTGTTAGAAAGTGAATGGTGGTGTAGTGTAGTCTCTGGGGTCCTCTCGCAAAAAACTGTCTTGATGTCACCGCAATTTGCTTCTGAAATCGGGGCAGTGATGGTGACACCTGTGCTTAATTTTGTGGTCTCTTCTATAGCTTGGCAAAGCTCCGTTTCAAGTGAAAACAGTATCCCTGTGGTTAGAACACCTTAATTCATCGGTAGAGGACAGCTTCAATTTGTCTTCAGTGTCATTTTACGCTGGCTTCTATTGAGTGTTGCAGTTGACAAAGGCACGAGGAAGTTCAAACATGACTAGAGCTGGGATTTTAGGTACATGCGCCAATTTTGAAGTGCCCCAATAATTGTGCTTGCTACCACTAGACACCTGGCAAGCTATCTGCACCAAATTCTTCTCAAGTTTCTTGTCCCGAATTTACACTGATTGCCCTGGAAAATTAGTCAGTCTTTTTTTCTTCACGCACATGTGGATGACTCAGCCATTAACTTTGAACTGAACACAACTGATTCCTTTCTCTGTTCTGTAGTCAACATGCTTCTGCCTCACACTGAATGGATCCTTCCACTGGCTTCCGACTCTCAGAGCCAGCTTTGCAAAAGAAACGGCCGGTGGGACAATTCGGCACCGATTTATGAATTCTTGCCAAGAATTCTGATCCAGTGGGCGAGACTATGAAAGACTGACAATCGTAATGACTGCCCAAGCTTCAGATATGGAAGCTGCTCCACCAGATCTCAAACCTAAGGGTTCCCTTACTTCCATTGCCCACACACTGCACCGCGTGCCAGAGGAGATTCGCGGCATGCATTCTACAATTAACAAATTTGAGTCTGAAATGCTCTCGAATTATGTGCGGTAACACCTGGTTTTCATCTCCACTACAAGCCTTCCCTTGCCTCCTGGATCAGTAGTGGCTCACTGAGATACATTTCTAAGAGCAGCAAAGTATTAAGCAGGGAATCGCAACAAGGTAGCAGCCCTAGTGAAGGAATTAAAGGTGACATTTGCTGCCACAGAGCTACTACAAGAATACAAAACATAAAACTGAGCAGGGGACAAGACACAGGATAGAAGCAAACAGCACGAGCTCAGACTAACAAGTGCTTTATTTGAGCGAAACTGCTTTCCTTCAAAAGCAAAACGCATGTGCCACAAACACTCAACGCACCACACCCAGTGAAATCATCTTATCAAACCAAGAAAGTGAAGCTCTTTCTTATACAGGAGTATCAATGCCTCACTAACACACTTATCAGGCCCAGAACATACAATGAGCAAGGCTTCAATGATTTCACGTGCCTTTTTGTCATTTGCACGGCCTATAATTTTTTATGCATGAGAAGTGGCGTGCATTGTTATTTTCCTTTTTTATTCTTTTCACTAGAGTGCCAGTGTTTTGGCAGGTGCTGCCTACAATCCGAGGTCAACGAGTTCATGTGCTCTTGAAGACGCTTATCAACGCAACGACCCGTCCGCCCTACATATACGGAACCGCAGCTGAGAGGAATCTTATAAACAACTTTTGTTCTGCAGGGCATGTACTTGGATTTGTGGTCAATTCCACATCCTGCTTTCTTCCGATTATTTTCAAGGGACAAAAAGGCGCGTGATATCATTGAAGCCTTGCACATTGCAAGTTCTGGGCCTGATAAGTATGTTGGTGTGGCATCGATACACCTGTATAAGAAAGAGCTTCACTTTCTTGGTTTGATAGGATGATTTCGCTGGGTGTGGTGCTTTAAGTGTTTGTGGCGCATGCGTTTTGCTTTTCAAGGAAAGCGGTTTTGCTCCAACAGATCAGTTGTTAGTGTGAGCTCGTCCTGTTTGCTTCTATCCTGTGTCTTGTCCCCTGCGCAGTTTTATGTTTTGTAATCATGTCATACCAGCTAGCCCTTCATTGCTCACTCTTGCTACAAGAAACTGCAACAAGCACTGTCCTAACCATAGAGGTGTACAGTATCGGGAAGTAAGCTTGTTTCTTTGTTTGTTTATGCAGTTTAACATCCCAAGGCGACTCGGGCTATGAGGGACACCGTAGTGGAAGGCTCAGGTAATTTCGACCACCTGGGGTTGTTTAACGTGCACTGACATCGCTCAGCACATGGGCCTCTCGAATGTCGCCTCCATCAAAATTCGACTGCTGTGGCTGGGATCGAACCAGTGCCTTTCACGTCAGTAGCCAAGCACCATACCACTGAGCCACCGTGGCGGCTTTTGGAAGCATGGAATTAAAACAGACCCTATGGCCTGGGCAAGAAACAAGCACTCGGAATTCTGCCTGTCACCTCCATATAAGTCAAACGGTCCTTCCGCCTCCAAGAATACAACATAGGACAAAAGGCACAACCTTAGCAAAGAGGTCCTGGAGATGTTTCTAATCATATTCCTCCACTGAAGAAAGTAACAGATACATGCACTTTGGTGCAAAGAATACCACAAAGATTCCATGCTACTTCATCTAAGAATATCTGAAGGCAAAAAAAAAAAATCTTAAAGCTCTCACACACAATGATTGTCCCAAAATATGTCCAGACTTTTTATGTTTTTCTGCTTCACGATTTCAGTCAAATCCTTATCCTGGTAATCCCAGTGCTTATGACAAGCTTTAGTGATGAACAAAGCAAAGCAGAGTCTGAAGCAGAGCTACAGCTTCTTACGCATCGCGCATCGCCTCCACGGAGAGCCCTTCATTTTTGGCAAGTGTGTCAGCCTTGCAGCCCAGGTGGTCGGCCATGTTGGCCAGGTTGACAGCCGTCGGGCGAGATGTGCTGAGGTAGTCCAGCCACTTGTGTACAAGGGCAGCCAGGTCCGCTCGACTTGAAGGCAGCTGGGATCGCGTAAGCTCTACAGCCAGGCCGAGGGCAGCCACCATGGCAATGGCTGGCGCACCCTGCACCTGCAGTCGAGTGTTTTGTACCTTGTTATTTCGCGGTGCTTTCTTTGATGTCCCGCTACCAGCACTACCCCAGTGCAGATGCCTGATGCACTGAAAGAGCAGGCAGGTGCTAAACAGTGCCACAGAAAATTCGCACTGCAAGGCCTCACATAATGCAGTAAGTGCTCAGATGTGCATTCTTATGCTTATCCTTAAGGGATGAATAATCCAGACACCTGCTTGACTAAATACTTATACTGTACACAAAATTAATGCGATCAATGACCATGTAAAAGAAGGCGGAAAGTGCTTTCAGAGCCCTTACAGGCTCCTCGTTGACTGAACCCTTACAGGCTTTGAAACGCCAATTCTCTCTCCTTTTACCTGGTCAGTGACTTCATTTCTTCTATTCCAATTATGATGCGTGACGAGACAAAATTCTGCCCAACACTTGGCGCAACTTTTGACTAAATAGCTAGGTTATTTTTAGGTATTTCAGCTGTACAACGACTCCAGCAACTTCGTTCCCCATAAATATAGAGGCACCTAATGGATATATCTTAACCATAAGTTTTCTAGAAGACCATGGTTGCTGAACACGACTGTTCTAGCCTAAAAGAACCAATATCTCATCTTTCTGTGCAGAATTTGAAGACAGCCATGTGTCTAGAGTCTCCTCTGGAAAAGTCTTGCAACAATACTGGTGAGACAGTGGTTCCTTCCAAGGATTGTTGCACAACCAACAGTATTTAAATTAATTAAGTAAACCAAACAAAACTTTTGAAGTTTATATATATAGCTTCAACGTTGACGGTAGCGAGTGATCTGCTGACAGTGCTAACAGCTGTTACTGAAACGCTAACAGCAGAGCTACTGTGGGAATGAAAAGAACTGGAGACAATTCCTTGCATGACCTGTTCACATTCACGAAGCCACATTCATTCACATTCATGAAGTTCGCATTCATGAATGCAAAAAATACAGCACAAAAGCGTAAAGTGCCACTTGGGCTCATTGCCTTTTCTATATAAGATAGGAACTGTTCGCTGGAATATTTGTACTCTGTAGTAAAATAAAGACAATGCAAGTCATCTCCATACTGCTATAGGCTTTCCATGAAGGAATCCTTACACTGTATAATGGACATAACCGTGCTTTGTATACAGTAGAATCTCTGTGATACGAATCTCACAGGGTTGCAAAAAAAATTCGCATCATCTGAATATTCGTATCATTCAAAACAAACAAAGTATGCATGCAGAAGCATTGTAAGTGCATTCACACAGATCTGTTTATGGCTGACGAGATTGATTTATGGCCGTGTGTCTACAGCTCACTGCTCTTTGTGCATACAGCGCGACTAGCGCTTGCGGAGTCAGCGATGTGTAGGCCACGCGCCGCCGCTGATGCTCGTAGTGCGCACCGCACGACTAGCGATTGTGGTGCTGGCGATGTACACGAAGGGTTTAGTGCTCAAGGGTGTGGTTGCAGCTTGCACCTTCCCATCATCCGTAATTAAGGGCACGGGAGTGTTCGGAACATCAGAAATACCACACTGTACACAATGCATTCCGGCCAAAGAATTTATTTTGTATCATCCTGAAATTCATATCATCAAAATTCTACTATAATCTGGCATTCTGGCAAGAACGCTGTCAGGGAACAAAAACCGTCACTATCCTTGACAGCTGGTTAAGCCTCCACTGTCTAAACGGATCAGGCATGCCGTACTTAGACACTAAACAAACGGGGATGAAACAGAGATGAACAGATAGCATGCATAACCCTGCATGTCTTAAAGCCAAGGTACAGCGCTCCTGACACATTCAAGATGTACAACCAAGTAGCCACCTTTGTAGCTTTGCTCTAGCTGCTGTTTGTCATTTGTCATCAAGGTCATTTGCGCAAGCAAAGGTATAACCTACGCACAATGGGAGAAACATAACTTTTCATCGTTCACTGGACGGTCACTGCGGCTATCAAGAAATGCGCTCTGCAAGTTGCTCAGCAGGCCTACAAACAATGGCAAGCAGCAGTGGTAAAGATCCACCTGGGCACAACTATAAGGCCACAAGGAGAAATCTATGCAGTTTTCTGAAATCATGATAATTTTTAAAAATATTCGCCTTGGTGTGAAGCGAGGTTTCTTTTGTGGACAAAGCTCTCTGAGAGTGTACACATGAACGGCATCAGTAATTACTGCCTAATTTAAAGCCTACTCCACTTTGGAGACTTGCCCCGAACACATCACACTGAATGGTGCAACAGTTCTAGTAACCTCTAAATTGCAGACCAACCCCTTTCAGACCAACAGTTGCATGTCCCTTCTTTACTTTTAATTTCTGCGTACGTATTTCATTAAATTTTTCGCAGTTGCTGTTTCGGTCCCTGAGTCCCAGTCTGGGTTACATTGTGTACGTTGCTATTAGATTCGGGCATTGTGTTTTCTACGATGGCAAATTCAGTGCAATTCAAGTGTTTTGCATTTTCCTTTGCCCCAACCTACTCTAATGCTAAGCAGGGAAATATACAGGTATTTGAGTAAATAAATAAAGCGAAGGGCCCAAAAGTAGCTTCGCCCAGGGGGTGCCAGGTGGGCTTTGAAAGGTGTGGGCAGAGGACATGCGGTGCCGACCTTCATGGAGTGGATGACCTCCCATACAGCCTTTGCATCAGCCAGCATCAGGTAGTGGCTCTCATGGGGCAGCTGCCACTGGTCCAGGATCTCCAGGGTGCCCGCCTGGTAACGGATGGCCTGAAGCATGGCTGGTCACTCGCACTCCGATCCCGCTGCTGCAAGGATGGTTGCCACGGCAAAATCTCTATTTGGTCCAACACAAAGGCCCTGTAGCAATCCTTTCAACTAAGAGCCCACTTGGCTAGTTCCAGCTCAATAGGTTCAGTGGTGTCAAAAACTTCTGTACCTCAACAATACCGCCATCCTGACCACTAGTGCCCACTGGAATCACACAGTCTTTTACCAATGGATGAACAAGATGCTTTCAACTGCGACTTATGCACCAACAAAAATCAGTGGATGACAGCTAACACCGCAAAACCTACACACTGTGACCTTCTCGAACAATTACCTTAGAACTAATTTATATAAAAAAAATTGGAGGGGACACTTAAGATCTGCATTAAGAGTATGACGAGATAACGTAATGAGTTAATTCCCATATATGCACAAGGTCATTCTCTCCGTTACATTACTAGAACCCTGGGAGTCGTGATTACCCTCCTGGCGCAAAGCTGCGGGGGGTTAGGCGATGTGCCACTGCCCTGCGATGCTCCCAGCAGTGGGCCTCCTGCGACCCAAGTTGCCCTTCTTGAGCGGCCAATCATTAATGTAACTTCGACCTGCCAAGGTGGGCAGTTTGCTCACTATCCGATGGGCAGGTTGTGATGACGCTGCAAGGTCACGTGACCTAGCTAGTCCACCTGCCTCCTAGGTTAGTTACTTTCTGGGCGTCACCTACCAGAGTCATTCTCGTGATTTTTCGCTATGTTTGCTATTTCCCAAATGAAACAATGCACAAGCCTTCAGAATGTTATCTCCGCTTTTGTACCATTCAGCCAACTAAACACAACTGTCACCAATTCTGAAGCACAAAGAGCCTGTTGGAAAGTCATGCCCTAAATCATAATGCAACATATACATTACCCACGAAACACAGAAAGTGCTTGTAGAAATCTATAAGTCATCTACACCAAGACGTTTTGACATCTACAAGAAGCATAACCTAACCAAGCTTTTATAAAGCCATCCGATGTCTTGAAGACCTCCTGTAGCCTAGGCTAATGCAACGCTATCTGTCGACTAGAAGAGGTTTACTGTGACATCTTGTTGACTTCTAAGCAAGACCATTTTTAACTATCAAGAAGTTTTTGTGCCCTTTTATAGCTGTGCTGATATAATCCTAAAACATCTTGTAAACATCTATGCGATGTACTTTTTAGCTGTGTAGAAGTGTTGTAGCCCTTTTGTAGTTTCGTCGATATGATACTAGTATTCATGTAAAGAGTCGCATGACGAAATTTTGCTTACCAAGAGTGTGGAAGAAACAGGTGTTTTTCTGTCTCATGCTCCAGCTGCCTGGCACCGAGATTTCTGCTCAAAGCCGACACATGGCTTGGCTGCAGAAACAGGGTGAATATGCCAGGCAACAGGGGCAAGAGACAGCACAGCAGCATATTTTCTCACACTCTCATCTAATACAGAAAATTTTTCCAATACTACAGCACATATTTTCCTTTCACCCGAGTTCTTACAAATTACAAAACATATCTCACAACAACTGTTCATGAGACACCATATTCTCTGCTGTAATAATAAGTGCTTTATGCAAGTAAATTGCGCTCTTGCAATGCTGCTGTAGGATCAAAAGCTTGGCAGGGTGAATTACATTTTATAACTGTCTAGTCATGACAGAACTCTAATGAAAGTCAACGCAAACAGCATAAAACAAGGCAGCCTATTTTCAGTGTATAAATATTACTGGTACAAGTGTAGAAAAACAAGTAGCCTTTGTTAAGGACTCAAAACTTTTTATTCTCAGTGAAATGCTCTTATACTTCTATGCAAAAACATCAACTAACGACTTGAGAAAGAACTCCAATTCAACAGCTATAAAATATGCGGACTTCTGTTTAGTAGGCACCCATCCAGGCAGCTTGTGATGACTTAATCTTCAGCTGCATGCCATAGCAAGTGTGAAGGAAGGCCTTGGTTACTGGGTAAACAAAAACAAATGTCCATTGTAGTAGTTCGCACAAATGCGAAAAGTCACTATCACAATTCAGTAATAAAGTCTGCAGCAATGACAAATATCTGAGATGATCTTTAACACATAAGAATCCTCACTTGCTTATGTAAGGCTGGTCAATATTTACCAAAACCCATCTGAGAAAATAAAGAGTGATAAAAGCAGCTAGCATTGAGCGCTCACTTAGGACAATACGCAGATACATATAACCAACCCACAATCCGGCCTTAACAGAACACCTGAGTGTAGAAAAAAAAAAGTGAATAGAACTTATACTAATGCTTAGCAAGGCAACATTACGTGAAGCCTGCAACGCACCTCAGAAAAGCTAGTATTCAGCTGAGTACTTGAAAGAGGAAGTCTTGGGACAGAGGATAATAATGGTACATCTGATGAACCAGTGACCACTTTCAAAGGAAAAAAAAGAAGATACAAAGCTTTCAACAGTAACATATAGAACATAAAATGAAGAAAACTGCCAAAGACATGAAAAAATATGCAACGTTTTGAAGCAAATGAACTGGTGCACGCAGGCATTTAAAGTTCAGGTACATAGTTGCAATGCTTGCGGCAGCCATCAGAAATCATGAATCGTAGACTGTGGCACCAGCTCAAAAGAGCACACATCACAAAATGAAGTGGCACAAAAGGGGTAGCATGCAGATGAGATTACCCAAAGAATAAAATGATGGCAGGCCCGGCCCAGCTAACAAGTAGTATAGTGCCAAGACTGCATGTAAGGAACTTTAGAAACAGTGTGGTGGCATGAAAAAGCATGAAATGATGCAAAACTATTTTGAACTGCACACAATTGCACTTACCAAACAAACCTGAGAAGGAAGCAGCCTCCGTCACTCAACTTGCTTCATGGGGGCACAGTGTAAACGACAAACTCTGGCAGCAGCAGTAGCATCCTGCAGATGTGTAAGGAACATAGAATGAGTTAGTGCCACAGGGTATTTATTTATTTATCTTATTTATCTTTTATCCACAGTGCCATTTTGCATTACAGTGCGGGGTTGATACAGTAACACAGCACATAAATGCAGATAAATACAAAAAAAAGAGAAACAGTAGCCGAAGCATTCGCAAAGTAAGCAAAGAATAACAACATTGACGCAATGCGCATCTATGTACAGAATTTGGGGTACAAGAAAGTCAACTGTGTTGTTCACCCAATAAACGTGTATTTTAGGAGAAAGCACTGAATGCAGATATTCATTTAATGCAGAACAACGAGTGGCAGCCTTTTGCTGAGCAGCTTGTATTTGAGTGAATATAAGCTGAACAATATAGCACAGGATGACTTAATCCATGCCATTTGCAATAAAATTTGGCTTATACTTGTGGAGCACAAAAATTCATTGAGTCTTCATTCTGAGGCGGCTGTCCTGCAGACAGACAGACAAAAACGTGCACTCATTGTAGAACCTTTTGGTACTAAAGGATTCAATAGTAATTATTTTCAGGTCAAACTGTTCATAAAATTAAGTTTGAATCTGATAAGTGAACAGTTTTAGTACAAAGAAAAACTTGTGACAAACACTGACTTAGGCCCACTCATTCTTCAAAATCGGCCACATATTTGCATGCAACTCAATGACAGATAGAATAAAGGAACTGTAATATTTTATCACCTAGTAACTCATCTCAGATGTAGTTTGTGGGAAAGCTAATTTTTTGACAACTAGATAATATAGAACAGATAGTTATGCATTTTTCCTATTTTGTGAATCATCTGCACTTGATATGCTCAAAATGATTTCCTGCATTTGCGCAAACCTAATTTTTCAAATGGTATGTGCTTTGTAATGAATTGTGAGCTAGCAGAAGGATGGCTTAACAAGAGAAGTTACTGCATGAGTAATATAAAAATTTTCTTGCGGAGCAGTTTGCAAGGAGAAGTTCAGGATAGTTGTCCTGTAGCAGCCATCTGAAATGATGAATTTAACACTTTGGCACGAGTTAAAATGACCGCGGAATGCGAAATGAAATGGCACAAAAGGGGCAGCATGCAGATGAGATCACCCAAAGAATGAAATGATGGCAGGCCCAGCCAGCTAACAAGAAGTATAGTGTCAAGACTGTGTATAAGGAACTTTAGTAATAGCTTGCAGGCATGAAAAAGCATGAAATGATACAAAACCATTCTGAACTGCTCACAAATGCACTTGCCAAACAAACATGAGAAGGCAGCAGTCTCCGTCAAGCAACTTGTTTCATAGGGGTACAATATAAAAGAACACAAAGTTTGGCAGCAGCACCCTGCAAATCTGTAAGGAACACAAACAGTGCCACAGCGGAAAGAATGCAGATGTGCTTACCTAGAGAACAAAGAATGGCAGTCTTTTGTTGAGCAGCTTGTAATGAATACGAATTGAACAATATAGCATAGGATGACTTAATCCATGCCATTTCAATAAAATAAATGTGGCTCATATTTGGAGCATGAAGATTCTTCCAGTCTTCTTTCTGAGGTGGTTGTCCTGTGGACAAGTAGACAAAAAAATGCACTCAATGTAGAACGTTTCTGGACTAAAGGATTCAGTAGTAATTTTCAGGGAAATAGAGTTTGAATCTGATAAGTGAACACTGCTTTAGGAAAAAGGAAAATTTGAGACAGACATGGACTTTTGCCCGCTCACTCTTCAAAATCGTCTGAATGTTTGCAGGTAACTCAATGACAGAATAATGGAAACATTGTAATATTTTATCACCTATTAAGTCATCTCAGATGCAGTTTGCGAAAAAGCGAAATTCTGACAAGTTACATAATATGAAGCAGATGCTGAAGAAACTTTTTCCCAATTTGTTAATAATCTAAATTGTTGTGAGCTACCCAAAGGATGGCTTAACAAGAGATGTTATTGTGTGAAGAATGTGTGAAAAGGAATTTCACGAAAACTGCATCAGAAGAAAACAGGATAAACCATTACCATGCTTGTGCTGTCATCTCGTTATTTACCCACGCTCACACACACACATACGCATATATGGCTGCCGTAGTTGAAAAATAAACAGCTGAAAATGGGCACCATGTGCTGTCTAGCACTGTCTTTGTCCTGAAGCACTGTGTTCAGACCAGTTACAATAAACAATTGGGCTAAATCGAACAGAATCTTTTCAAATGAAATTTGCTACAGCAGCAAGTATTAGACAGTTTTAGAATAAACGTACCCTATCAGTTAGGGGGCAGGGGATTAATGGGTCAGCCGTGCACCAGCACACCTGGTGTCCCGCTAAACTTATACCCCTAATCGATAGGGTCCCCCTATTCTGAACCTCCCTATTCACTGTGCAGTAGCTAGAACGTGCTGAAGAGAGGCTGCTGAAGAGAGACCACATAGAAGCTAGACTTGCAAAAGAGCAATCTGGCTCTGGTACCAGCACTTGAACGAAGACATGGATATAGTTATATACATATATATAAGCATCCTTATCTCTGAGTTAGATGCAAAAGGACACTTTTAAAGATGGGAAAGTGAGCCCAGCCATTCAGTGAGAATGCAAAAGTACACATTCATTTCAATATATGTACGTAAGTGTGTGTGCCTGCACAGTATATTTGTACAAATGCTATATTACAATGGTCTGTGTGATGAAAAAGCAGCCTACTCTGTGAGAAAAATTATACTCATCATTAAAAGAAATAAGAGATGGGAATTAATAATGATTTGCTTAGAAGCTGCGTACCTTTTTGATGCAGTAGTCAAACGTGCTCGACAGTTCTTGAGCCATGCCATTATCGCACCACATATTTCAGCTTGTGTTGCCGAGGTAGTGTTAGGGCTTTTTCGTACAGCCTCTACAAAAGAAAAAGTACATAAAGTAAGCAATCTTGTGTCATAACCACAGAGTAGGCACTGCACAAAATTCACTGGAGTAAAACCAACGGCTCATCCTGATATAACCGAAAGTTGGAGAAATGGCCTCCGAAAACGGTTTCAAAATTTTTTCTGTGACAACCTTGCTGCGTCAAAGTGCAAAATGATTTTGTGTACCATATAGCCCACAGAAGATAAATGTAGGTGCTGTACATAAGTTTACAAATTAGTAGTGTACTTACCAATAATCACATGGAAGAGCTGTGTGCTGTTAAAGGCCTTTTTGCCCTTTTGTCCATGTAAACTGAACTCCACACCAACAGAATCATGGAAGAGGTACTTCATTATGTTTGCAGTTGTGTTGTGGGTTGTGCTGCCTCCAATTCTAGACAACATCTTGCACTGTTACAAGAAAATATAATTAGCTTCCATACATATGCTTGCACTCCTTAAATTTCCTTACCAAATGTTTGCGTGCATGGTCAGAATTAGCTAGACGGTGCTCAAGCTCATCTACTTGAGCCATCTGAAGAAGCGGCAAAGTGGGTTCATCACAAGGCTCTTCAGCCGTAACTTGTTGCTGTTTGAGCAGGGTAAGTATAAGGTCATTCTGACGTTTCACAAATTCGATCTCTCTGAGCAGTGCACGTGTAGAAGCTGAAACAGAAAAGAAGTCTGAAATATCAGCCCTTAATCACTATCATACAAAATGCACTGATAAAGGTTCTGAAATTGATCTAAGCAGAATTTTTGAAAAAACTTCAAAAAGGAAAATTTGTCTATCACCATGAAATAGTATGCTCCTTTCCTTGTCAGGAGAGGGGCATCCTCCCACTGAAGTTCCAGAGCATTGTGAACATGTACATATTGGAGTCACGGTGAAAAATAAAGTTAAAAAGGGTATTAATTGTTCTTAGGTACAGCTCTGTTGAAACTCAACTCTGCAAGTAGTAGTCCACTACCGTAACCATTTCATGGTAAGCACTGAAATGAAGAACAGCGCGTACTGAAGTGGTGGCCATGATGCTATAGTGCACACTTCTTATTTTTCACTGCACCAAACTTTGTATTATACCTTCTTATTGCTGAACACAATCATATAATGAAACACATCAGGCTAGAAGACTCATATCATGTATATTTTATGACATGTTTGGGAGGCCTACATTTTTTGGTGCAAATGATCTAATTATGTCATTTTAAACGTGAACAGTAATAACATTCACCTGCTTTTGACTGCAACTAAATTTCTAGAGCAACCTTTGGCTGTTTTAACTAGCTGGAAGTTTCCATGGCAAATTAATGAATTCAGCTTATAGGGGAATAATTCCTCTGCACACTGTGTTACAAATATGGGCTTATAGCTGCACCAAATGACAAACCATTGTGTGCAAAGTCTGTTCCCAATGAACACATATTAACTTAGTTACCTGCCATTACTGTTATATTATGTGCCCAGTGAATTATAGAGACCGCATTTTGGGTAGATATATATTTCCTTACATCTTTAACAAAACAATGTTGGAGGAAACAAGGAAGAGACTCACATGATATCTCTTTCTTGATTAAAGCCACCAGGCTACCAGGACGTCCTGTAATATTAAAAACATTTTCACTTTCCATTACTACATTACCGACTTTCAGGGAAATTAGTGATGATCCACACATACATGCAAAAAATAGGTTAGTCACTTACCACGGTGATGCTGATATGACATGGTGTCTACCATTAATGGCGCTACAAGAAATAAAAATTTAATAAAAACATCTTCACCTTACATTACATCATTCACACAACCTGCGTGAACAAATGGAACTTAAAATGACTCTTACAGATGCAGTTCGATATGTTGTGAACTTCACAAAGTTAATTTCTATCATGCAACTATTCAATAAATTTCAGACTGAACTGAAGCATACCTTGATCATGTGGACTGCTGTAAAAGCTCCCTGGCAGTTCTGAAAAAGAGATAATACATGCAACTACACATTTAAATGAGAAAGACACAGGTACTAAAGGACAGCATCAACTGGCCATATGAACTGATAATTCAATTTTTTGCTTCAAGGATTAAGGCTAAACATTTTCAAATGGATACCTTGCGAACTGAAAATGTCTGCTGAAATGTCAGGAATGTCTGGAATGCAAAATGAATTATGGTTAAAGAAGGTATGCATATATGACATAGCATTCAGTTGTCTAACAGGCTGTACGAGAGTATATGCACTATATACCTGGGCAGTGTAACTGAGCTGCAGGTACTGAGTGTTGGCAGCCTATCAAAGAGAATGAAATCAACAAATGCATCTCATTTACGGTGGCCTGTCATAAATTATATGTTCCACACATGCTAAATATATGCACACATAACACTAAGTGCTTACCGTGTGAGCTGGGCTGAGTTGTGGGTCGGGAATCTGTTTTCCAAAGAGTAAGAGAGAATCAGTGCGGCTTACAGTATACACCCAGGTCTGCACACATTGGATTGATGAGACCAACTGCTTACCTAGGCCACGTGAGTGAATCCCTGGAATGCAGAGTTGGCGCTCTCCTAAAAGGGATGTAATGAACGAAACAAGAAGCACGGGATTACCTGCTAGCTTCAAAAGACATTCAGGTGTGCTAAACATGTGAAGGTAAAAAAAAGATAATGTTTCTAGGTGCATACCCTGGGATCTCAATTCACCTGTTGATGGAGTGTCTGCTCGGGAAAAAAAAGAATGACATGACCGTGTATCCAGCTTTGGAGTTGCCTGAGCTGATGGAGTACACTGCTTACCTGAGCTGCATGAAAGGTATGTCGGATTGGAGAGTCGATGGCCTCCTGTGAATGAGAAAAACAAATTATAAGCACGAAAAACTGCCTTCCTATGTCTGCAGATATGGATGCTTGTATTAAGCATTCCTGAACATATACTACATGACAGCCATAACAAAAGATCATGAAAGTGCATTTACAATTCCCTTTCTTAAAACATAGCTAGCGCATTGCCGTAAAGTTCACGGATAGGTGCTAAACATGGCAAACTGCACCCACTGTACTCATCAAGTGCTGTGTTAAACTGTCCTGCAACAAAATTTTACACTTGAGTAGTGCATTTACTTTTATGGTCACCAGCACTATACCAAAAAAAAATTTAAGTGATTATAAGTCCATACCCTGTGAGATGAAAGTACATGCTGGTAGTGAACCTGATTAATAAAATAAACAATAAAATCAGTGCGAGTACTGCCATAGCTTGCACATGGTTGCGCACTAGGCTTGGTTCAGGAAACCCATAGGTTACATAGGCAGTGCGACAGGGATGCTGAAGCAGATGGGCTGCAGCTTTCTGCAGAAAGCAAGGGCCAAACACATAGAAAACTAGCATGCGCTAGTTGCAAAAAAAAATCAGACATAAGTTAACACATACAAATTTCAGCACTTCTAGGTATGTACCAGCAGATGTGTTCTGGTAGAATACATCTGCTGGTTGTGGACCTTCCTGAGCAAAAAGAAGCTCAATGTGGCTAATGGCATGCACTGAGCTCTGCATCTGGTTGGGTTGAAAAGACTGCTTACCCGAGTGTTGTGAATCTGATGCTGGGGTGGAGAGTGGGCTGCTTCCTGCCAGGGAAAAGATGAACAAAAACTAAGTCGCAGTGCTCACACATGGTTGTCGACATTTACCAAATGTGTTCAAGTAAAGAAAGGTTCAACATGTACATACGCTAATGGTGAATCTGGTACAGCAAAACAAAGGAGATTAGTACAGGTGACAACTAAACTGCATACCAGGGTTGGCCAAGGAAACTGAAAGCTTACCTGAACAGCGTAACTGGGATGCTGAAGAAGAGAGGGGGCGGTCTCCTACAGGTGCCAATTGAATAGCAGCAAAAAGCAAACACCTCCTATTAGTTGTCTACACATGGCATACTGTTTATAATGAATGAATGTGTAATCATGCAACTCGCCTGCCTAGCTATTGCAGTAAGCAGCTAGCACACCATGCTGGTCTCATGTCTGGTGTGACCATATGAACAAAGACAAAAGAACAAAAATTAGGGCACATGATAGCTAGGAACTAAACTTGGGTTGCACGCCATGGGATTGCAATATCAAATGAACAGAAGAAAAAGTTTACATTACCGAAAATTAGTCATTTACTGAGCTTATATCTAATTATGCAACCTGAACTCAAATGATTGGTTTATATTTATGATAAAATTACACTTGAAGGGCTTAAAACAAGGAACAATAAATAAATGAAGCAATACAATTGTGACTGGTACTGAACATTTATGAGTTCCAGCAGTTCAGCTTTTCATATAACAATCTGTCAGGTGAAAATAAATCTATTTTGTCCATGACAAACATTCTGAGACAGAAATTTACTGCAACCAACCTCTGGTGGCATCATCTGTGCCTCTCGGACAGCTGAAAAATAAATACGTTAGCCACTGCCACACACCATGAATACTACTGCTACCTTTGGCTGCGAAAGGGTGGTTCTCGAACGTCAAAGTTTTCGAGGTCGACCTCGTCACTATCATCTGAAGAACTAATTCTGCGTATCATCCTCCTTCGCTTGCCTCGACCCTTTTCTGTAAAGATGAGTTTTAGTTGCAGTAAACAGTTCTAATGTAATGAAATACGTACCTTGGTCTGTTGATCTCTGCACATCATCAGTTTCTTCAGCTCTGCGCAGCTTTTGGTGAGCTTTGTCATATGTTTCTGCATTACATGTAAAGCATTTTATATGCAATACACGTATGGGATAATATTTTTGGCAAAGAATATTTTTTTTTAAATGCACTAAGGTCAATTGCACTTCATGAAGCCATTACATAAGCCAGACGCTCCAACTAAGATGTTCTGCATTTTGTAAAAATAGGCTTTTTGAATTAGAAGAATGGTTTCCGTCGCATAGCATTGTCAGCGGCATAGTACATCAGAAAACAGGTAAGACATGCTAACTGGTTGGCTGGTTATATTCAAGAGTTAGCTTTTTAAGTATAACTGTTAGCTTCCTTATTTACTAAGAGGCATGTAGCCCACCGTAAGTAATGTCCATATCAGTTTTTAGAATTCCGAAAACATAGTTACTGTCGCCACTGTGGCCTAATAAATTTAGGCTATTTTGTCGAGTTGGGTGCACTGAAAGGGTTACTTTGTTTGCAAGCTTCTTGAAATCTTTAAATCACATGTATTTTAGCATGATGTGGCCAAAATTTGTTGAGCCACAACAATGAGGGTAACTTTATAGAATTTTCAAAATTTTATAAACTGATGTGGATATTACGGTGGGTCACACACCTCTCAATTAATCAGCAGGCTAACAGTAATAAATAAAAACTACTCAATATCAGTTAACCAGATTACTAGCCAATACGTCTAAACTGCTGAAAATGCTAAGCTAAAAAAAGCGCTCCTCTAACTCATAAAAGCTATTTTTAAAAATTGCAGAGCACATCTTAGGTAAAACAGTATTTATAAATGCATGAAAAACATAAGGGTCCTTCACTGAAACATGAGTCACAGTGGTGACCCCAGCATGCTTATCAACTGATGTACGCTTTTCAGATCTCATCAAAGAAACTGATTCAATGAAAGGAAGGTGCACAATATGCTGAATACCTGTCTTTATAACTTTTTGTTTATGAAATGCAGGTCTTCTTTCACCTCTTTAATAAGCATATTTATCACATTTAGTCACTTTTCAGGTACCCTGCATTCCAAATAAAAGCATTTTTCCAAAATGACATGCCATGCACAAGAAGACCATGCAGAATGCAAGATTACCTGCACTAAAGGCTGGTTCACATGCAAGTGACTGAGCGATTGAACGGTGCGCTGCAGTGAAAATTTCCAACTTGTTGGAACCTCGCCGCTCGGTGCTGCAATGACTCAAACCAGGTTTTTGTGCCGCAGCAACAGGATTCGCCAGTTTTCGCTTGCATGTGAACAGGCTTCAGACAGACATCATCAAAATGCAGTCCACCAAATGTGAAAGAAATCATAGCTGTCAAAATCCTGTTCAGAGCACTTTAAAAGGCCACAATGTGGACATACACATACATCAGCTATTTATCAATTTAACACATACCTGTCACTGCGATGACATCAACTTTGTATGTGCGGCACGAAGCGGGGTCCAGGTGACTACGATTTTTCACCAGCTTAGCAATATTTGCCGTTGTTGCTGATGGCCACTGACAGCTTGAGGTATCTTCAAGGAGCCAGTTTGTGGGCACAACAGCAACACTATTTGAAGCGATGAACTTCACAACGGCAAACATGACCTACAATTGATAATAACAATGGATTTCAGCAAGCACATGCACGAATTCATAGGACGTCACAAGAACTGGGTGGTAATTGATTGGATGCTGAGCTAGGCTGAATGCAGAAGGGGAAATATTGCATACTCATGCTGTGAGCTAGAGACAGGCAGCAAGACATATTTGCTCTTAACATTGGACAGTGGCCATGAAAGGAGGGTGTCACTTGCCTCTCTTACAACACGGATCCCCAGGTTCGATGATGCACATGGCATAGTGTAAAACTCACCAACAACTTCAAGTTTCTTGCCAATCAGAATTTCTTGACCATGGATGTCATGTGCAAAATTTGCTACCATTACAATGGTTGAATCTGACAGACCACAAACATTGTTGCCTATGGAAATTCGTAGAGTGAACCCTGAAAATTTTGCAGCGCGAAACTGGGGACCGTAATTGCCTGCTAAGGGGCCATTACTGTGCATTTGTAAGAGTTTGCACGTTAGCTTGGAGCACTGCTTTGTGCCATATAATGTGCCAGCAGACATGCATTCAGTCAAGCGATTACTGAGCTGTTCCAGTGGTTTTTTTGAGTGCTTCACCAACTTCTTGAGCTGCTGCATGAAATTTTCTGCAGGAAAAGCACTGAAGTTGTCAAGAGGCCCATATTTTAGAACGTCGTCTGCCAAGTGTATTAAACAATGAACATTGTATGACATGCTGTGCCTTCCATAAAGGGATCTGAATGATTTCACAAAGCAAATCAGAAGCTCCTTTGCATAGCTGCAGTACTCATGGCACATAGCAGTGCTTGAGAGGATTGTAATAGCAACATGCAGAATCAGAAAGTGATTGTAGGTGTGTCTTGGCAAAATGCCCTGCAGTACAAACGGTCCAAAGTACAGGAGAAAACACCACAACTCTGTTGCCTTCCAGCGATCAATTTCTCTGAGGGAACGTGGCCTTCGAGAAAATTCATCGCAGTGAAACTTAGCCAGCCTTAATAACTGATCAGAAATTCTCTCAACAGAAGATGAAGGCAAGCGGCACTGCAGAGGACCTCTCATCCAGAGCAAGAGCAGTTTTTTGGTCACCCCGATACATACTAGGTGCATGTAGTCAAGCGGGCAGTGAGATACCAAACCAATTGGCAATGCAGAAAGAGGAGTATTGGCTATGTGGTGTTCACTCTGAACTTTGTTAGCAAAATCTTCATCTGTTCTCAAAGGGGAATCGGTGTCAGGGAAAACGACTCTTCCTTCAACGTATTCTCCCTTCTGCTGACATTTTCCACAACCATAATAGCCAGAATGCAGTTTTGTGCCTAAAATAAAGGCTCGGGCAGGGGCATCACATACAAATCCTTTGATGGTGACCGCAAAGCAAGCATCACCAAAGCGCAGCCCTGTCTGTAGAAGCTCAAGCAGTTCATCAACCAGTGGGCCCAGGAAGCTGTTCAAGGATGTGGGCTTCTGGTTTCCATAGTGGCACGCAACCAAGAATACACTACTGTCAGGTATGCTGTCCACCCTCGCTAAAATTGGCCAGAATTGGCTTTGTGAGCTTTTGCTCAGTGGTAGGCCATCAATATAAAACATGAAATCTAAGCTTTCGGGCAGCACAGACAAATCAAACTTTGTCAAAATGCAGTTCATACTGTTAGAAATGCCAAAGTACTTATAGCAACTATTTTGAGAGCTCTCAACTTGAGCCATACGTGGTGTCTTAAGAAGTGTTCGGGCATCAGCTGCAAAGTCTGAAAAACATGCATGTGTTTTCAGGATCTTGAGTAGGGAGGACAATGCTGTTTGTGTAATATTATGCTCACATGCCCAAACTCTCAGCTGAGCAGCTACTTCGTCTGCTGGGCTTGCATCTGTCTTGGCAGGCTGATCACTGCTGCTGTCAGCACTGTCACTGTCACCTTTACGGTGAATTAGAAGAAAACCTGACCTTCCTTCTTCCGGCTCGCCTTGCTCAGGAGCAGCGCACGGTTCCTCTCTTAAATCCAGTGACCCGGTCTCTACTTCGTTGTTGCCTCCAGAGGGTCTGACAGTCATTAATTCACATCCGAGTGCAGCAGTATTGTCTCCAGATGCACATTCAGAATAAGAACCCTGAATGATGGTGCCGCGCTCGTCTCCTTCCCTTCCGGTTTGGCAAAGCAATGGCTGAATGGCAGCATTAAGTCTACGGTACCTATGGGTCCGGGTTACAGCATCGATACTCTTTCTTTTTCTTTCCATAGCGTTTATACTGATGGGAAGTTGTCAGCGGACTAAATATGAAAATAAATATCTGCAGCCTCGCTCAAAATGAACCCACACTCCTGCAGTTGCACCAGTAAGATCACCAGCGGATACGACAAGTTAATTTAAGGCGCCACTATATGCTAAAAAAACGAGGGGGGAATCTGCGTAAGAGTGCAGCGCGCGCTTTCATCTGGGCCTAGAAAAACATGAGCTGAGAATCCACGTGTGACATGAAGTGCGATTTCACCCTCATTAGCGCGATTTCACGTTGACCTGTGTCCAATGAGAGCAAATAGATCTGATTAGTGCCTGTTTTGGGTTAGACAGCGATAATGTGTCGTCACGCACGTGCACGAAACTCGCGCCCTGCAGCTAGGGCGCGCGTATACTTGGATAACGCCGCGCGCAGCGAAACCGAAACTATACAGGGGACTTACCAATTAATGGATGAATTAAGCTCCACGATTACTTCAATGACTGACGGAGTGGCGAATATAAAAGCCGTCTTCGAAGCGCGGACGTGCTTGCTGAAACGCCTGTGGTATAGTTCTGCAATCGTCGAAGTGCTAGAACAAAGAGAACCGGCGCCGACGGCGCGAAACCGGCGAGACTCCGAGAAGAGGGAGGGGCGAGGGTGAGGCAGCGAATGAAAGAGGGTTATGGTTGAGTCCAACCAAGTGGGGGTGAGAGAGGACCGAGGGCGCGACCAATGCGCGGTTAGCGCGGCCGCGCTGAGATGAGAGAGCCGCCACCAGGAGCAGCACGGTTTCGCGCGGCAAATTTGAGAGCTTCGAGGACGCAGGCTGCGCAGACCTCGCTTAACTCAATAACGTTATTTCATTCATTCATTCAACAACCCCAACATTGAGATATTGCTTGTCTTCGTTATTTATACGCCTAATGTTGAGCAGGTCAAAGGTTTCATACCACTTACCATCCAAATACCTCAATTTCTGAGCGCGCAAAAAGACGCGTCGAGCAGACGACGCGGGGCGCACGCGCTCAGCTGCAAGGTCAAAGATGATCGCCAGCAGCGAATTTATGACAAGGTAAGCTCAAATTAACACAGAGGCTAATTAGCTGGAAGAGGTTAAAAAGCTTGACGACCATGTTCGAAGCGAAATTGAAATGAAAGTGTGGGAATTAGTGTTTTCGATCATGATCATGAAAGCCTGATCCTATAAAAAACCTCGCCACTCTGGGTTCCTGATAAGCATCACATTGCACTTCCGTGTGCAGAGCTACTGTAATGTGGATATAACCGCGGATCATTTCAATTCATATACACGGTTTTTCACGTAACTTGAACCAAGGATTGAAGCAAGCGGCGCACTGGAGCTGGATGAAACCAACGGCGTACTTGTTTACCATCGTGTGGTGCTCCTAAGAGTTATTAAATTGCACATAATTAACTAATTACGTACAATTAATTGTGTACAATTTTTAATATTCACTTCAGGGTCATATGCATTTCATTCAGTTCTATAGAGGGGGGGGGGGGGGGGTAAGAAAAGCGATAGTTTTATGTGGCAACGCATCTCCTAGCGTTAGGTGGCCCATTTTTCTGATATTTAAAGAAGGACCGCAGATTTGAATAAAACCTCACTACAGCGCTCGTGCACTACCACATACTAGCGCTACAAACCGTGTTTCGAAAGAACGAAACGTGCGCGCTGACCGTGCGCAATTATAGGCGGCCGCCGCTCAGTTCGACGGGCTGCTCAAATAAAGAAAACGGAGGCTTCCTTGAAATACACGATTCCGCTGTTTTACCTTCCTTTTTTGTTCTGTCTGTGTGACGGCTCAATAAAAACTCCATCTGAATTACCTGTCGGTGATCAACCTATCAGGAGGAGCAGACCACGGTGCGCGCTTAAATTTCCATGTTCCGGAAAACTGCGCTGACGCATTTTTAAGAATATATGCTGAAAGCGGCGTCAGCTGCTTACTTCGAGATGGTGAGCGCGCGCGTTTTGTTAATTCAGAACACGTTTGGGAGTGCCACAATAATAGGGTACCGCAAGAGCGCGTTGCCGGGTGTTTTTTTTTTTTTTTTACATTTAGTGAGCTCTCATTAAATGCCGAAAAAAAAGTAACACGCAAGATGCGTTTCAAAAAAAAACTGCATCGCTCAATTGTTTCGGAACCTCCTCCTAAAGTGAATAATAACAGTTTGGCGTAACAATCTTCGGTAATGAACTAATTAAGCTGAATTAAAAAATACTGCGAGAGTCACTGATACGTACACGACGGGTTGCGTCGATGGTCTCACCCAGCCCCGGTGCACCGCTTTCTTTGAAGAATATGTTCAGTTGCAATTGAAACACCCTGTACATGCTGCTATATAAGGATGAGACAGTTCGGTATTAATAATTAGACCACACAGCAGCAAGCCGAGCAACTCAATTGAGAGAACTGGCCTGACTCGCTCTGGGACGTACGTTAGTTTAACTCCATAATGAAAACAAAAAAATTCACAGCAGCAGACATGAGAGTGAAAGGGTGTTAGCAGAGACACGTGCTTTCACTTGAGACAGTCGTGTGCCACAGATAGTTAATGCCAAGCCACTTGGAAAATTGAGTGCCTCACTTAATTACCAATGATTAACATCTTGTACAGCTGAAATATAAGACTGGAATTTCAGGTTAATTCAGTGCAGACAACTGACATCTTGAGTACCTAAGGGAATTGGCCATGGCTTTACATGAATCCGTGGCAGTACGCCGAAATAGTAACTGCCAGCTAGATGGCTGTTATGCCTTTTTTCAATTACTTCAGCATTTGCACGTTTTCTTGGAGTGTTCTTGAGTGAGATGTCGTAAAGAAGTCTTTTGAAAACGTCTTGAAAAACACGTCTTCGATACGTTTTGATTAAGCTCAAGCTAAGTGAAGATGTGTATAGCCGTTTCGAGACGTTTTTAAGAGGTTGTGTGTTTCGTGGGAACTAAGCAGCCAAGACATACCATATCAGTACAGTATACACAACAAGGCAATAAATAACATGTCCAATTGTAACGAGTAGTACGAACAAGGAACCGACATAGTCGTGTAGAAAAAATGCCGAGGGCTGCCGCGTCATCTACGGAAGTAGTATTTTTTGGGTCGCAAGCTCTTAAATTCCTGCACTGCTAACTTTGCCTGCGCAAAGAGTTGTAATGGTTTCTAATATGCTAAATCAATAAAAAAAGTAAGTACAGAACACAAGTAAAACAACTTTTGCTAGATATAGCATTGTGTTGGCCTGCGTTGGGCTCTATGACAAGTAAGAAAATAACGTCATTTCGCCCTACCCACAGGTTAATGTGTTTGCCTGTTGTGTTAAACTGAGTACACTTTACATTTCCTTCTCATAAAGATCGAGAGATACAGGACAAATCAACGAGATCATTTTTATAAAGAAGCAACGTTCGATGAAAAGGGATGCATTCACTGTGAAATGGAGTAAAATGTTTTTTTTTTTAGTGCTTCAAGTTTTCTGCATGATAACTAGCCACATTCTGTGGACAAAACACATAGATACTGTTGTAGCAAACTCCTTCCGTAAGCTGTTTTTCTTGAAGCCCTCACTAAAATCTTCCACGCCAAGTGTTAGTCTTTTAGTGTACAATTCCCTTATCCACTCACTGTTGGAATATGCCGTAATTATCTGGGACACTTTCACCTTAACCAACATTAATAAACTAGAACGAATACAGCATAAGGTAGTTAGGTTTCTTTACAATTTATACAGCCGTACATCTGTCAGCCAGCTCCTGAATGCTAGTGAATGGTCATTATAAAATTAATACTTCCAAATTTTTTGCTTACACTTCAGGCTATAACACAAGACAAAGGCACGTTTTCACAATAACTTCTTTGAACACACGAAATAACTGTTTTGAGATATTCTTTTTTCCTGAGACAATTTCAGACTGGATTAACCTAAATAACGAGATTATTACCCAGAATTCATTAGTGATGTTCGAAAAATGCCTGCAAATGTTATGAATTTCAGTGTTTCTACACTTTTACATTTGATGTATACTTACGCTGCTATTATTTTGTACTAGATCGCAGAATGTATAAATAAATAAATAAATAAATAAAATAAAAAAACATGCTTTACCGCGAGCTCATTGCCGCATGTTTCATGGGGGCTTATCTTAGTTTGTCAGTTTGAAGTTATGTGCAAGGCGTGTGTCCTATGTGAAGGTGGCATAGAATCAATTCCTTGAAACATTCCTCGTGTGTACATGATTCTTATTCCCCATAACATTGGTTTTACTAGTTTGTTATTCACTTTGTTATCCAACAGAGACTGCCATTTTTCCCTTAGTTCACAATGTACCAACATCATGCAATCGTTATAAGGCATGTTTACTTCCCTAATTGCCTTGTTGTGAGCTGAACAACACACCAGACTACTCCCTCGTCGTCTCTATTTCGATCATGATCTGGGCACACAGCAGAATTTTATTTACTTCAGCTGCAGCTGTTGATATATTGTGTACAATGTCCCCAAGTAGCATGTCCCCATGTAGTGGCAGTGTGACAGCACGTCTAGAGTAAAGAGCTGCGAGTACGCTTAGGCAGCCTGTGTAAATAAGTTTGTTAAGTTTTCATTTATTATTTTTTTCCAATGCTGACAGAGACAGCGTAACATTCAGCAGTGAAGATTTATTTATTAATACCTCAGGGGTATTACATGAGGCGGTGGAACTTCAGCAGTAAATTTCTTCAATTGACGATCTGAATGACGATGAGTCGATCTGATCAACGATGGCGTTTGGCAGGTCTTTGCAGTCCTTTGCTCTGTGAATGAAAAATGATGACAGATGCGCAGAAGTGCGGGCAGGGGGAGGGTAGACTGCCTTCCCGTGGTTTGTGCGATTGGAGATGCGATGTGCGGGGCTGATAATGGAGTTGAGATGTGGATGATGATAGAATTTATGAAACAGACACAGTCTGGAAATTTTTCGGCGGTTCGCTAAAGTTGTGAGTTGAGCATTGCGTTTTAGTTGAGTTACACTTACATGATAAGAATAGGCTGAGAAAATGAAACGAGCTGAGCGATTCTGTACAGATTCGAGAGTAGTGGAAAGGTTATTTTGATGAGGGTCCCAGATCGCGCATGCATATTCTAATTTGGGACGGATAAGTGTTAAGTAAGCAAGGGATTTCACTGATGGGGGTGCTAGTCGCTAGGTTTGCAGACGACGACATTCTTAACCGGAAGGCAGGAGTCGCAGTTCTTCAACAGGGAAAACATCGAGGACGTCGTCATCTCGGAAGCCATATCCATGGTACCGTAGTGTTTAGCTACGACTCTCGGGGCTCACTTACTACAACAGTGTCTTTACGAGCGACAAGTCGATGGCCAGACGTAGTGGTTAGATTATAGAAACGGTGTGCTTGTTCTCTCTATGCTTGTTCCTCTCAAGGCGCATGGCATAATGTTTCTTGAAGGATGAGCAATGCACTAGTGTAGGCTAGGAGTCATACCTCGGCAAAATCATAACTGCTCACTCAGGCTCACGCTCAAAAGTTTGCTCAACCTGTGGGCTCACTCAAACTCCTACTCTCATGGCCCGGGCTGAAACGAACACATGAACTCACGCTCATTTTGGCTCACAACTCACGACTTACTTAGATTTGTGACCCATCAGGGCTCACTCACGTCTTTCGACTCACGCGACTCATCTGGGCTCAGTCATTTCGACTCAAGACTCATTTGGGTTCACTCACTTGTTTCGTCTCAAGAAGCACACATGCTCACTAAGCGCCCAAGTGACACGCCCCTAAGCCGACCGAGACATGCGACAACGGACCCCGCCACGCAGCGACATGGCGAAACTTAGTCAAAGCTTCCAACACTGCCCCCTCCTGGCTCATTACCGCACCCACATACACTAACGAAGAAGAAGGGACAAAAAGGCCGTCTTCTATGCATCTTTTTTGGTTGCCCACAGACGTCGCCAAGCCACCTCACCCTTAAGTGTCCTCAGTCGCAGCAGTAAATCTTTCCTCCCCTGTGCTGTCAGCAAACGAGGCGGGCAAAAACGCTAAGCATGCACCATAATCCCGAAAACACAGATCCTGACCTGAACGTGAGTCCGGACTCTCGACCCAGATCATGATTTGAATGCAAGTCCAAACTCACTCATGACTCAGATCAGGATCTGAATGCGAGCTTGAGTGAGCCCTAGTGAGTCTGCCGACCTATGCTAGTAGTTGATGCTAAAGCCTTTCCATTTATGTTTACCATAATGCATAGCATTTTTTATGCATATCAGTTTACAACAAGTTAATATGTTCAAAATGTGTAGGCTGTGCAAAATTAATATCTGTACGTTAGGAACCATCTTTCCTTTTCTTGTTAAGCAGCCTGCCTGCAGTGCCCGTCACTGCGAGTAATGTCATGTAGAATGGTATGTATTAAACTTCGAAACAGCCTTTAGAAAGCTTGCACCCCTATGAGGAGTGCTCAAGCTAGGCATTTCGCATCAGTTTAAACTATATTTGCTCAGCGATTATAAGTGATTTGTTTCTAATCCTAATCAAATTGAATGTAGCTTGAAGACCGCTTCCTTTTTAATACGTGCAGCATAGTGTCATCTTCTACCTGGTGATGCTGCTGCACAATGTGGACTCCAAGGTCCCGAGCCTGGTTCCTTTATTTCAAGTGAGTTCTGAAACTGCATCATTTTCTGAACTTGTAATTTTGGGCAGAATGATACCAGAAGTATTGTGTGTATATTGCTATCACTGGAACAATTTAATGATTTGTCAGATCCTTATCATTGCCTCTGGTTAGATTTATATGCTCACTATAAGCACGATAGCCCGGATTTGATTGGTGGCTCTGAATGGCTCACATGCTTTGGTGAAGACTGGATATACTTACATTGAATAATCGCCCTATAGTAGCAGAAGACAGAAGGTAAAAAGGTTGGAATGGCAACGTGGAATTTGAATGCTAGGCCCACTTCAGGTTTCCTGGTGGTTCTCCTTTTGTTATTTTCTGCTTGAAAGAACATGGTACAGGTGCAATGGCTATCAGTATGCTCAACGTCTTCATAAAGTGTTGTCAACTGAAAACAGTGAGAAGCTCTTCAGTTTTTCAAACTTTAGTTGCTGCTCATATTGCCAGTTGAAATTAGTGTGCAGAACAAAAATCTATAGATAATTTCGGTGCATGTATGCCTAATGTGGTAAAAAAATCATGGTAAAAAAGTTACCATGGCACCAAACCTCATTCAAGGTTTGATGCCATGGTAAAGTGCCTGCATTAGCTGCTAAACACTTGCTTTTTACTACAGAACACCATGCCAAGGCTGGATGCTCTGAAGATGGTCTACCGTGGCATTCACGACACCTCTTGGAGCCTACAGCAGTGAGGCCTTGTCCATGTCCTCCAATCGCAACCCCCCTGTGTCAACTTTTGCCAACCGGTTTCCAACGAAGTCTGTTCGCATGTTCAAAGGACAGGCCATGTTGACTTTGTATTATTTCGTATATATTTTTTATGCTATCTTGCAAATCCTTCCTGAGTGGCACTCATTACAAGTGATGCCCCCATTGTTATTTATTAAACCCTAATCCAGTAGAGTTGTGAAACTTGCCAAGTTTTTACCCGTCTTTGTATATAGTGAAGTGCACACATTTTTAGGTTTCATATTTGGACCAATGTGCAACATATCAATTGTGTGTGTTCTGTTTGAATCATAGGAAGGACGGCTGGTTTAGTGTGGAACACCCGCATGTCTTCAGAATGAGTTGAGGGGTATACAGTTTTGATGACCGTGTCATTTTTTCATGTATTATTGTTCTTTGAAACAAAGCGTTTGCCAAAGAACTTGCATCACCAAAATGTCATCATGCACATGGCATTCACTTGCTTATGTCGGTTGCTAAATCAATACCTCTGGAATCTTGCTCATCAATTTCATCATCAAGCATACCTTCTCTAGGACTTACAGTGTACTGCAATGCCTGTACTTCCAGTCTGTAACAATGGTTGACTTAAGCCTCTGCTCATCATAGTTTTTCATTTTAAGTGCTCCAAAATTTTCCAACAATTGCATTGTAAGTTTCACACCTTCATGGGTTATGAGGTAAGAAACAAAGATTGCATTGCCTTCTTTTGCCAACCAACTTGAAGGCACTGAACTCGAACCTTTATTGTGGTGTTTTCCAATGTGTTTTATGAAATCCAGTTTGATATCTTGCCAAGAACTCCCGAAATACACCTGAAATAAAAAGTAGATCATGTTACTCGCTGCACTGGCCACAGATCTTAACAGACCGGGGTGAAGAAAGCGCCAGCTTAAATAGACACTGAGGCCAACGCCATTCAGTTAATGCTCTCTACAGATATTCATTCTTAGGCTCTTTCTGGATATGTTGACTTTGTCTGGCAGCAAGACACATTTATTGGTGAGGAAATTGGATTTAAGAGCTTGTAGAGCTAAGCTTACTGTGAAAGCTGTTATAGCTTTGGTTTAGCCATCTTCGTTGTTATTGATGCTAGCTTGAAAATTCTTGCGTTGAGGTTGACAAGTGATGAAATGCCTATCTCTCGTCTGCTTTACGTTAATCTCATTTAATTTACTGCATAGTCCGTTTAAGAGAAAGCCTAGCAGTGCTAATGCGAGTTAGCGAAATATGATCTGGCCACCCACTGCTTCTCACCCTCTCTCTATCTTCCCTCTCACAATTTCCCTCCTCTCTCCTAAGCATGGAGAAGTAGGTTTCCCTCTCTCCACTTTGCCGCTGTTGGCAGGTGGCCATTGAATTAAATTAATTTCACTCAATAATTAAAGTCTTACAGCTGACGCTGTAGATTCTGCGGTAAATGCAGGGTTATATAGCTAAACCAAAGCTACAACAGCTTTCAATATAAAAATCTTCCAGCCAGTCAATTCAGACCCGTAATGCCCACACGGAAAAGGATGGGCTGCCACTGTTTTGAAGTGAATGACTGTGTAGCACAGTGTCTGGGATCCGCATCGAAAGAACGGTGTCCACGCATGCATTTTACTTGCGAAATCGACCGGTAATGGCGACGCATGCATCTAGTCTTTTCTAGCTTATAAAAGTGCCATTTCTGGTGATAGCGGTCTCTTTGTAGAACTTGGTATCTTGTCAATACAGCCAACTTCTAGTTGTCCTCGGTGTCCCTTTAAGTTTGTGGCTATTTGTACAAGACATGGCAAAACAAGACGTGTGCAAGGTTCTCCGATAGCCTAACACCCTGACTCATTTGTCTGCAAAAGAAAAATTAGTCGGTCATAAACGTGGTAGAAACAGTGTCGAGATCTACTGGTGTCAATGCCAGCCAACTACCTTTTGTGCTTAAATTACATTCCAAGCCAGCTGGTATCCACTTCTAATAGCTTCTACACTTAATGCTATGAAGCAGCATCCAGCAATGTATTGTGAATTCCGGTATACAGTCCATAGACTGTACATGTTTAAATGTTAAAATTTTGGGCCTTGTGGACAATTTATAGGCGTGGACTATACAGCATTTTCAGTAAAGTCCAATAGAGCTCAATGCGAATCTATGTACCGCTTGCAGGTTATATAACGAGTACGGATTATCTAGTAAAAAAAAAAAAATTACACCTGATGCAGACTGTATGCCGGAAATTACAGTAACATGCCTTGGGAAAGATGAGATCACACTTAAGAATGTTTTTCCAGTTAAGTGTTAGAGTGTTCTGTAGAACTGGTGAATGTTTAAAAATATGCTGCCTAGTAAGTGGCCCAGTCTGACGGCTTTGGAAGTTGACTTATTCTCATTAATCTTAAGGCTCATTAAAGGCCACACTTAACATTTGAGATGACAAGTGAGCTTGTTTTCCTTGTTTATCGTTAAGTGTGCAACATTTGGGAATTTTTCAGGTAAGTGAGCTTGCCGTGAAGCTTTACTATTAATACTGTCATGTTTTATGGTAACACACTTTTGGAGAAATACTTTGAGGCAACGTTTTATCAGTAGACAGTAAAGGAGTAATTTCAGAGTTACATTTAAGTTGCATTACACTTTATTGGTGTCATTTGGCCTAGGAATGCTATGGGAGCTCATTTTTGTTATTTGTACTTGAGTTTTCATTCCTCTGTCCTGTTGAGAAAACAAAATCTGGCTTGTTGCTGATTTTGTCTTTTTTACCAGGCGTAATGAGTAGTCAGATTATTGTGTTACAGAGTTGACAGAATATGAGTATTAATACTGATGATGATTATTTTATACTTCATATATGTGTTGTTTTCAGTTTCAGGGCTGATATATTAGATCATCAGTGTTGTGAGTACCTGGAACTAATGTTGCTCTGTAGATTTGTGATTAAATCATGTTGTTTATAAGAAACTTTCTGCAGTCTCATTGTTTTTTAATTGGAATATGTATGTGCCTTATTTTGGCATTTTATGCATTCTTTAGTATAGTTACTGCTTAGCTTTTGGATATTCATAGTGAATATACAGTGACAACTACTGCTCCCTGAGCTAAAAAAGAAAGCAGCACTGTGTCCTGGTTGTGCATGTAAGTATACTATTTCACTGGGTTTATCCAAAGAACCTCAGGTGGTTGAAATTAATCAATGGTCCTCCACTGCGGTGTCTCTCATAGCCGACATGAAGATTGCAATGTCGTGCCAACTATACCATGCCGTCATGACAGAATACTTCCCGCTGCAATTACCTTTTCAATGTGTGCAGTATTCCACTGCCTTCTGTGGATGCTGGAGCAAGACAGCGGCCGAACTGATCAATGGCCCTAGGCCCCATACCATCTCCGAGAATGGTATTGTCGAGGATGATGATGGTGCCATCTTGCACTTGTTCCGAGGCGTTCACAGCTTGAAGAATCGCTCTGTAGATTGGGTCGGGTATGTTGTATCTGCTGATGGTGAGTTTGCGCCTGGAATAACTTGGCCTCTGAAAATGGTTTTCACGTACATCAAAATCACTGCTCCAAGTGCCCCCTAGTTCTACAAGGCCTTACCACTTGACGGAAGCTGCTCTGAACTTCGTACGGCGTTGTGCGCAGCAGGTCACGCTTGGACTGTCCGCGTAAAGCTGCGCGTGTATCCGAAAGCTTTTTCTGGCGGTTGTGTGCAGGCAGCCTGATTTTGCGTCTCGCCTCATCACTCAGCGGCGGTTCCTGCTCCAATGGCGTCGGCAGGGAGCTGTCAGTTGAGAGTCCTGTGGGAAGATGTCCTCATGCTTTTGAAGCTGTTTTTTCGAGAGGAAAAAAATGAGAAGAGTTCACTGAAACGAGATCGCTAACCTTCACTACTCGAGACGCTGGGGGTCATCTGTGCTGTAGGTGGCAGATCGACGTGCTTTTTCTGGATGCGCAGCAGAAACTGGTGATGGTAGGGTTCGTACGTCACCCCGTCTTTCTCGAAGAATATTAGCCCACTCAGCTTCCACTCGGTCAGTTCTTCGCGGTACCTGTTAAGGCTTAACTAGTGTCAAGCGGACGCGCACTTGAGTGCGAAATGTAGCACGAGCGAGAAAAGGATACGAATGTTTACGGCAAATTCTGCCGTGGAAAAACTCGAAGGGCATTGTCCCTCGCGTGACATCTGTACTATGGACTCAATAATACCCTGTGTAGGAAAAGAAAATTGTTAGGAAGTGAACCAATGAAACCGGTAGATGAGGACCTGACCTGTTCGTGGTGCAATATGTCGGCGCTGTCAGGCGGCCTGTATAAGAAAAAAACAAGCTCTGGTTAGAGTTGTACATATTAAGAGGATTCCTTTCGACGACCTTGATTTCTCACCATTCAAGTTTGAACTTGTACACGATCTCTTCATGCCAACAAAGTTTGTAATGAACGCTCATTGTTGCGCTTCTTGACCGTCGTCTGCTTGCAGAGCTCAGCCGGCTCAGCGGCTGGTCATAGCGTTTGAAAAAATATATATATATGCATAAAAAGTTGCAGATTGTGCATTATTTGGACCTGCTAAACAAAATACCTAACGTTTTACCAATTGAAAAAGAATATTTACTGACTCTTATCAAACACGCTGCAGAAACGCAGAATCATAGAAGGTTTCTTGCTCTAAGCGCAGAAAATACCAGTTTGAGAAAAGCCAACATGAGCCAAGAAAAGGCGGCTGCGAATGTCAGTGGCGCTCGTAAAGCAGCGCTCGGAGTCCGTCGGGCTCGGGAGTGATGTCTCGTTTTCTGAAACATAGCAAAGTTTTCGACGACTCGAAGGGCCGTTTCTTTCTCGTCTTATTAACCGAGGCGTCTGACGAAAGACTTTCTAAACTTAGCTTGTCGATAACAGATGGCAACAGCGTATGGAAAGCGGCTACGAGCTTCGAAGAGTCGTGTGGGTCACTCAAATCTCGTCGCGAAGAAAACGTTAAGCATTTAATGTGAGTGTGAAAGGTTTGGCCATAGTCAGTATCTGGGCCTTTTGCGATGCCTGGGCTAAGGCGGCCTCTTTGCAGGAAGCGCATCAGCAACTGTCGACTGGAATCCATTGACGACGCTGAAGAGCTGACTGTCACGCTTGTTCCGCCCGGAAAAACGTACGAGCTGAAGTTCAAGAAGTCTGCCGACGTGAGTGCTGCGTTGCAACGATTTGACCTGCTAGTCGCTGTGGCTGAGGCCGGTGATCTTAAGACGCTCGTGGACACTGTGGACGAGGATATACTGGCTGTCTCTCCGTCTAAGAGGGCCAAGTCTCGCAAGAAAGAAGCTGTCCCCGTGGAGAAGGAAGGCATGAATCTCCTGAACCCTAGGAGCAGAAAGATCGCCCATGAACGTTGTAGCTAAAGAATAGTTAGTGGCCTCCGCGTACAGACGCAACCAACTGAGCACTACTCAGTCAAGGAGGTCATATATAACCTCAAAGTAAGGAGCCCACAAAATCAACTCAGCTTACCAGCCATGTATATAATGAGCGCGAACACTTAACGACCAGACGAGAGAGATTCTTCTGTACTGTACTATGAGAGAGCTTTCTGTACTTGTGGACTTGTGCTCTCTTGCTAACAAGCATGTATACCAGTGCAGAAGAGTAAGGAATGGACTCAAGTACCACATGCAACACCACAAACCTCACTTCACTGACCTGCTTTGAAACCTTTCCTCAAGAACGACCCTGTCGTCTGCGCTTCCCAAAATTCTAGGCAGACAATGCACCATGGATGGATGGATGGATGGATACGGCTGAACCCTTTGCATCGGGCGGTGGCTCAAGCCACCTAGCCATGTCTTGTGAAATTTTACTCCTGTCTTGCTTTTAGCCACCAATCAGATAACCTTCGCTTGGTTACTTCTAACCTCTTAAAATCCACTTTCCCTTCACTATCCCTAAACCCCAATGCCTTGGGTAAGTCAGCCCCGCTGCTTTCCACTGTAGGGTGAAGCCCTTTACAGAAAAGTATCAAGTGTTCAGCCGTTTCCTCCTCCTCTCCGCACGCAATGCACAAAGTGTCTATCTCCTGGTACCTGACTCTATACGTCTTAGTCCGCAAAACCCCAGTCCTGGCCTCAAACAACAAAGAGCTTCCCATACAATTATCATAGATATTTTCTTTGACAATTTCCTGTTTAAAGGTCCGGTATGTTTCCAGTGCCGATTTCGTCAGCATCCCTGTTTTCCACAGAGCTCTCTCTGCTTCTTTAACCTTTTTCTTAGCCGATAATTGCTGATTTGCCCCTTTACTGCTGTCCAGATATTTTCTTGTCAATTTTCTAGTTCGCTTTCTCCATTTCGTGTCAACATTCTTTATATACAGGTATCTGAAAACTTTCCTAGCCCACTGCATTTCCTCCATCTTTCTCAATCGTTCCTCAAATGCTATCTTACTGCTAGCCTCTCTGCTCTCGAAAGACGCCCATCCCATATCACCCTGTACCCCCTGATTTGGTGTATTGCCATGTGCTCCCAAAGCTAACCTCCCTACTCCCCGTTGCCTAATTTCCAGCCTTGCTTGAACATGCCATTTTTTAGCGCTGCCTGGCGGCCAGTCTGCGCAATGTCGAAGCGATCTCGGGGCCCACTGAGTCATGTTCTTCAGGAGGCACTGCAATAACAAAGAAGGCACGTGCGTTGTTGTTGTGCGTGCTGATAGACATCCTGTGCATGGGCATTCAAGATGAGCAAAGACGAGTCCATTTAAAGCGGAAACTTCGTTCACAAAACATCAGTGCTACCATTGAGTTCGACGGAGACATTGCGCATTTGACAGGTGCTGCAAACACTGACGCCGTCCATTTGAGCGGGCATATCTGCTAGGAAAATGGACGGTGTCGTTTGCACTGCTCTGGTTGAAGCGGCAGAACAGACGCGCATGAATTAGCGGGTCGTATTTTTTACCGATACAATCGTGTTTTAGGCGCCGCACATGCAATTCATTCAATGCACGTGTCGCATGTCTTTTTCATGTGGCTCCTCGAAGTTGCCGGTATTCTGTTGCGCCATTCATTTTACGAGGCGTTGTTACTATGTTGTCTCATCGATAGAATCACGTTTTCTTTGTCGGATTGTGCAGCAGGTGCACCAGTTAAGGCTACCGCATTGGCACCAGTATAATGTGAATGAGAACTCTAGTTTGTGGCAGTTGGTTCATGGCTCACAAAGAAAACGGCGCGAAATATGGAGACAAAAGAGAGACAAATTAACACGACAGGACCAGCGGTCTCACTGGAGCCCGAAAAAAATGTCCTTGACTGTAGTTAGGTTGCATTAGTAGCGAAATTACTGGCTTTTGACCTTTTCTTGGTAATTTTATTCTTTGCAGGGCAGTGCACAAAATTCCAGCACCTCAGTGCTGAATGAAGTGGACTACAACAAGGATGTGGTCAGCCTTTGGTGCAGGCCAGGCATCAAGGACACTCATGCTTTTTGCATCCTACGCAACATTACAATTTCCTGTGCTCAGCACGGTTCTTCTGCTGTCAAGCGGCATGCAAACATGACAAAACATCTGCAGGCAGCAGCAAAGAAGCGAGATTCAAACGGTGTACTTCTAGCGCCCAAGACTGTACAAAATACAATAGATTTTTCGCAGGGAAGCCATGTGCCTCATTGCAGGATCAAGTGTGCGAAGCTTAGCCATATTTGCAATGTCTGTTGTTTGAAAGAGCATTCCCTACTCGTGGGGCGACACAGCAACTTGCATTTATAGAAAGATGCTTCCTACAGGGATGTGGCAAAGAATTTCACCTGTGTAAGGGCAAAGCTTTCCTATGTCATCTCGGATGGTCAGGGGCCTCGCTTCAAATCGAAAATTGTGACACAGTTGTGTCGTGCAAATCTTTTTTTCTTTGATGATTGATAAAACACCAAAACCAGAGCAGCGTGTGCAGCAGATGTGGTTAGATATTTCTCCTAGAGTGTGCAACAGGTTGTAGTTGTACACTTCAACTCTTTTGACCTCTGTAGTGACAGTGGAGATATAATTGTAGACTACATAGAGGATGGTCTAATGGAGCTACCATAGGAAGGGCTATTTTGCTTCTTCAGTGACGGCCCCAACATCGTGAAGAGTGTGAATTCGAAACTTAAGCAAAATATTAACCCAAATCTAGTCGATGTTGAGTGCACAAAGCATTTTCAAAGGGCTTGGATTTGTTTTCCTCTGATGTCGAGAAACTTGTGAGGAATGTCTATTATTACTTTAATCGTCCTGTGTGTACAGAGGGCCTGAATGCACTAGAAATACTGAGACTAGCACCTCAAGTTTTTCTCAGACGTGTCTCTAACCGCTGGCTGACATTACAGAACTCTCTAGCCCATATGCAAGAACAGTTCATTGCACTGAAATCATTCTCTTTTTTTTAGAGAACAACGCTGGTAGAAAGCGACCAGATGCCCAGATCCAACGCAACGGACTTGCCTCAGCTTTTAGCAGCAAGACCCTTTACGCAAAGGTGTTGTTTCTAAAAGATTCTGCAGAGCTCCTGAGTGGGTTGGAGAACTTTTTTCAATGGCAGCAGCCACTCCGACATGTCCTTCATGATGAGAATCTGGCATTAGTGCACAGAGTTTTGAGCCGTGTTTTACGAAGTGATGTGTTCTGTAACAAGAGTGTAGAAGACCTGACCAAACTCAACCTGGACATTGCATCCATCTGGAAGGGGCAGCCAAAAATTGTATTTGGCACAGAGAAAGCAATGGAAGGCTCGTACTCCGCAGAGAAAAAAGTTTTCAGCCTTGGAGCTCCGCGATTTTACCTTGATTGTTCAAAGGCAATGCTTCGGAAGCTCCATCTGACTGACAATGTGATCATGCATGCAAGGGTTCTTTCCTTACAGTATAAAAATTCCGAGCAAGAGGTGCGGTCCTTGCGCTATATTACGGGGTAGCTGCCTCGGGTTTTCGCTGATGATGAGGTGTTGTTTGTCGTTGATGAATGGCACATGCTGAAGTGTGATGATGACAACGGCTCCCTGCACATAGAAGAAAGCATGGATTACTGCGAGGCAAGTTTATTTCACCTGAAGACTATAGCAGGCGGACAGAGATAGCCCCTTTAAAAGCACTTTTTTCTTCACTCCACGGCAGTGCCAACCTAGAACAAGGCTTCAGCGAAAACAAGTACCTCCCAGATGGACGGAGCACTCTGAGCATTGCTAGCATTAATGGAACGCGGCATGCTAAAAGATTCCATCTGCTCTATGATGGTGATGCAAGCAAGGTTTCTCTCAGCCTTGACCTTTGGAGGAGTGTGAAGCAGTCTCGAGTGATATACACAAAAAGGATGAGTGCCGAACAAAACAGGCAAACTGAAGGCAATGGAAGATATTACCTTGAAGCACAAAAAAAAAGAAAAATGTAAGACCAAGTGGTGAGCAGCAAGGCATTGCTCACTAGTGCCGAGGAAATGATCAACTCGGGCGTCAAGCAAAAAGACAAAGGCAGAAAGCGGCCGCATGCTTTTAACAACAGGAAATGCAAGCTTGAGCAGCCACTTAATGAACTGAAGGAACTGGAGAAGCTAATATCCAAGAAGGCAAAGCATTAATGTCGTGTTAATGAGATCAGTACTAGATATATGCACGCTGCTAGTGAGGTTTTAGTTGTGCAAAAGCGGCTTGGTTTTGTCAAGTATCTTGTCCTGGTCAAATCTAGTCTGACGCAGACACTTCTAGTCTAGTCAGGTCCTTCAGTCATACTTCAACTGCATATAAATGTGCAGTATTTATACCAACCTTGCCTTATATTTTTGTGTCTCTTGCTTGTTTCTATAATATTCTAAGCTTTGGATTAACCTGTTTTGCAGGTTTGCACAAATTGACCTCAGCCGTGTGGGTTTCTGCAGAATTCATTGGTCACAGATTTGCAGGACTTTGCCCACTGAAACTAAAACATTTGTACTGAACTTAGTTTTATGCATGGAACATGAAAAAAAAAAAAACTCCTTTTTGTTATGGTTTGTAGCTTCGTTGCATTACTGGAGTTTATTTTAAATAACTGCTTTAATATTTACACCTCTTCATTTTTTGTTCTAAGAGTAAGCTTTCTTTCCTGTTACAGTGCTGGTGCTCTCCAAAATGAAGATTTTTTCCCCCCGTCATCTGCTCCAAATGTGGACTTCGGTGCTCAAAATGGAGTTTTCTTTCCAAGTGCCCTGCTCCAGTTTTGAATTTTTCTGCTCCAAAAAGTGCTCTGATTCTTACCTCAGCTGTTACACATTTGGGAGTGGTAGATTAACTTTGTCTTAATTGTCACCTTAAGGTCCAAAATAGAGGTTAGTTTAGTCGCTTGTATCAACTTGTAGTGGCATGCATAAGATTATTTGCTTGTAAGGGCAGTTTTCAGATAGATCCAGTGCCTTGGGGCTGGTCTACACAGCCCTGGTATCTGAACTGAACGACAAGCACTGCAATGATCCAGTTTCTTTCGTTATTCTGATTTATCACGTGTCCCAATTCCTATGAAAATCTCAGAATTAATTCCTTTGTTCCTTGCTGATACATTTTTTGTTTCCATAGCACTGTATGACCTTGTCACAATTCTCTTTGTGTTTGTGGGTGAAATCTAAAACAAAAGTGCGTAACTAGTAATGAACGGAACACTTCGCCAGTGATACAAAATGACATTTTTTTCTTTTTTCTTTTCAGATTGTAAGCCTTTGTGACATAGTCGATGAAATGATGGTCTGCACTACCAGTCTGAATTATTTTCGGCCAAGCAATCGTTACTTGCCTCATTTTTCACTGCAGCGCAGTGTGTTCAAGAGTGTCTTTTTGTTGTCATGTGTATTTGCATGTTTGCTTACCATTGTAAAAAGCTAGCCAGTTTCATTTTGCACTTAAGGTTTTACATGAGGATTTTCCAACTTTCCGATTTTATGTATTACCACACATAGCGCTCGTGGCTTGTCCTTTATGTGTTTTGCCCAATGGAACCTCATACAAGAAAAGCTCGAGACTTTATTAGTTCAAACTGTATGACTTAATTCATTTGTGCTCCATTGAAGTCTACATAAAAAACAGCCCATTAATTCGAATGTGTATTGGTTCCACTGCTGTTTATTAGAATCGTATGGGTACACTGTCACCACAGCACCGCACCTATGAGGCCTCATCCGTTCTTTGGAGATGTGAAGAAAGTAACGACATTGTTGCAAGGCTGAAGGATGGGAGTGGCTTTACAGCAGCGGCAATTAAGGGGCATGACATGTGTCAGTGGCGATCTCCAAGGCTTCATTATCTTGCTTCATTAACTGTTGTAAGGGGATGGGCAGGGGAGAAAAATGGCAATTTTTGTCGAAAAATAGTATTTTTGGTTTTTGCTTCTTTTATTGTGTGCAGGCCTTTTTCTTTCGGTTCCAACAATACCAGCGCCGAATATCGACGCAAAATTAGTAGAAACTGAATGTAAACATGCCAAGTGGTCAAAAAACGAGTACAATTAGCTATACTTTCACGACTGCAGCAAATTTCAAATTGTGGCGCTTCCTTCCACTGTGAAGCCATGGGCGGTAAAGGAAGCCTTATAGTTTCTGGTTCATCCTTTTGCAGTTTTATAGCTCGAAAACAAAAAAATTGAAAATGCACTTTTATGTTTCAGAAGCTGTATCGCCACTGTTTTTTTAAATAACTTGGAATGCATTTTTCTTTGTTTTATCATTTTCATGCAACCACAGTGCTTGTGCGTGACATCATCACAGACAGTGCGACAGATTTTCCACCTGTATTTCAAAACCTGGGCCACACAATGTATTGATTTGTTTGGTATTTCCTTATGTGTGCTCAGAGCCGCCGCGGTGGCTGAGTGGTTACGGCGCTCGGCTGCTGGCCCGAGAGACGCGGATTCGATCCCGGCCGCGGCTGTCGAATTTCGATGGAGGCGAAATTCTAGAGGCCCGTGTACTGTGCGATGTCAGTGCACGTTAAAAAAACCCCAGGTGGCCGAAATTTCCGGAAACCTTCACTATGGCGTCCCTCATAGCCTGAGTCACTTTGGGACGCTAAACCCCCATAAACCAAACATTATGTGTTCTCACACTTCTTTAGTAACTTTATAGGGAGGATACCTGAACGAGCATTTTGAAAGGTTAATTACATCATGGTATGCAGTGTTCACTTGATATGTCCTGAACTACGAATACTGGAGGTTCTTGTTATTATAAATGTGCTTTCGTGCGCAGTGTTCAGCTTTTGAATTATGGGCAAATTAGGCTTCAAGACATATGTCATCTTATCAGTTATCAAACCTTTTCCTTGAGTTATTTGCTTACTGTATTATTCTTCCGGTGCTTGCTGTTTTGCTCCCTATGATTTGTTGGCCCTACCTTTCAATTTTTTTTCCTTCTAGTTCATGTGATTACAATACATATTGTTACTTCAAGATAAAGATTTTAGAGGAAGTGGGGCATATTCTGCCGTATTCATTTCTTTTGTGTGCGTGCGTGTGAACAGTAGTCGTCAGAAATTTTGCAGGGGTTGAAAATATTGCGATGCAATCACCTATCTTTTTGCCATAATAGTCTGTGACAGCTAATGCTCATGTGAACTACATGCTGACTTCAAAACAGAAGATTTGTTAATGGTCTGGCTTTGATACACTGACTATGGTATCATTTTTGTCAAATATTAGAACACCTGCTTGAAAGACCTCCATCATTGATTTGTCTAGCTTCTAAAGTACTTCCAACCAAATCATTAAAGTGTATCCCTGTTTAGAAAACGTGGTTTTAAACATTGTGCAGGCTCGGTCGGCACTGGGAGTGCAAGCAGTCCAAAGAAATCGCAAGCAGGCCAGCAACGGTTCGTGTGCCCTGAGTGCGGCTATTCCACAGCAGTTCACAGCAACTTCAAGACCCACCTGATAACACACACCGGGGCATGCCCTTTCCAGTGCAGACTTTGCAACAAGACCTTTACTAGGAAGCGGCAGCTGGTGGATCACCTTCATGCTCATGCAGGCGAGAGACTATTTATGTGCGTGCATTGCAGCAAGAGCTTCATCAGGAAGGCCAGTATGATCAGCCATATTCGTATCCACACAGGCGAGAAGCCATTCCAGTGCACTCGTTGCAGCAAGAGCTTCACCGATCAGTCCAATATGGCGAAACACATTCGCACCCACACAGGTGACAAGCCATTCCAATGCCCTCATTGCAGCAAGAGCTTCAACGTGAAGTTCAATTTGGTGACACACATTCGCACCCACACAGGCGAGAAGCCATTCCAGTGCACTCATTGCAGCAAGAGCTTCACCGAGCGGTCCAGTATGGCGAAACACATTCGCACCCACACAGGCGACAAGCCATTCCAGTGCCCTCATTGCAGCAAGAGCTTCACCCAGAAGATGAATATGGTGACACACGTTCGCACCCACACAGGCGAGAGGCCATACCAGTGTAACCTATGCCCCGAGGCTTTTGCACAAAAGGGGCATCTAGAGAGGCATGCGAAAACCCACAAGAAGTGAGCACTTCTGTAATATTTACTTTAGGGCACTTTGTAAACAAGAATTTAAATAAAAGCTGCACTCTTCCATTAAACTCTTGCCTCGTTTGTAAGCATCCAGGGACGCACATGTAGACTGCCTTCATGCATTGCACTGATTGACAAGCTTCGCTGCCTTTTCATATTGCATTGGGCTCATTTTTTTGGAGACGTCTTCCACCAAGGACTTTTCTATGCTGCATTTTGCCACGTTCACAAGAAGTATAAAATTTTGGGGGCCGCATTTGCAGACAACAGTCGTCTAAGAAATCTAGTCATAAGCATAAACGCTACATTGAACCCATTTTTTGCCCGGTGTCTTCAGCTTGGTGTACTGGAAAACGTACGTTCTCGAGGTGCTTTCATATGTGCACATAATGAACCCCTAATTTTTCTGCTTCTGTATGTTCTCTTGAAGAGACATTTTCGGGTAGAAATCGGGTTTAAACCAAGTTTTAAAAAATTTGTTCATGGTGCAAGAATTTGGTAAAATTGGGTTCTAGCCAAAACCAAAAGGCCCTAAACATTTGAAGATGCGCATTCAGTATGAAGTATCGAGTAAACAGAGCTGGGACACTGCTGCATTAGTGTGTACATCAGTGATAGTGATAGCTGGGAGTTCAATCTTGTTGCTTGTCATATTTGCATTTTTTTATGTGTTTGAGGCAAAGTGTTGCTGAAAAAAATTGTGTGCTTACAATGTTACATTGTGCTGTGGGAAGCTCTCTGTAAACTTTGGGAGTAATAAATGCGTGCTCCTCTTCTAATAAGCCATGTCAGGCACTCATAAAGAGTCATACAGTGGCATATAACATTAGTTTTAAAGGGGTTCTGAAACGCCTTCTGAGAAGAGCACATTAACTCACTTAATCACTGCACTGTGTTGCCATGAAAACCAGAGCCAAATAATACTCTTCTACACGCAGCAGACGACAAACAATCATGCGTCAAAGTTGGCGAGCCCTTCTCGGCGACATTTTCATGCTCGCACCCTCCTTCGTCCCCCGCATCTGCGCAGACAAGGTGAGAGGTGGCCATTGGTTAGATTCTTTCAGACGTCAGGCAGTTACCGTGGCCGCGGCCAATAAGCCGCTTAGCTCCGGCGGGTCGGGAAGCTACCTTCCAGCGTGCAAAAAGTGACCAGAGGAGAGGGAAAGGCGCGAAAACGCTGAAATTCAAATTTTATCTACAGGTAACTCAGCTTCTACAAAGCGCATTTAAAAAATCCTTGCTGGACACTATTCGTGAAGCGGCGTGCTTCAATATCCCAGGCATGCCGCAACTTTATTAGAGCCCCCTTCAGAGCCCCTTTAAGCCACAATGTTAGCAGTGTTTTTTTAATGACATGCTGTTTATTGCTGTCATGTGGGTGAGAAATGCATGCCAATTTTATAAGGGAACACCTTTTTTTTTAGTAGTGTGTTGACTTAACACGTTTAATCCATTGTGGGTCAGCAGCACGTAACGTCTGTTTTTTCATGAAATGAAAAATTGAAAACTGGTTTTTGGGGAAAGGAATTGGCGCTGTATCTGTTGCATCTGGGAAGGAATAAACGAGGGAATGAAGGAAGAAAGAGGCGCTGTAGTGGAGGGCTCTGGAATAATTTCGACTACATGGGGATCTTTAACGTGCACTGACGTCGCACAGCACACGGATGCCTTTGCGTTCCGCCTCCATCTAAACGTGGCCGGGTTTGAACCCGGGTACTCCGGATCAGTAGCCGTGAGCCCTAACCGACACGAAATGTGGTTAAAACCGCATTCAGGAATATCACTTCGATGCATTAGTGAACAGTTCTTATTAGGGGCTGCAGCGGTGGCTCAGTTGCCGACCCGAAAGACATGGGCTCGATCCCGGCCGTGACAGATGCATTTAAATCGAGGGAAAACGTTAAGTGCCAACTCCAAGGGCCCTTCTTGGGCGTACACGCTCAGCGTCGGCACTCTTGGCGTACGCCAGAACCGCTCTGCGCATGCGCACTACAGGAGATGCGAGCAAACCTTGGCGAGGTGCCGATATCTGACCGTGCTAGATATCGGCGCGAGCTCACGGGCGCTCGTGTATGCGTCGGAAGCGGGTTCCAGTTTACAACAATTGGAGGATCACGAGGCTCGCGATGACTCTTTTCTTCATATGGCTTGAAGCTCTTTCAGGTCCCCTGAACTTTTCTTCACAGTTTAAGTTGTCCTTTCATTTTGGACATCTCTTGTCTAAATGATGTAATTCCTGTAGTAATTTTAGGGTGTTATAGATTGCACGGCAACATTTGGGTGGTTAAATTGACCCTCTTTTTGTCAAATGCATACGGCTGCATACGGAGAGGCATAAGCCCAGACTTTGTGCTCATACCAACAGCTTTGCTGCTGGCCAACTATCGGGCATTATGCATGCCGTGGTTATAGGCGTGTCTTGTCCCGCTGAATAGATATGTCAAGGTTCATGCATGAAATAGTGTGTTTGCAAAGAGCTGTACACATATTAAGTGATGTCATATATATGTGTCAAATGGATCCTATATTTTTTTTGTTCTCACGGAGCTCACTGAAATTTTTGACAAAGCTCACATCATCAACCCACCCTACCTGCTGAGGCCAGGAATCGTCCGGAGCATCCAAGAGTGAGTCATTTTTTTTCTGCACACGACAAGTGCGACAGGGAATTTACAGGCATTGTAGCGCAGGCTTTGCCGAAATAAGTAACTAGTATATTGGGCTTGCCTCTCAGCCATATAGTGGAGCCTAGAGTCACTAAGTCTTTATTTAGTAACTCTAGTGGAGCCCTTATGGCACCACTACACAGCAAATGGCCTCAGATAGTGAGTAATGGCTCCCGTTACAGATTTAAGGTTTAAGGGGTGCCATGCATGTGCTCCATTACATGCCTAAAGAACAAACCCAGTTGCTTGGTTACTTTTTGAAAAGAAAGTGCATGTCATGCAAAATATATTTGAAATCAAACACCACCAGGGGTTTCCCCAAGCATAAAATCAGGGGGATGTTGTTGAAGTAGGGGAGTAGCAGTAGTCATTTTTCAGTTTTTTTATTGTGTCTTGATGTGGAACGTAGGACAAGAAAGGCCCATGACTGCAGCACTACACTCATGACAAAGAGTGCCAACAATTGCTTCACTTTAGACAAGGATACAAGCCATATTTATCAAGAGAGAAAAAGCCCCATGAATTCTCTTATACAATTAATGGGACACAACTTTCCTCAGTATCAGAATACAAATATCTCGGCGTATTCATAGCCTCCAACCTAAGCTGGAGACGACATGTCGACTATGTAACAGGAAAGGCGTGTTGCGTTCTTGGTTTTTTAAGGCGTAACACCAAGCAATTCCCTTTAGAAACAAAAGAGTTACTTTTTATGAAAAACGTTCGCTCGGTTCTCGAATATGCCTGCGCAGTATGGGACCCTTGGCATAAAACGGATATAGATAAACTTGAGAGGGTACAAAACTTGGGTATCCGATATGTCTTTAACAACTATACCAGGAGCTTTAGCGTTTCACGTGCAAAAAACTCGCTGGGATGGAAGACGCTTGAAAAACGTAGATATTGTTTGAGGTTAAAATTTTTTCATAGTATTTACTATTCCAATACTGGCATAAACTGTGACCTGTACATCCATTCACCAAACTATATTTCGCTACGTCGTGACCATCGATTAAAAGTTAAGGAAATTAACTGTAAATCAGAGATGTACAAATATGCTTTTTTTCCTAGGTCTATAAGAGATTGGAACCGGCTCTCTGAAGAGGTGGTATTGATTACGTCAGGTGATTTATTCTTTTCATCTCTGTGAATGCTGTTTTTAGGCTGTATTACTGTTGCATCATGGTTGCATTGTATGTGCTGCACTTTTTTACCTTTCTTTTCGTTTGTATGATGTGTTATTCCCCCCCACTGTAATGCCACTTGTGGCGCTGTGGGTATTACAATAAACAATAAGGAACAAGGACTACATGAAATGTGTCCAGAAATGGTGCAGTAGCCCGGACTACTGTAAACCTTACAAAAAGCTATCTCTGTTCAACACCAGTCGCATATCGGAAACTTGTAAAAACTCTGCAAAACATGCATCTTTGCTCTGAACATAACAGACCGAGTCAATAATTAAACACACACACTCCAAGAAGTCTCCTAGGTGCATTCTCAGCTCTGTACGCACACGTGGAAGGTGTACATCAGAGATTTGATGTCAGCCGTGATGATTTGCATGGCACTGACACATCTAGTTATCAAAATTTATGTATGCTACACACAGTTGGTTGAATATGTACAAGTGCAAGGTTGAATATGTACAAGGCGTTTCGCACACTCGGACTATTCACTCAATAACTATAAACCAATCAAGAAATGTAAACCAAGACCGGAGTATATTTGTGTGTTTCCTGCTAATAAAATAACTGAACAGACACAAATATATGGCGCATTCTCAGCCACATTCCTAGCAGTTACATCCGCCAGTTAGGTATGAAAAAAATTCACTACCATTTAAGGAAGGGCCTTCAGAAAAACAAGGGGGTGTGTAGGGAAGCCACTGAACCTCACACAGAATGATGTGGCAGGCAGTAAACAGCTGGTTTAAGGGCACATGGAAGGCCATATGCATTGAAAAATTGGACCTTGTCTACAAATGAGTGGTTTTTCTTGATTAATGCGGCCAACATGTAATAGTGGCCCAATACATCAAGAACATTATGGCACGTATGTAAGGCTTCATGTTTTGAGCGATATTGTGCCATCGCTCTCAGAAATGTAGAATTACTGACAATAAAATGCTCCCACTTTTTGAAAATGGATCTTGATACATTTGAAAGGACATTAAAGCTGTTAAATTTAGTTTGCACTTCTTGAAAAATTCTGTGCTCTAGCTTCTTTGTAAATGTAAATGTGGTATGAGCATTATAAAGTTCCTTCTATGGCTGTTTAGGGCGCAACAATAAACTTGACAGATTAATTCCATGGGGTAGACCTTTTTGAACAAAAATACAAAAAAATCTGCAGTGTTAAATAATTTTTTTGGCTAACTGAAATTGAAAAGCCTTTGATAGCAGTTCAATTCCTGTTTCCTAAATGTTTTGAAAGATATGCTCCAAGCTGACTTTTTCTGTCAGCAGAATTGTATGTACGAAATTAAATGACTAAATGAATGACAGTGCCCTTTGTGTAGGGATTACACATATGCACTACAAAGTCTCTGTTCTTTAGTGCAAGGAATGCATAATGATGTTGCATTACATTGCCACCAGCAGCCAGGCTGAACCTGCAGCCAGCCCCCAGCCTGGCTCCAGCAGGGTAACTGCCACAGCGAGCCAAATTCCTGGCAGCTCACAACCGAGCACGAGCAGGGGCAGCACTACTGCTGGAGACTCACAGCCCCCAAGCCCATCCGCGCTGCCAAGCCCCCTGCAACAGCAACCAGGCCCAGCCAAGAAGAGGCCCAGGACAGATACCTCTCGTGCGGTGGCCGAAGCTAACAGACAGCAGCGGCACAGGGAGCGCATGGCTCTTGAAGAGAGGAAGGTTGCTGCTGAAGAGAGGAGGACTGCAGCTCTTGAGCGGGTGGCTGCAGCACTTGAACGCCAGGCGCTTGTCTCACTCTATTCTCCGATACATGCCCCAACTCATTCTCCAATTCACTCTCCAAGCCCTCCTTACTATAATGCTTAATTTTAATGTTTCGTTTTTTGTCTAGTGAGCGCTTACTTTTATAATTTTCATTCATAATTGCTGTTATATGTTTGTGTTCAGTTTTGTATATTTCCGCTAAGTTGCTATGTATGTGTGTGTGTGTGTGTGTGTACACTTAGAGACATGTAAATTCATCTCATTCTTGGTTGCACTTCATATTGTGTACATACTTTAATAAAGTTTACAACCCTCTAATAAGATCTGCATGTTTCATGTAATGTACATTCTGATCACTTGTTTCTGTGTGTACTGATAATAAACTGGATGGCAACAAAATTTCCAGAGCATACTTGTCTAAATTTCTCTAGCATACACCATATCCTTCCAGCAGTTTAGCTTGCATGCTTGTTGTCATTTACTATTCAGGGGACACAATGCACATTTGAACATGTGCATTGTGCCATCTTATGGTGACTGAAGCTAACACACAGCAGTGTATGGCCATTGAAGGAAGATTGGTGCTGACTAGAGAAGGAGTGTAGCACTTGAGCAATGGACCTCCTCCTCGCATCATTCTTCAAGCCTCCTGACTAATGCATAGTTTTTAATGTTTTCTCTTATTCTGTCTAGTCAGCAGTTGACATTTTTTATTACTTTGATTAATTGCTTCTTTATGTTTCATTCTGTTCAGTTCCACATATTTCCACTGATTGGCTGCATGTGCGTGTGTATACGCAATTTGTAAATTTGTCTCTTATCCTGTATTACATTTCAATATGTGTGTACTTTAAATTATCCTAATGCTTCACCTTTGCATATATTCTACAACCATGCATACGTAATAAGATCTCGGTGTTTCATTGAATATGCATCTGAATACGGGTAGAGCGTAGCTGTCTAAAATTTCTCTATTGCACACCCTCATTCCAGCAGTTTAGCTTACACACTGCCTCTTGTCGTTTACTGTTCAGGAGGCAGAATGCAGGCATATACGAAGAGAAAACTGAAAGGCTACTCTCAATGATTTACGCACAAAAATTTATTTCACGAACATCACACATGAACATCATTTTGTGTACCAATATTCCTTGCTACATAAAGCAGTCTATGCAGGTGACAGGCAGTGGCATACTCCAAGAAGTAAGGAAAAAAAAAAGGAATTAACCTACACTAAAATGCATCATCCTGCAGGACCACACAGCTAGATTTGCCCATAGAACACAGAGCTTGAAATGTAGCAGTGTCAACAAGACCAAAAACAAAGCGTTATAATATACACAACTTATATGAGAAACTTATACAGCTCACATTCAAAATCTTACCAAGGGTTAATTATATACTCCCTCATTAATTAAGGGCAGGCCACAGGTGCTAGTGGAGTATGATAAATAATTAAGCAAAGTTTTTTCATTAAACTTAAGCACTGTTTATGCAATTTATTTCATGAAAATTCATGAGATTCAGCTAAAAAAATTTGTTAGTGCACGGTTCAGGAACACCATTACCACACAACAGAAAAGGCTGCCAATTCAACAAGAAAAAGTTCTGAGCAGGAGCTAGTAGATCCCACTTCAGAACCAGAAGTTCCCAGTAGGGACCAGAAGATAAGCCCAGCACAAAAACAGCTGCCCTATTAGGACCATATATACACTAAAAGAAAACGTATTCCTTCTGGGACAAATAAAACTGCACTAAACAGCAATTCCCATTAGCAAATCAACACCTGAGAGATTATTGTGATGAGGTAAAACCATATCTTTTGATATAAAGTAAGAAAGGGCAGTCACAGCCATTTGATTAAAGCGCTGTTGCAATTAACAATGCAGCATTGTTCACCACATCATCTATCTGCAATGTAAAAAACTGAGAAATTGCATGCAAATACAAAAGTACATAAATGAAAAGGACAATAAAAACTCTTGGCAAAAAATCTAGGAAGACCACTCCACTAAGAAAAGATAGAAAAGGCTGCAAGTCAATCATCATACGTGCGAATTGCGTTGCTTCATTTATAGTTCCAACAGGTAACATAAACGTAACATATTGTTGCTGAAAGCAAATAATTTAATTTCTCTTCTTTCAGCTTTAAATGTAATGAAGTGATATGGAAGCTCACACTGCATAAAACTGAAGCAATGAAAAAATAAATGAAGGAATTAACGTATACATGGGAGGCATATATATGTACTTCACGATTAAAGGCTCTGAGCCACGCTGTCGCGTAATTAACGTTCCTGCCAAAACAGCACACTCTTCCTCGTCGTCGGCAGGCTCGGTTGGCGACACGTTGGTTCCGCTGTCCACCTCCTCCAAGATTTCCATTGCGTCGCCGCACATCCTTGCCTTGTTGTGCAGCACGCAAGCTGCCAGCACGATGTGCACCGCCTGGCTTATTCTGGCGACGTCGATGTAGAGGAGCCGCTGAAACCGCGCCTTCAGCAGGCCGAAGCTGCCCTCCACAACAACGCGCTGTCGACTGTGCGCATTGTTGAATGCCGCCATCCAAGGCTGCCAGTTGGTGGTGGACTGGCGGTACGGGGGCAGTAGCCACGGCAGCAACGGATACGCAGCATCGCCCCAAATGTATCCTCCTGCGCGAATTAATTCACATATGTAGGAAATAAAAATTAACGAAAACCTCCTGCGCATATGACCGACCGTAGCATATGTAGCAATTTGTAAACTCGTAATTCCGAGCATCACTAGCTATACCTGTTGCAGTTCAGCTTGGTTAAAGGTAGCGGAAACGATCCGAGACGATTAATCGATAGCTTAATTGCATATATGCGCGCGCGCCGCTTTCAGTTTTCTGAACTCTTCCGCGCATCATGCATGTAATAAACACGCATTAGTGATGCAACAATAAGAAGTTCTTTAACTCAGATTCGCATTTAGATTCCCCGTCTTTGAAGAGGAAGCTCTCGCGGAGAACTCTGGAGTCGTGCGCGCTGCCGGGGAAGCGGACGAAGCCGTATATGAAAACCATGTCAGCGTTGCAGACCCCCTGGAGTATGATGGGATGAAACTTTTTTCGATTATAATAACTTTCCTCCGACTCAGAGGGTCGAGCAATGCGGACATGGCATCCATACGTGGCCCCGCGATGACGTCGGGCGCAGCACTCGTCCGCGACGGCTGAGCTGGCAGAAAGCCGTCTTGCTGCGCTGTCGCTCGTCGGGATCCGGCCAGCATATCTCTCTCTCTCTTATCGAGAACAAGAAATCTAATACCCGACATACTGCAGCGTGGACCATCGACTCACGCCGAATTTGTCGGCAATCTGGTACATCGTGGTTTGAGTACACGTCAGGGCGATGAGCATCGTCTTCTGGGCAGATATCTGGCGCCGTCCTCGACATCCCTCCGGGTAGAAGGCAGATGCCTCAAATTCGCCAGTGAGATCTGCGCACAAGTTTCTCGAAATCCGAAACAGTTTCCAGAATTCAAATATGTGGGCACGACTCGCTCCACATAGAGTGGGACCCTGTGACGGTCTTGCCTCTCTACATGCGCCGCCAGGAGAAGCACGACAGACTCGTCGTCGTCATCATCTTCGCTGTCAACGGGCTCACTCCGGTCAACAGCATCGGTGAGCGCAACAAGAGCAGCTACCTCTTCGCTCGACATGATGAAAGTGATCAGCAGACGACGCAGCAGACGACGCGGACGCGAGAGCCGGCTGCTCGAAACTTTCCTTACAGTTTCCGGTGGCTGCCAGTTCACGTGACCATGACGCGACTTTCTGTCAGGCTTCTAATTTGCTGGCAGCCAGCGGGCTGCCCGAGCGTGGAAAATCGAAGAGGCCCACTGCTCTGTTCAGTAGGGCTACTTTTTCAACCTACACTTGTAGGCTTGTGTAGGCGAGTAGAGGGCTATGACGTGAGGCGCTGCACTCGTCTGCACGAGCGTCAGCCAATAGCGTGATGCGGAGCGCCGTCGTCATCGAGAGCAGACAACCTCTGAAATTTTGAGTCGTCTTAATTTATTATAAGATACAATGAAGAAATATATATTGCAAAACGTTTTTGCGTGGCGTTTATTACGGCAGAGAAATGCAAAGGACAGTTTTGTTTCCCTTCAAATGGAGCGCAACACAAACTTGTATCGTCTGCTCTGTGGATGCATGGAGCGCGCGCAGCTGTCGCTCCATGCAGCTAGTTTGTTATTCACTTTGTTATCCAACAGAGACTGCCATTTTTCCCTTAGTTTACAATGTACCAACATCATGCAATCGTTATAAGGCATGTTTACTTCCCTAATTGCCTTGTTGTGAGCTGAACAACACACCGGACTACTCCCTCGTCGCCTCTATTTCGATCATGATCTGGGCACACAGCAGAATTTTATTTACTTCAGCTGCAGCTGTTGTTATATTGTGTACAATGTCCCCAAGTAGCATGTCCCCATGTAGCGGCAGTGTGACAGCACGTCTAGAGTAAAGAGCTGCGAGTACGCTTAGGCAGCCTGTGTAAATAAGTTTAAGTTTTCATTTATTATTTTTTTTCCAATGCTGACAGAGACAGCGTAACATTCAGCAGTGAAGATTTATTTATTAATACCTCAGGGGTATTACATGAGGGGGTGGAACTTCAGCAGTAAATTTCTTCAATTGACGATCTGAATGACGATGAGTCGATCTGATCAACGATGGCGTTTGGCAGCTCATTGCAGTCCCTTGCTTATGAACGAAAAATGATGACAGATGCGCAGAAGTGCGGGCAGGGGGAGGGTAGACTGCCTTCCCCTGGTTTGTGCGATTGGAGATGCGATGTGCGGGGCTGATAATGGAGTTGAGATGTGGATGATGATAGAATTTATGAAACAGACACAGTATGGAAATTTTTCCGCGGTTCGCTAAAGTTGTGAGTTGAGCATTGTGTTTTAGTTGAGTTACACTTACATGATAAGAATAGGCTGAGAAAATGAAACGAGCTGAGCGATTCTGTACAGATTCGAGAGTAGTGGAAAGGTTATTTTGATGAGGGTCCCAGATCGCGCATGCATATTCTAATTTGAGACGGATAAGTGTTAAGTAAGCAAGGCATTCCACTGATGGGGGTGCTAGTCGCTAGGTTTGAGAACGACGACGACATTCTTGACCGGAAGGCAGGAGTCGCGGTTCTTCAACAGGGAAAACATCGAGGACGTCGTCATCTCGGAAGCCATATCCATGGTACCGTAGTGTTTAGCTACGACTCTCGGGGCTCACTTACTACAACAGTGTCTTTACGAGCGAAAAATCGATGGCCAGACGTAGTGGTTAGATTATAGAAACGGTGTGCTTGTTCTCTCTGTGCTTGTTCCTCTCAAGGCGCATGGCATAATGTTTCTTGAAGGATGAGCAATGCACTAGTGTAGGCTAGGAGTCATACCTCGGCAAAATCATAACTGCTCACTCAGGCTCAGGCTCAAAAGTTTGGTCAACCTGTGGGCTCACTCAAACTCCTACTCTCATGGCCCGGGCTGAAACGAACATATGAACTCACGCTCATTTTGGCTCATAACTCACGACTTACTTAGATTTGTGACCCATCAGGGCTCACTCACGTCTTTCGACTCACGCGACTCATCTGGGCTCAGTCATTTCGACTCAAGACTCATTTGGGTTCACTCACTTGTTTCGTCTCAAGAAGCACACATGCTCACTAAGCGCCCAAGTGACTCGCCCCTAAGCCGACCGAGACATGCGACAACGGACCCCGCCACGCAGCGACATGGCGAAACTTAGTCAAAGCTTCCAACACTGCCCCCTCCTGGCTCATTACCGCACCCACATACACTAACGAAGAAGAAGGGACAAAAAGGCCGTCTTCTATGCATCTTTTTTGGTTGCCCACAGACGTCGCCAAGCCACCTCACCCTTAAGTGTCCTCAGTCGCAGTAGTAAATCTTTCCTCCCCTGTGCTGTCAGCAAACGAGGCGGGGAAAAACGCTAAGCATGCGCCATCATCCCGAAAACACAGATCCTGACCTGAACGCGAGTCCGGACTCTCGACCCAGATCATGATTTGAATGCAAGTCCAAACTCACTCATGACTCAGATCAGGATCTGAATGCGAGCTTGAGTGAGCCCTAGTGAGTCTGCCGACCTATGCTAGTAGTTGATGCTAAAGCCTTTCCATTTATGTTTACCATAATGCATAGCATTTTTTATGCATATCTGTTTACAACAAGTTAATATGTTCAAAATGTGTAGGCTGTGCAAAATTAATATCTGTACGTTAGGAACCATCTTTCCTTTTCTTGTTAAGCAGCCTGCCTGCAGTGCCCGTCACTGCGAGTAATGTCATGTAGAATGGTATGTATTAAACTTCGAAACAGCCTTTAGAAAGCTTGCACCCCTATGAGGAGTGCTCAAGCTTGGCATTTCGCATCAGTTTAAACTATATTTGCTCAGCGATTATAAGTGATTTGTTTCTAATCCTAATAAAATTGAATGTAGCTTGAAGACCGCTTCCTTTTTAATACGTGCAGCATAGTGTCATCTTCTACCTGGTGATCCTGCTGCACAATGTGGACTCCAAGGTCCCGAGCCTGGTTCCTTTATTTCAAGTGAGTTCTGAAACTGCATCATTTTCTGAACTTGTAATTTTGGGCAGAATGATACCAGAAGTATTGTGTGTATATTGCTATCACTGGAACAATTTAATGATTTGTCAGATCCTTATCATTGCCTCTGGTTAGATTTATATGCTCACTATAAGCACGATAGCCCGGATTTGATTGGTGGCTCTGAATGGCTCACATGCTTTGGTGAAGACTGGATATACTTACATTGAATAATCGCCCTATAGTAGCAGAAGACAGAAGGTAAAAAGGTTGGAATGGGAACGTGGAATTTGAATGCTAGGCCCACTTCAGGTTTCCTGGTGGTTCTCCTTTTGTTATTTTCTGCTCGAAAGAACATGGTACAGGTGCAATGGCTATCAGTATGCTCAACGTCTTCATAAAGTGTTGTCAACTGAAAACAGTGAGAAGCTCTTCAGTTTTTCAAACTTTAGTTGCTGCTCGTATTGCCAGTTGAAATTAGTGTGCAGAACAAAAATCTATAGATAATTTCGGTGCATGTATGCCTAATGTGGTAAAAAAATCATGGTAAAAAAGTTACCATGGCACCAAACCTCATTCAAGGTTTGATGCCATGGTAAAGTGCCTGCATTAGCTGCTAAACACTTGCTTTTTACTACAGAACACCATGCCAAGGCTGGATGCTCTGAAGATGGTCTACCGTGGCATTCACGACACCTCTTGGAGCCTACAGCAGTGAGGCCTTGTCCATGTCCTCCAGTCGCAACCCCCTGTGTCAACTTTTGCCAACCGGTTTACAACGAAGTCTGTTCGCATGTTCAAAGGACAGGCCATGTTGACTTTGTATTATTTCGTATATATTTTTTATGCTATCTTGCAAATCCTTCCTGAGTGGCACTCATTACAAGTGATGCCCCCATTTTTATTTATTAAACCCTAATCCAGTAGAGTTGTGAAACTTGCCAAGTTTTTACCCGTCTTTGTATATAGTGAAGTGCACACATTTTTAGGTTTCATATTTGGACCAATGTGCAACATATCAATTGTGTGTGTTCTGTTTGAATCATAGGAAGGACGGCTGGTTTAGTGTGGAACACCCGCATGTCTTCAGAATGAGTTGAGGGGTATACAGTTTTGATGACCGTGTCATTTTTTCATGTATTATTGTTCTTTGAAACAAAGCGTTTGTCAAATAACTTGCATCACCAAAATGTCATCATGCACATGGCATTCACTTGCTTATGTCGGTTGCTAAATCAATACCTCTGGAATCTTGCTCATCAATTTCATCATCAAGCATACCTTCTCTAGGACTTACAGTGTACTGCAATGCCTGTACTTCCAGTCTGTAACAATGGTTGACTTAAGCCTCTGCTCATCATAGTTTTTCATTTTAAGTGCTCCAAAATTTTCCAACAATTGCATTGTAAGTTTCACACCTTCATGGGTTATGAGGTAAGAAACAAAGATTGCACTGCCTTCTTTTGCCAACCAACTTGAAGGCACTGAACTCGAACCTTTATTGTGGTGTTTTCCAATGTGTTTTATGAAATCCAGTTTGATATCTTGCCAAGAACTCCCGAAATACACCTGAAATAAAAAGTAGATCATGTTACTCGCTGCACTGGCCACAGATCTTAACAGACCGGGGTGAAGAAAGCGCCAGCTTAAATAGACACTGAGGCCAACGCCATTCAGTTAATGCTCTCTACAGATATTCATTCTTAGGCTCTTTCTGGATATGTTGACTTTGTCTGGCAGCAAGACACATTTATTGGTGAGGAAATTGGATTTAAGAGCTTGTAGAGCTAAGCTTACTGTGAAAGCTGTTATAGCTTTGGTTTAGCCATCTTCGTTGTTATTGATGCTAGCTTGAAAATTCTTGCGTTGAGGTTGACAAGTGATGAAATGCCTATCTCTCGTCTGCTTTACGTTAATCTCATTTAATTTACTGCATAGTCCGTTTAAGAGAAAGCCTAGCAGTGCTAATGCGAGTTAGCGAAATATGATCTGGCCACCCATTGCTTCTCACCCTCTCTCTATCTTCCCTCTCACAATTTCCCTCCTCTCTCCTAAGCATGGAGAAGTAGGTTTCCCTCTCTCCACTTTTCCGCTGTTGGCAGGTGGCCATTGAATTAAATTAATTTCACTCAATAATTAAAGTCTTACAGCTGACGCTGTAGATTCTGCGGTAAATGCAGGGTTATATAGCTAAACCAAAGCTATAACAGCTTTCAATATAAAAATCTTCCTGCCAGTCAATTCAGACCCGTAATGCCCACACGGAAAAGGATGGGCTGCCACTGTTTTGAAGTGAATGACTGTGTAGCACAGCGTCTGGGATCCGCATCGAAAGAACGGTGTCCACGCATGCATTTTACTTGCGAAATCGACCGGTAATGGCGACGCATGCATCTAGTCTTTTCTAGCTTATAAAAGTGCCATTTCTGGTGATAGCGGTCTCTTTGTAGAACTTGGTATCTTGTCACTACAGCCAACTTCTAGTTGTCCTCGGTGTCCCTTTAAGTTTGTGGCTATTTGTACAAGACATGGCAAAACAAGACGTGTGCAAGGTTCTCCGATAGCCTAACACCCTGACTCATTTGTCTGCAAAAGAAAAATTAGTCGGTCATAAACGTGGTAGAAACAGTGTCGAGATCTACTGGTGTCAATGCCAGCCAACTACCTTTTGTGCTTAAATTACATTCCAAGCCAGCTGGTATCCACTTCTAATAGCTTCTACACTTAATGCTATGAAGCAGCATCCAGCAATGTATTGTGAATTCCGGTATACAGTCCATAGACTGTACATGTTTAAAAGTTAAAATTTTGGGCCTTGTGGACAATTTATAGGCGTGGACTATACAGCATTTTCAGTAAAGTCCAATAGAGCTCAATGCGAATCTATGTACCGCTTGCAGGTTATATAACGAATACGAATTATCTAGTCAAAAAAAAAAAATTACACCTGATGCAGACTGTATGCCGGAAATTACAGTAACATGCCTTGGGAAAGATGAGATCACACTTAAGAATGTTTTTCCAGTTAAGTGTTAGAGTGTTCTGTAGAACTGGTGAATGTTTAAAAATATGCTGCCTAGTAAGTGGCCCAGTCTGACGGCTTTGGAAGTTGACTTATTCTCATTAATCTTAAGGCTCATTAAAGGCCACACTTAACATTTGAGATGACAAGTGAGCTTGTTTTCCTTCTTTATCATTAAGTGTGCAACATTTGGGAATTTTTCAGGTAAGTGAGCTTGCCGTGAAGCTTTACTATTAATACTGTCATGTTTTATGGTAACACACTTTTGGAGAAATACTTTGAGGCAACGTTTTATCAGTAGACAGTAAAGGAGTAATTTCAGAGTTACATTTAAGTTGCATTACACTTTATTGGTGTCATTTGGCCTAGGAATGCTATGGGTGCTCATTTTTGTTATTTGTGCTTGAGTTTTCATTCCTCTGTCCTGTTGAGAAAACAAAATCTGGCTTGTTGCTGATTTTGTCTTTTTTACCAGACGTAATGAGTAGTCAGATTATTGTGTTACAGAGTTGACAGAATATGAGTATTAATACTGATGATGATTATTTTATACTTCATATATGTGTTGTTTTCAGTTTCAGGGCTGATATATTAGATCATCAGTGTTGTGAGTACCTGGAACTAATGTTGCTCTGTAGATTTGTGATTAAATCATGCTGTTTATAAGAAACTTTCTGCAGTCTCATTGTTTTTTAATTGGAATATGTATGTGCCTTATTTTGGCATTTTATGCATTCTTTAGTATAGTTACTGCTTAGCTTTTGGATATTCATAGTGAATATACAGTGACAACTACTGCTCCCTGAGCTAAAAAAGAAAGCAGCACTGTGTCCTGGTTGTGCATGTAAGTATACTATTTCACTGGGTTTATCCAAAGAACCTCAGGTGGTTGAAATTAATCAATGGTCCTCCACTGCGGTGTCTCTCATAGCCGACATGAAGATTGCAATGTCGTGCCAACTATACCATGCCGTCATGACAGAATACTTCCCGCTGCAATTACCTTTTCAATGTGTGCAGTATTCCACTGCCTTCTGTGGATGCTGGAGCAAGACAGCGGCCGAACTGATCAATGGCCCTAGGCCCCATACCATCTCCGAGAATGGTATTGTCGAGGATGATGATGGTGCCATCTTGCACTTGTTCCGAGGCGTTCACAGCTTGAAGAATCGCTCTGTAGATTGGGTCGGGTATGTTGTATCTGCTGATGGTGAGTTTGCGCCTGGAATAACTTGGCCTCTGAAAATGGTTTTCACGTACATCAAAATCACTGCTCCAAGTGCCCCCTAGTTCTACAAGGCCTTACCACTTGACGGAAGCTGCTCTGAACTTCGTACGGCGTTGTGCGCAGCAGGTCACGCTTGGACTGTCCGCGTAAAGCTGCGCGTGTATCCGAAAGCTTTTTCTGGCGGTTGTGTGCAGGCAGCCCGATTTTGCGTCTCGCCTCATCACTCAGCGGCGGTTCCTGCTCCAATGGCGTCGGCAGGGAGCTGTCAGTTGAGAGTCCTGTGGGAAGATGTCCTCATGCTTTTGAAGCTGTTTTTTTCGAGAGGAAAAAAATGAGAAGAGTTCACTGAAACGAGATCGCTAACCTTCACTACTCGAGACGCTGGGGGTCACCTGTGCTGTAGGTGGCAGATCGACGTGCTTTTTCTGGATGCGCAGCAGAAACTGGTGATGGTAGGGTTCGTACGTCACCCCGTCTTTCTCGAAGAATATTAGCCCACTCAGCTTCCACTCGGACAGTTCTTCGCGGTACCTGTTAAGGCTTAACTAGTGTCAAGCGGACGCGCACTTGAGTGCGAAATGTAGCACGGGCAAGAAAAGGATACGAATGTTTACGGCAAATTCTGCCGTGGAAAGACTCGAAGGGCATTGTCCCTCGCGTGACATCTGTACTATGGACTCAATAATACCCTGTGTAGGAAAAGAAAATTGTTAGGAAGTGAACCAATGAAACCGGTAGATGAGGACCTGACCTGTTCGTGGTGCAATATGTCGGCGCTGTCAGGCGGCCTGTATAAGAAAAAACAACCTCTGGTTAGAGTTGTACATATTAAGAGGATTCCTTTCGACGACCTTGATTTCTCACCATTCAAGTTTGAACTTGTACACGATCTCTTCATGCCAACAAAGTTTGTAATGAACGCTCATTGTTGCGCTTCTTGACCGTCGTCTGCTTGCAGAGCTCAGCCGGCTCAGCGGCTGGTCATAGCGTTTGAAAAAATATATATATATGCATAAAAAGTTGCAGATTGTGCATTATTTGGACCTGCTAAACAAAATACCTAACGTTTTACCAATTGAAAAAGAATATTTACTGACTCTTATCAAACACGCTGCAGAAACGCAGAATCATAGAAGGTTTCTTGCTCTAAGCGCAGAAAATACCAGTTTGAGAAAAGCCAACATGAGCCAAGAAAAGGCGGCTGCGAATGTCAGTGGCGCTCGTAAAGCAGCGCTCGGAGTCCGTCGGGCTCGGGAGTGATGTCTCGTTTTCTGAAACATAGCAAAGTTTTCGACGACTCGAAGGGCCGTTTCTTTCTCGTCTTATTAACCGAGGCGTCTGACGAAAGACTTTCTAAACTTAGCTTGTCGATAACAGATGGCAACAGCGTATGGAAAGCGGCTACGAGCTTCGAAGAGTCGTGTGGGTCACTCAAATCTCGTCGCGAAGAAAACGTTAAGCATTTAATGTGAGTGTAAAAGGTTTGGCCATAGTCAGTATCTGGGCCTTTTGCGATGCCTGGGCTAAGGCGGCCTCTTTGCAGGAAGCGCATCAGCAACTGTCGACTGGAATCCATTGACGACGCTGAAGAGCTGACTGTCACGCTTGTTCCGCCCGGAAAAACGTACGAGCTGAAGTTCAAGAAGTCTGCCGACGTGAGTGCTGCGTTGCAACGATTTGACCTGCTAGTCGCTGTGGCTGAGGCCGGTGATCTTAAGACGCTCGTGGACACTGTGGACGAGGATATACTGGCTGTCTCTCCGTCTAAGAGGGCCAAGTCTCGCAAGAAAGAAGCTGTCCCCGTGGAGAAGGAAGGCATGAATCTCCTGAACCCTAGGAGCAGAAAGATCGCCCATGAACGTTGTAGCTAAAGAATAGTTAGTGGCCTCCGCGTACAGACGCAACCAACTGAGCACTACTCAGTCAAGGAGGTCATATATAACCTCAAAGTAAGGAGCCCACAAAATCAACTCAGCTTACCAGCCATGTATATAATGAGCGCGAACACTTAACGACCAGACGAGAGAGATTCTTCTGTACTGTACTATGAGAGAGCTTTCTGTACTTGTGGACTTGTGCTCTCTTGCTAACAAGCATGTATACCAGTGCAGAAGAGTAAGGAATGGACTCAAGTACCACATGCAACACCACAAACCTCACTTCACTGACCTGCTTTGAAACCTTTCCTCAAGAACGACCCTGTCGTCTGCGCTTCCCAAAATTCTAGGCAGACAATGCACCATGGATGGATGGATGGATACGGCTGAACCCTTTGCATCGGGCGGTGGCTCAAGCCACCTAGCCATGTCTTGTAAAATTTTACTCCTGTCTTGCTTTTAGCCACCAATCAGATAACCTTCGCTTGGTTACTTCTAACCTCTTAAAATCCACTTTCCCTTCACTATCCCTAAACCCCAATGCCTTGGGTAAGTCAGCCCCGCTGCTTTCCACTGTAGGGTGAAGCCCTTTACAGAAAAGTATCAAGTGTTCAGCCGTTTCCTCCTCCTCTCCGCACGCAATGCACAAAGTGTCTATCTCCTGGTACCTGACTCTATACGTCTTAGTCCGCAAAACCCCAGTCCTGGCCTCAAACAACAAAGAGCTTCCCATACAATTATCATAGATATTTTCTTTGACAATTTCCTGTTTAAAGGTCCGGTATGTTCCCAGTGCCGATTTCGTCAGCATCCCTGTTTTCCACAGAGCTCTCTCTGCTTCTTTAACCTTTTTCTTAGCCGATAATTGCTGATTTGCCCCTTTACTGCTGTCCAGATATTTTCTTGTCAATTTTCTAGTTCGCTTTCTCCATTTCGTGTCAACATTCTTTATATACAGGTATCTGAAAACTTTCCTAGCCCACTGCATTTCCTCCATCTTTCTCAATCGTTCCTCAAATGCTATCTTACTGCTAGCCTCTCTGCTCTCGAAAGACGCCCATCCCATATCACCCTGTACCCCCTGATTTGGTGTATTGCCATGTGCTCCCAAAGCTAACCTCCCTACTCCCCGTTGCCTAATTTCCAGCCTTGCTTGAACATGCCATTTTTTAGCGCTGCCTGGCGGCCAGTCTGCGCAATGTCGAAGCGATCTCGGGGCCCACTGAGTCATGTTCTTCAGGAGGCACTGCAATAACAAAGAAGGCACGTGCGTTGTTGTTGTGCGTGCTGATAGACATCCTGTGCATGGGCATTCAAGATGAGCAAAGACGAGTCCATTTAAAGCGGAAACTTCGTTCACAAAACATCAGTGCTACCATTGAGTTCGACGGAGACATTGCGCATTTGACAGGTGCTGCAAACACTGACGCCGTCCATTTGAGCGGGCATATCTGCTAGGAAAATGGACGGTGTCGTTTGCACTGCTCTGGTTGAAGCGGCAGAACAGACGCGCATGAATTAGCGGGTCGTATTTTTTACCGATACAATCGTGTTTTAGGCGCCGCACATGCAATTCATTCAATGCACGTGTCGCATGTCTTTTTCATGTGGCTCCTCGAAGTTGCCGGTATTCTGTTGCGCCATTCATTTTACGAGGCGTTGTTACTATGTTGTCTCATCGATAGAATCACGTTTTCTTTGTCGGATTGTGCAGCAGGTGCACCAGGTGCAGCAGGTGCACCTAACCTAACCTAACCTAACCTAACCTAACCTAACCTAACCTAACCTAACCTAACCTTCGCCTTGGTGTGAAAATATTCGCCTTGGTGTGAAGCGAGGTTTCTTTTGTGGACAAAGCTCTCTGAGAGTGTACACATGAACGGCATCAGTAATTACTGCCTAATTTAAAGCCTACTGCACTTCGGAGACTTGCCCCGAACACATCACACTGAATGGTGCAACAGTTCTAGTAACCTCTAAATTGCAGACCAACCCCTTTCAGACCAACAGTTACGTGTCCCTTCTTTACTTTTAATTTCTGCGTACGTATTTCATTAAATTTTTCGTAGTTGCTGTTTCGGTCCCTGAGTCCCAGTCTGGGTTACTTTGTGTACGTTGCTATTAGATTCAGGCATTGTGTTTTCTACGATGGCAAATTCAGTGAAATTCAAGTGTTTTGCATTTTCCTTTGCCCCAACCTACTCTAATGCTAAGCAGGGAAATATACAGGTATTTGAGTAAATAAATAAAGCGAAGGGCCCAAAAGTAGCTTTGCCCAGGGGGTGCCAGGTGGGCTTTGAAAGCTGTGGGCAGAGGACATGCAGTGCCGACCTTCATGGAGTGGATGGCCTCCCATACAGCCTTTGCATCGGCCAGCATCAGGTAGTGGCTCTCATGGGGCAGCCGCCACTGGTCCAGGATCTCCAGGGTGCCCGCCTGGTACCGGATGGCCTGAAGCATCGCTGGTCACTCGCACTCCGATCCCGCTGCTGCAAGGATGGTTGCCACGGCAAAAATCTCTATTTGGTCCAACACAAAGGCCCTGTAGCAATCCTTTCAACTAAGAGCCCACTTGGCTAGTTCCAGCTCAATAGGTTCAGTGGTGTCAAAAACTTCTGTACCTCAACAATACCGCCATCCTGACCACTAGTGCCCACTGGAATCACACACTCTTTTGCCAATGGATGAACAAGATGCTTTCAACTGCGACTTATGCACCAACAAAAATCAGTGGATGACAGCTAACACCGCAAAACCTACACACTGTGACCTTCTCGAACAATTACCTTAGAACTAATTTATATAAAAAAAATTGGAGGGGACACTTAAGATCTGCATTAAGAGTATGACGAGATAACAAGATGAGTTAATTCCCATATATGCACAAGGTACGTCATTCTCTCCGTTACATTACTAGAACCCTGGGAGTCGTGATTACCCTGAATGTATAAATAAATAAATAAATAAAATAAAATAAAAAACATGCTTTACCGCGAGCTCATTGCCGCATGTTTCATCGGGGCTTATCTTAGTTTGTCAGTTTGAAGTTATGTGCAAGGCGTGTGTCCTATGTGAAGGTGGCATAGAATCAATTCCTTGAAACATTCCTGGTGTGTACATGATTCTTATTCCCCATAACATTGGTTTTACTAGTTTGTTATTCACTTTGTTATCCAACAGAGACTGCCATTTTTCCCTTAGTTTACAATGTACCAACATCATGCAATCGTTATAAGGCATGTTTACTTCCCTAATTGCCTTGTTGTGAGCTGAACACACCGGACTACTCCCTCGTCGCCTCTATTTCGATCATGATCTGGGCACACAGCAGAATTTTATTTACTTCAGCTGCAGCTGTTGTTATATTGTGTACAATGTCCCCAAGTAGCATGTCCCCATGTAGCGGCAGTGTGACAGCACGTCTAGAGTAAAGAGCTGCGAGTACGCTTAGGCAGCCTGTGTAAAGTTTGTTAAGTTTTCATTTATTATTTTTTTCCAATGCTGACAGAGACAGCGTAACATTCAGCAGTGAAGATTTATTTATTAATAACTCAGGGGTATTACATGAGGGGGTGGAACTTCAGCAGTAAATTTCTTCAATTGACGATCTGAATGACAATGAGTCGATCTGATCAACGATGGCGTTTGGCAGGTCATTCCACTCACTTGCTGTATGAACGAAAAATGATGACAGATGCGCAGAAGTGCGGGCAGGGGGAGGGTAGACTGCCTTCCCCTGGGTTTGTGCGATTGGAGATGCGATGTGCGGGGCTGATAATGGAGTTGAGATGTGGATGATGATAGAATTTATGAAACAGACACAGTCTGGAAATTTTTCCGCGGTTCGCTAAAGTTGTGAGTTGAGCATTGTGTTTTAGTTGAGTTACACTTACATGATAAGAATAGGCTGAGAAAATGAAACGAGCTGAGCGATTCTGTACAGATTCGAGAGTAGTGGAAAGGTTATTTTGATGAGGGTCCCAGATCGCGCATGCATATTCTAATTTGAGACGGATAAGTGTTAAGTAAGCAAGGGATTTCACTGATGGGGGTGCTAGTCGCTAGGTTTGCAGACGACGACGACAGGCAGGAGTCGCAGTTCTTCAACAGGGAAAACATCGAGGACGTCGTCATCTCGGAAGCCATATCCATGGTACCGTAGTGTTTAGCTACGACTCTCGGGGCTCACTTACTACAACAGTGTCTTTACGAGCGAAAAATCGATGGCCAGACGTAGTGGTTAGATTATAGAAACGGTGTGCTTGTTCTCTCTATGCTTGTTCCTCTCAAGGCGCATGGCATAATGTTTCTTGAAGGATGAGCAATGCACTAGTGTAGGCTAGGAGTCATACCTCGGCAAAATCATAACTGCTCACTCAGGCTCACGCTCAAAAGTTTGGTCAACCTGTGGGCTCACTCAAACTCCTACTCTCATGGCCCGGGCTGAAACGAACACATGAACTCACGCTCATTTTGGCTCACAACTCACGACTTACTTAGATTTGTGACCCATCAGGGCTCACTCACGTCTTTCGACTCACGCGACTCATCTGGGCTCAGTCATCTCGACTCAAGACTCATTTGGGTTCACTCACTTGTTTCGTCTCAAGAAGCACACATGCTCACTAAGCGCCCAAGTGACACGCCCCTAAGCCGACCGAGACATGCGACAACGGACCCCGCCACGCAGCGACATGGCGAAACTTAGTCAAAGCTTCCAACACTGCCCCCTCCTGGCTCATTACCGCACCCACATACACTAACGAAGAAGAAGGGACAAAAAGGCCGTTGCGCCTTTGTCTGGGGCTTCCAAAATATGTCGCCAATGCTGTTCTGCACCTTGAGGCGCGAATGCCTTCGTTATCAGCTAGGTTTCGCCTTTTAACAGTTCAAACATTTTTAAAATTGTGCGACTCATCTCTTCACGCTTCCAGTATAATATTTCTTTTAGTCAACCTTCCGCCTTTTTTAGTGCTGCCTGGTCTCGATTTCATACCCCGCAGATATGTTACGTGCAGTCTCTCCTTGATCGCATAAATATCCATTTCACAGATGTCCGCCAAATATTTAACAACTCCTCATCTGTCCAGATTGAATTCGATGATATTTTCCCATCGAATGCAAAGCTGCAGCCCTTCCCCCTTCTTCAGGGTCTATTGCAGGACCACCTAAGGTCCTTTCCCTCTCATGTTCTTATTGCTACTGATGCCTCGCAGGATCGCGAAAAGGCAGGTGTGGGAATTTTTTCGCCTTCACTGGATTGGTCTTTTTCTCTCCGTCTTCCTGACTACACTCCAATTTTTCTGGCTGAATTATTAGCAGTAATCTTAGCCTTACGAAAATTAGAATCTACAGTTTCCCAGGTCGTGGTTATGACAGACTCTCTGTCCATTTGCTCTTCCTTATCCTCACCCACTGACTCTCGGCCGTTACGCCTCTTTAAGTTCCTGATTCCGCTCCATCTAAATTCGGTAAGGTTGCTTTGGGTACCCGGTCACATGGGCTTTCACTTAAATGAGGTTGCAGATTCCTTAGCAAGAGCCTCTCTCAGCGGCCCAATTGTTGCTGTCCTGCCATCATGTGCATATACAGCTGCGGTGAGGTTTCGCCGCTACACAATATTTCAGGAATTTGCTGCCTCGGCTCTTACATCATCTCCCGAATATCAGCATCTTCTGCATCCTTGGAGTAGCAAAGACTGGCGCTCACGCAGACTAGAGGTCTCTTTCACGCGCTTGCGTTGCCGGGTTCCCCTTCTAAATTTCTACCTTCACAGATCTGGCCTGGCAGCTTCCCCACTGTGCCCTTTTTGTGCCGAACCTGAGACAATAGATCACTTCCTGCTGTTCTGCCGCCGCTTTTCTCATTTGAGGAAGCGTCTTTTGCAAATTCCATTTCATCAACTGGGCTTGCCTGTGTCTTCCGCGGTTGTTCTTTCCATTGGCGCTTCTTTGCTTGGACGAAGCGACAGGAGTGTGCGCTCTGCTGTGCAAAATTTTCTTCAAGAAACGCAGCGACTCCCATTCTAATTTCTTTTTCCCGCCCTCAATCAGTACGACATTGCAACATTACAGGCATTGTGTACTATTATGCACATTAAGCAATTGTCCCGTCTTTGATCTCCAAGTTAACTGGACCCCTTTCCTTCCCTTTTCCAATCTCTTAGGCTACATACTATTACCACTCCTTTTCCCGTCAAAACTTTCCTGTATCCAGTAAGTAACCGCCTGTGTCTTGGCCACTCCCCCGTAGTGGGTATGTGCCAGCAACGTCTGAGGCCTTCCTTCCTTCCTTCTATGCATCTTTTTTGGTTGCCCATAGACGTCGCCAAGCCACCTCACCCTTAAGTGTCCTCAGTCGCAGTAGTAAATCTTTCCTCCCCTGTGCTGTCAGCAAACGAGGCGGGGAAAAACGCTAAGCATGCACCATCATCCCGAAAACACAGATCCTGACCTGAACGTGAGTCCGGACTCTCGACCCAGATCATGATTTGAATGCAAGTCCAAACTCACTCATGACTCAGATCAGGATCTGAATGCGAGCTTGAGTGAGCTCTAGTGAGTCTGTCGACCTATGCTAGTAGTTGATGCTAAAGCCTTTCCATTTATGTTTACCATAATGCATAGCATTTTTTATGCATATCTGTTTACAACAAGTTAATATGTTCAAAATGTGTAGGCTGTGCAAAATTAATATCTGTACGTTAGGAATCATCTTTCCTTTTCTTGTTAAGCAGCCTGCCTGCAGTGCCCGTCACTGCGAGTAATGTCATGTAGAATGGTATGTATTAAACTTCGAAACAGCCTTTAGAAAGCTTGCACCCCTATGAGGAGTGCTCAAGCTTGGCATTTCGCATCAGTTTAAACTATATTTGCTCAGCGATTATAAGTGATTTGTTTCTAATCCTAATGAAATTGAATGTAGCTTGAAGACCGCTTCCTTTTTAATACGTGCAGCATAGTGTCATCTTCTACCTGGTGATCCTGCTGCACAATGTGGACTCCAAGGTCCCGAGCCTGCTTCCTTTATTTCAAGTGAGTTCTGAAACTGCATCATTTTCTGAACTTGTAATTTTGGGCAGAATGATACCAGAAGTATTGTGTGTATATTGCTATCACTGGAACAATTTAATGATTTGTCAGACCCTTATCATTGCCTCTGGTTAGATTTATATGCTCACTATAAGCACGATAGCCCGGATTTGATTGGTGGCTCTGAATGGCTCACATGCTTTGGTGAAGACTAGATATACTTACATTGAATAATCGCCCTATAGTAGCAGAAGACAGAAGGTAAAAAGGTTGGAATGGGAACGTGCAATTTGAATGCTAGGCCCGCTTCAGGTTTCCTGGTGGTTCTCCTTTTGTTATTTTCTGCTCGAAAGAACATGGTACAGGTGCAATGGCTATCAGTATGCTCAACGTCTTCATAAAGTGTTGTCAACTGAAAACAGTGAGAAGCTCTTCAGTTTTTCAAACTTTAGTTGCTGCTCGTATTGCCAGTTGAAATTAGTGTGCAGAACAAAAATCTATAGATAATTTCGGTGCATGTATGCCTAATGTGGTAAAAAAATCATGGTAAGAAAGTTACCATGGCACCAAACCTCATTCAAGGTTTGATGCCATGGTAAAGTGCCTGCATTAGCTGCTAAACACTTGCTTTTTACTACAGAACACCATGCCAAGGCTGGATGCTCTGAAGATGGTCTACCGTGGCATTCACGACACCTCTTGGAGCCTACAGCAGTGAGGCCTTGTCCATGTCCTCCAATCGCAACCCCCCTGTGTCAACTTTTGCCAACCGGTTTACAACGAAGTCTGTTCGCATGTTCAAAGGACAGGCCATGTTGACTTTGTATTATTTCGTATAAATTTTTTATGCTATTTTGCAAATCCTTCCTGAGTGGCACTCATTACAAGTGATGCCCCCATTTTTATTTATTAAACCCTAATCCAGTAGAGTTGTGAAATTTGCCAAGTTTTTACCCGTCTTTGTATATAGTGAAGTGCACACATTTTTAGGTTTCATATTTGGACCAATGTGCAACATATCAATTGTGTGTGTTCTGTTTGAATCATAGGAAGGACGGCTGGTTTAGTGTGGAACACCCGCATGTCTTCAGAATGAGTTGAGGGGTATACAGTTTTGATGACCGTGTCATTTTTTCATGTATTATTGTTCTTTGAAACAAAGCGTTTGCCAAAGAACTTGCATCACCAAAATGTCATCATGCACATGGCATTCACTTGCTTATGTCGGTTGCTAAATCAATACCTCTGGAATCTTGCTCATCAATTTCATCATCAAGCATACCTTCTCTAGGACTTACAGTGTACTGCAATGCCTGTACTTCCAGTCTGTAACAATGGTTGACTTAAGCCTCTGCTCATCATAGTTTTTCATTTTAAGTGCTCCAAAATTTTCCAACAATTGCATTGTAAGTTTCACACCTTCATGCGTTATGAGGTAAGTAACAAAGATTGCATTGCCTTCTTTTGCCAACCAACTTGAAGGCACTGAACTCGAACCTTTATTGTTGTGTTTTCCAATGTGTTTTATGGAATCCAGTTTGATATCTTGCCAAGAACTGTCGAAATACACCTGAAATAAAAAGTAGATCATGTTACTCGCTGCACTGGCCACAGATCTTAACAGACCGGGGTGAAGAAAGCGCCAACTTAAATAGACACTGAGGCCAACGCCATTCAGTTAATGCTCTCTACAAATAATCACTCTTAGGCTCTTTCTGGATATGTTGACTTTGTCTGGCAGCAAGACACATTTATTGGTGAGGAAATTGGATTTAAGAGCTTGTAGAGCTAAGCTTACTGTGAAAGCTGTTATAGCTTTGGTTTAGCCATCTTCGTTGTTATTGATGCTAGCTTAAAAATTCTTGCGTTGAGGTTGACAAGTGATGAAATGCCTATCTCTCGTCTGCTTTACGTAATCTCATTTAATATACAGCATAGTCCGTTTAAGAGAAAGCCTAGCTGTGCTAATGCGAGTTAGCGAAATATGATCTGGCCACCCATTGCTTCTCACCCTCTCTCTATCTTCCCTCTCACAATTTCCCTCCTCTCTCCTAAGCATGGAGAAGTAGGTTTCCCTCTCTCCACTTTGCCGCTGTTGGCAGGTGGCCATTGAATTAAATTAATTTCACTCAATAATTAAAGTCTTACAGCTGGCGCTGTAGATTCTGCGGTAAATGTAGGGTTATATAGCTAAACCAAAGCTATAACAGCTTTCAATATAAAAATCTTCCTGCCAGTCAATTCAGACCCGTAATGCCCACACCGAAAAGGATGGGCTGCCACTGTTTTGAAGTGAATGACTGTGTAGCACAGCGTCTGGGATCCGCATCGAAAGAACGGTGTCCACGCATGCATTTTACTTGCGAAATCGACCGGTAATGGCGACGCATGCATCTAGTCTTTTCTAGCTTATAAAAGTGCCATTTCTGGTGATAGCGGTCTCTTTGTAGAACTTGGTATCTTGTCACTACAGCCAACTTCTAGTTGTCCTCGGTGTCCCTTTAAGTTTGTGGCTATTTGTACAAGACATGGCAAAACAAGACGTGTGCAAGGTTCTCCGATAGCCTAACACCCTGACTCATTTGTCTGCAAAAGAAAAATTAGTCGGTCATAAACGTGGTAGAAACAGTGTCGAGATCTACTGGTGTCAATGCCAGCCAACTACCTTTTGTGCCTAAATTACATTCCAAGCCAGCTGGTATCCACTTCTAATAGGTTCTACACTTAATGCTATGATGCAGCATCCAGCAATGTATTGTGAATTCCGGTATACAGTCCACAGACTGTACATGTTTAAAAGTTAAAATTTTGGGCCTTGTGGACAATTTATAGGCGTGGACTATACAGCATTTTCAGTAAAGTCCAATAGAGCTCAATGCGAATCTATGTACCGCTTGCAGGTTATATAACGAGTACGGATTATCTAGTAAAAAAAAAAAAATTACACCTGATGCAGACTGTATGCCGGAAATTACAGTAACATGCCTTGGGAAAGATGAGATCACACTTAAGAATGTTTTTCCAGTTAAGTGTTAGAGTGTTCTGTAGAACTGGTGAATGTTTAAAAATATGCTGCCTAGTAAGTGGCCCAGTCTGACGGCTTTGGAAGTTGACTTATTCTCATTAATCTTAAGGCTCATTAAAGGCCACACTTAACATTTGAGATGACAAGTGAGCTTGTTTTCCTTCTTTATCGTTAAGTGTGCAACATTTGGGAATTTTTCAGGTAAGTGAGCTTGCCGTGAAGCTTTACTATTAATACTGTCATGTTTTATGGTAACACACTTTTGGAGAAATACTTTGAGGCAACGTTTTATCAGTAGACAGTAAAGGAGTAATTTCAGAGTTACATTTAAGTTGCATTACACTTTATTGGTGTCATTTGGCCTAGGAATGCTATGGGTGCTCATTTTTGTTATTTGTGCTTGAGTTTTCATTCCTCTGTCCTGTTGAGAAAACAAAATCTGGCTTGTTGCTGATTTTGTCTTTTTTACCAGGCGTAATGAGTAGTCAGATTATTGTGTTACAGAGTTGACAGAATATGAGTATTAATACTGATGATGATTATTTTATACTTCATATATGTGTTGTTTTCAGTTTCAGGGCTGATATATTAGATCATCAGTGTTGTGAGTACCTGGAACTAATGTTGCTCTGTAGATTTGTGATTAAATCATGTTGTTTATAAGAAACTTTCTGCAGTCTCATTGTTTTTTAATTGGAATATGTATGTGCCTTATTTTGGCATTTTATGCATTCTTTAGTATAGTTACTGCTTAGCTTTTGGATATTCATAGTGAATATACAGTGACAACTACTGCTCCCTGAGCTAAAAAAGAAAGCAGCACTGTGTCCTGGTTGTGCATGTAAGTATACTATTTCACTGGGTTTATCCAAAGAACCTCAGGTGGTTGAAATTAATCAATGGTCCTCCACTGCGGTGTCTCTCATAGCCGACATGAAGATTGCAATGTCGTGCCAACTATACCATGCCGTCATGACAGAATACTTCCCGCTGCAATTACCTTTTCAATGTGTGCAGTATTCCACTGCCTTCTGTGGATGCTGGAGCAAGACAGCGGCCGAACTGATCAATGGCCCTAGGCCCCATACCATCTCGGAGAATGGTATTGTCGAGGATGATGATGGTGCCATCTTGCACTTGTTCCGAGGCGTTCACAGCTTGAAGAATCGCTCTGTAGATTGGGTCGGGTATGTTGTATCTGCTGATGGTGAGTTTGCGCCTGGAATAACTTGGCCTCTGAAAATGGTTTTCACGTACATCAAAATCACTGCTCCAAGTGCCCCCTAGTTCTACAAGGCCTTACCACTTGACGGAAGCTGCTCTGAACTTCGTACGGCGTTGTGCGCAGCAGGTCACGCTTGGACTGTCCGCGTAAAGCTGCGCGTGTATCCGAAAGCTTTTTCTGGCGGTTGTCTGCAGGCAGCCTGATTTTGCGTCTCGCCTCATCACTCAGCGGCGGTTCCTGCTCCAATGGCGTCGGCAGGGAGCTGTCAGTTGAGAGTCCTGTGGGAAGATGTCCTCATGCTTTTGAAGCTGTTTTTTCGAGAGGAAAAAAATGAGAAGAGTTCACTGAAACGAGATCGCTAACCACTACTCGAGACGCTGGGGGTCATCTGTGCTGTAGGTGGCAGATCGACGTGCTTTTTCTGGATGCGCAGCAGAAACTGGTGATGGTAGGGTTCGTACGTCACCCCGTCTTTCTCGAAGAATATTAGCCCACTCAGCTTCCACTCGGACAGTTCTTCGCGGTACCTGTTAAGGCTTAACTAGTGTCAAGCGGACGCGCACTTGAGTGCGAAATGTAGCACGGGCAAGAAAAGGATACGAATGTTTACGGCAAATTCTGCCGTGGAAAGACTCGAAGGGCATTGTCCCTCGCGTGACATCTGTACTATGGACTCAATAATACCCTGTGTAGGAAAAGAAAATTGTTAGGAAGTGAACCAATGAAACCGGTAGATGAGGACCTGACCTGTTCGTGGTGCAATATGTCGGCGCTGTCAGGCGGCCTGTATAAGAAAAAACAACCTCTGGTTAGAGTTGTACATGTTAAGAGGATTCCTTTCGACGACCTTGATTTCTCACCATTCAAGTTTGAACTTGTACACGATCTCTTCATGCCAACAAAGTTTGTAATGAACGCTCATTGTTGCGCTTCTTGACCGTCGTCTGCTTGCAGAGCTCAGCCGGCTCAGCGGCTGGTCATAGCGTTTGAAAAAATATATATATATATGTATAAAAAGTTGCAGATTGTGCATTATTTGGACCTGCTAAACAAAATACTTAACGTTTTACCAATTGAAAAAGAATATTTACTGACTCTTATCAAACACGCTGCAGAAACGCAGAATCATAGAAGGTTTCTTGCTCTAAGCGCAGAAAATACCAGTTTGAGAAAAGCCAACATGAGCCAAGAAAAGGCGGCTGCGAATGTCAGTGGCGCTCGTAAAGCAGCGCTCGGAGTCCGTCGTGCTCGGGAGTGATGTCTCGTTTTCTGAAACATAGCAAAGTTTTCGACGACTCGAAGGGCCGTTTCTTTCTCGTCTTATTAACCGAGGCGTCTGACGCAAGACTTTCTAAACTTAGCTTGTCGATAACAGATGGCAACAGCGTATGGAAAGCGGCTACGAGCTTCGAAGAGTCGTGTGGGTCACTCAAATCTCGTCGCGAAGAAAACGTTAAGCATTTAATGTGAGTGTAAAAGGTTTGGCCATAGTCAGTATCTGGGCCTTTTGCGATGCCTGGGCTAAGGCGGCCTCTTTGCAGGAAGCGCATCAGCAACTGTCGACTGGAATCCATTGACGACGCTGAAGAGCTGACTGTCACGCTTGTTCCGCCCGGAAAAACGTACGAGCTGAAGTTCAAGAAGTCTGCCGACGTGAGTGCTGCGTTACAACGATTTGACCTGCTAGTCGCTGTGGCTGAGGCCGGTGATCTTAAGACGCTCGTGGACACTGTGGACGAGGATATACTGGCTGTCTCTCCGTCTAAGAGGGCCAAGTCTCGCAAGAAAGAAGCTGTACACGTGGAGAAGGAAGGCATGAGTCTCCTGAACCCTAGGAGCAGAAAGATCGCCCATGAACGTTGTAGCTAAAGAATAGTTAGTGGCCTCCGCGTACAGACGCAACCAACTGAGCACTACTCAGTCAAGGAGGTCATATATAACCTCAAAGTAAGGAGCCCACAAAATCAACTCAGCTTACCAGCCATGTATATAATGAGCGCGAACACTTAACGACCAGACGAGAGAGATTCTTCTGTACTGTACTATGAGAGAGCTTTCTGTACTTGTGGACTTGTGCTCTCTTGCTAACAAGCATGTATACCAGTGCAGAAGAGTAAGGAATGGACTCAAGTACCACATGCAGCACCACAAACCTCACTTCACTGACCTGCTTTGAAACCTTTCCTCAAGAACGACCCTGTCGTCTGCGCTTCCCAAAATTCTAGGCAGACAATGCACCATGGATGGATGGATGGATACGGCTGAACCCTTTGCATCGGGCGGTGGCTCAAGCCACCTAGCCATGTCTTGTGAAATTTTACTCCTGTCTTGCTTTTAGCCACCAATCGTATAACCTTCGCTTGGTTACTTCTAACCTCTTAAAATCCACTTTCCCTTCACTATCCCTAAACCCCAATGCCTTGGGTAAGTCAGCCCCGCTGCTTTCCACTGTAGGGTGAAGCCCTTTACAGAAAAGTATCAAGTGTTCAGCCGTTTCCTCCTCCTCTCCGCACGCAATGCACAAAGTGTCTATCTCCTGGTACCTGACTCTATACGTCTTAGTCCGCAAAACCCCAGTCCTGGCCTCAAACAACAAAGAGCTTCCCATACAATTATCATAGATATTTTCTTTGACAATTTCCTGTTTAAAGGTCCGGTATGTTCCCAGTGCCGATTTCGTCAGCATCCCTGTTTTCCACAGAGCTCTCTCTGCTTCTTTAACCTTTTTCTTAGCCGATAATTGCTGATTTGCCCCTTTACTGCTGTCCAGATATTTTCTTGTCAATTTTCTAGTTCGCTTTCTCCATTTCGTGTCAACATTCTTTATATACAGGTATCTGAAAACTTTCCTAGCCCACTGCATTTCCTCCATCTTTCTCAATCGTTCCTCAAATGCTATCTTACTGCTAGCCTCTCTGCTCTCGAAAGACGCCCATCCCATATCACCCTGTACCCCCTGATTTGGTGTATTGCCATGTGCTCCCAAAGCTAACCTCCCTACTCCCCGTTGCCCAATTTCCAGCCTTGCTTGAACATGCCATTTTTTAGCGCTGCCTGGCGGCCAGTCTGCGCAATGTCGAAGCGATCTCGGGGCCCACTGAGTCATGTTCTTCAGGAGGCACTGCAATAACAAAGAAGGCACGTGCGTTGTTGTTGTGCGTGCTGATAGACATCCTGTGCATGGGCATTCAAGATGAGCAAAGACGAGTCCATTTAAAGCGGAAACTTTGTTCACAAAACATCAGTGCTACCATTGAGTTCGACGGAGACATTGCGCATTTGACAGGTGCTGCAAACATTGACGCCGTCCATTTGAGCGGGCATATCTGCTAGGAAAATGGACGGTGTCGTTTGCACTGCTCTGGTTGAAGCGGCAGAACAGACGCGCATGAATTAGCGGGTCGTATTTTTTACCGATACAATCGTGTTTTAGGCGCCGCACATGCAATTCATTCAATGCACGTGTCGCATGTCTTTTTCATGTGGCTCCTCGAAGTTGCCGGTATTCTGTTGCGCCATTCATTTTACGAGGCGTTGTTACTATGTTGTCTCATCGATAGAATCACGTTTTCTTTGTCGGATTGTGCAGCAGGTGCACCAGTTAAGGCTACCGCATTGGCACCAGTATAATGTGAATGAGAACTCTAGTTTGTGGCAGTTGGTTCATGGCTCACAAAGAAAACGGCGCGAAATATGGAGACAAAAGAGAGACAAATTAACACGACAGGACCAGCGGTCTCACTGGAGCCCGAAAAAAATGTCCTTGACTGTAGTTAGGTTGCATTAGTAGCGAAATTACTGGCTTTTGACCTTTTCTTGGTAATTTTATTCTTTGCAGGGCAGTGCACAAAATTCCAGCACCTCAGTGCTGAATGAAGTGGACTACAACAAGGATGTGGTCAGCCTTTGGTGCAGGCCAGGCATCAAGGACACTCATGCTTTTTGCATCCTACGCAACATTACAATTTCCTGTGCTCAGCACTGTTCTTCTGCTGTCAAGCGGCATGCAAACATGACAAAACATCTGCAGGCAGCAGCAAAGAAGCGAGATTCAAACGGTGTACTTCTAGCGCCCAAGACTGTACAAAATACAATAGATTTTTCGCAGGGAAGCCATGTGCCTCATTGCAGGATCAAGTGTGCGAAGCTTAGCCATATTTGCAATGTCTGTTGTTTGAAAGAGCATTCCCTACTCGTGGGGCGACACAGCAACTTGCATTTATAGAAAGATGCTTCCTACAGGGATGTGGCAAAGAATTTCACCTGTGTAAGGGCAAAGCTTTCCTATGTCATCTCGGATGGTCAGGGGCCTCGCTTCAAATCGAAAATTGTGACACAGTTGTGTCGTGCAAATCTTTTTTTCTTTGATGATTGATAAAACACCAAAACCAGAGCAGCGTGTGCAGCAGATGTGGTTAGATATTTCTCCTAGAGTGTGCAACAGGTTGTAGTTGTACACTTCAACTCTTTTGACCTCTGTAGTGACAGTGGAGATATAATTGTAGACTACATAGAGGATGGTCTAATGGAGCTACCATAGGAAGGGCTATTTTGCTTCTTCAGTGACGGCCCCAACATCGTGAAGAGTGTGAATTCGAAACTTAAGCAAAATATTAACCCAAATCTAGTCGATGTTGAGTGCACAAAGCATTTTCAAAGGGCTTGGATTTGTTTTCCTCTGATGTCGAGAAACTTGTGAGGAATGTCTATTATTACTTTAATCGTCCTGTGTGTACAGAGGGCCTGAATGCACTAGAAATACTGAGACTAGCACCTCAAGTTTTTCTCAGACGTGTCTCTAACCGCTGGCTGACATTACAGAACTCTCTAGCCCATATGCAAGAACAGTTCATTGCACTGAAATCATTCTCTTTTTTTTAGAGAACAACGCTGGTAGAAAGCGACCAGATGCCCAGATCCAACGCAACGGACTTGCCTCAGCTTTTAGCAGCAAGACCCTTTACGCAAAGGTGTTGTTTCTAAAAGATTCTGCAGAGCTCCTGAGTGGGTTGGAGAACTTTTTTCAATGGCAGCAGCCACTTCGACATGTCCTTCATGATGAGAATCTGGCATTAGTGCACAGAGTTTTGAGCCGTGTTTTACGAAGTGATGTGTTCTGTAACAAGAGTGTAGAAGACCTGACCAAACTCAACCTGGACATTGCATCCATCTGGAAGGGGCAGCCAAAAATTGTATTTGGCACAGAGAAAGCAATGGAAGGCTCGTACTCCGCAGAGAAAAAAGTTTTCAGCCTTGGAGCTCCGCGATTTTACCTTGATTGTTCAAAGGCAATGCTTCGGAAGCTCCATCTGACTGACAATGTGATCATGCATGCAAGGGTTCTTTCCTTACAGTATAAAAATTCTGAGCAAGAGGTGCGGTCCTTGCGCTATATTACGGGGTAGCTGCCTCGGGTTTTCGCTGATGATGAGGTGTTTGTCGTTGATGAATGGCACATGCTGAAGTGTGATGATGACAACGGCTCCCTGCACATAGAAGAAAGCATGGATTACTGCGAGGCAAGTTTATTTCACCTGAAGACTATAGCTGGTGGACAGAGATTGCCCCTTTAAAAGCACTTTTTTCTTCACTCCACATCAATGCCAACCTAGAACAAGGCTTCAGCGAAAACAAGTACCTCCCAGATGGACGGAGCACTCTGAGCATTGCTAGCATTAATGGAACGCGGCATGCTAAAAGATTCCATCTGCTCTATGATGGTGATGCAAGCAAGGTTTCTCTCAGCCTTGACCTTTGGAGGAGTGTGAAGCAGTCTCGAGTGATATACACAAAAAGGATGAGTGCCGAACAAAACAGGCAAACTGAAGGCAATGGAAGATATTACCTTGAAGCACAAAAAAAAAAGAAAAATGTAAGACCAAGTGGTGAGCAGCAAGGCATTGCTCACTAGTGCCGAGGAAATGATCAACTCGGGCGTCAAGGAAAAAGACAAAGGCAGAAAGCGGCCGCATGCTTTTAACAACAGGAAATGCAAGCTTGAGCAGCCACTTAATGAACTGAAGGAACGGGAGAAGCTAATATCCAAGAAGGCAAAGCATTAATGTCGTGTTAATGACATCAGTACTAGATATATGCACGCTGCTAGTGAGGTTTTAGTTGTGCAAAAGCGGCTTGGTTTTGTCAAGTATCTTGTCCTGGTCAAATCTAGTCTGACGCAGACACTTCTAGTCTAGTCAGGTCCTTCAGTCATACTTCAACTGCATATAAATGTGCAGTATTTATACCAACCTTGCCTTATATTTTTGTGTCTCTTGCTTGTTTCTATAATATTCTAAGCTTTGGATTAACCTGTTTTGCAGGTTTGCACAAATTGACCTCAGCCGTGTGGGTTTCTGCAGAATTCATTGGTCACAGATTTGCAGGACTTTGCCCACTGAAACTAAAACATTTGTACTGAACTTAGTTTTATGCATGGAACATGAAAAAAAAAAAAACTCCTTTTTGTTATGGTTTGTAGCTTCGTTGCATTACTGGAGTTTATTTTAAATAACTGCTTTAATATTTACACCTCTTCATTTTTTGTTCTAAGAGTAAGCTTTCTTTCCTGTTACAGTGCTGGTGCTCTCCAAAATGAAGATTTTTTCCCCCCATCATCTGCTCCAAATGTGGACTTCGGTGCTCAAAATGGAGTTTTCTTTCCAAGTGCCCTGCTCCAGTTTTGAATTTTTCTGCTCCAAAAAGTGCTCTGATTCTTGCCTCAGCTGTTACACATTTGGGAGTGGTAGATTAACTTTGTCTTAATTGTCACCTTAAGGTCCAAAATAGAGGTTAGTTTAGTCGCTTGTATCAACTTGTAGTGGCATGCATAAGATTATTTGCTTGTAAGGGCAGTTTTCAGATAGATCCAGTGCCTTGGGGCTGGTCTACACAGCCCTGGTATCTGAACTGAACGACAAGCACTGCAATGATCCAGTTTCTTTCGTTATTCTGATTTATCACGTGTCCCAATTCCTATGAAAATCTCAGAATTAATTCCTTTGTTCCTTGCTGATACATTTTTTGTTTCCATAGCACTGTATGACCTTGTCACAATTCTCTTTGTGTTTGTGGGTGAAATCTAAAACAAAAGTGCGTAACTAGTAATGAACGGAACACTTCGCCAGTGATACAAAATGACATTTTTTCTTTCTTTTTTTCAGATTGTAAGCCTTTGTGACATAGTCGATGAAATGATGGTCTGCACTACCAGTCTGAATTATTTTCGGCCAAGCAATCGTTACTTGCCTCATTTTTCACTGCAGCGCAGTGTGTTCAAGAGTGTCTTTTTGTTGTCATGTGTATTTGCATGTTTGCTTACCATTGTAAAAAGCTAGCCAGTTTCATTTTGCACTTAAGGTTTTACATGAGGATTTTCCAACTTTCCGATTTTATGTATTACCACACATAGCGCTCTTGGCTTGTCCTTTATGTGTTTTGCCCAATGGAACCTCATTCAAAAAAAGCTCGAGACTTTATTAGTTCAAACTGTATGACTTAATTCATTTGTGCTTCATTGAAGCCTACATAAAAAACAGCCCATTAATTCGAATGTGTATTGGTTCCACTACTGTTTATTAGAATCGTATGGGTACACTGTCACCACAGCACTGCACCTATGAGGTCTCACCCGTTCTTTGGAGATGTGAAGAAAGTAACAACATTGTTGCAAGGCTGAAGGATGGGAGTGGCTTTACAGCAGCGGCAATTAAGGGGCATGACATGTGTCAGTGGCGATCTCCAAGGCTTCATTATCTTGCTTCATTAACTGTTGTAAGGGGATGGGCAGGGGAGAAAAATGGCAATTTTTGTCGAAAAATAGTATTTTTGGTTTTTGCTTCTTTTATTGTGTGCAGGCCTTTTTCTTTCGGTTCCAACAATACCAGCGCCGAATATCGACGCAAAATTAGTAGAAACAATGTAAACATGCCAAGTGGTCAAAAAACGAGCACAATTAGCTATACTTTCACGACTGCAGCAAATTTCAAATTGTGCCGCTTCCTTCCACTGTGAAGCCATGGGCGGTAAAGGAAGCCTTATAGTTTCTGGTTCATCCTTTTGCAGTTTTATAGCTCGAAAACAAAAAAATTGAAAATGCACTTTTATGTTTCAGAAGCTGTATCGCCACTGTTTTTTTAAATAACTTGGAATGCATTTTTCTTTGTTTTATCATTTTCATGCAACCACAGTGCTTGTGCGTGACATCATCACAGACAGTGCGACAGATTTTCCACCTGTATTTCAAAACCTGGGCCACACAATGTATTGATTTGTTTGGTATTTCCTTATGTGTGCTCAGAGCCGCCGCGGTGGCTGAGTGGTTACGGCGCTCGGCTGCTGGCCCGAGAGACGCGGATTCGATCCCGGCCGCGGCTGTCGAATTTCGATGGAGGCGAAATTCTAGAGGCCCGTGTACTGTGCGATGTCAGTGCACGTTAAAAAAACCCCAGGTGGCCGAAATTTCCGGAAACCTTCACTATGGCGTCCCTCATAGCCTGAGTCACTTTGGGACGCTAAACCCCCATAAACCAAACATTATGTGTTCTCACACTTCTTTAGTAACTTTATAGGGAGGATACCTGAACGAGCATTTTGAAAGGTTAATTACATCATGGTATGCAGTGTTCACTTGATATGTCCTGAACTACGAATACTGGAGGTTCTTGTTATTATAAATGTGCTTTCGTGCGCAGTGTTCAGCTTTTGAATTATGGGCAAATTAGGCTTCAAGACATATGTCATCTTATCAGTTATCAAACCTTTTCCTTGAGTTATTTGCTTACTGTATTATTCTTCCGGTGCTTGCTGTTTTGCTCCCTATGATTTGTTGGCCCTACCTTTCAATTTTTTTTCCTTCTAGTTCATGTGATTACAATACATATTGTTACTTCAAGATAAAGATTTTAGAGGAAGTGGGGCATATTCTGCCGTATTCATTTCTTTTGTGTGCGTGCGTGTGAACAGTAGTCGTCAGAAATTTTGCAGGGGTTGAAAATATTGCGATGCAATCACCTATCTTTTTGCCATAATAGTCTGTGACAGCTAATGCTCATGTGTACTACATGCTGACTTCAAAACAGAAGATTTGTTAATGGTCTGGCTTTGATACACTGACTATGGTATCATTTTTGTCAAATATTAGAACACCTGCTTGAAAGACCTCCATCATTGATTTGTCTAGCTTCTAAAGTACTTCCAACCAAATCATTAAAGTGTATCCCTGTTTAGAAAACGTGGTTTTAAACATTGTGCAGGCTCGGTCGGCACTGGGAGTGCAAGCAGTCCAAAGAAATCGCAAGCAGGCCAGCAACGGTTCGTGTGCCCTGAGTGCGGCTATTCCACAGCAGTTCACAGCAACTTCAAGACCCACCTGATAACACACACCGGGGCATGCCCTTTCCAGTGCAGACTTTGCAACAAGACCTTTACTAGGAAGCGGCAGCTGGTGGATCACCTTCATGCTCATGCAGGCGAGAGACTATTTATGTGCGTGCATTGCAGCAAGAGCTTCATCAGGAAGGCCAGTATGATCAGCCATATTCGTATCCACACAGGCGAGAAGCCATTCCAGTGCACTCGTTGCAGCAAGAGCTTCACCGATCAGTCCAATATGGCGAAACACATTCGCACCCACACAGGTGACAAGCCATTCCAATGCCCTCATTGCAGCAAGAGCTTCAACGTGAAGTTCAATTTGGTGACACACATTCGCACCCACACAGGCGAGAAGCCATTCCAGTGCACTCATTGCAGCAAGAGCTTCACCGAGCGGTCCAGTATGGCGAAACACATTCGCACCCACACAGGCGACAAGCCATTCCAGTGCCCTCATTGCAGCAAGAGCTTCACCCAGAAGATGAATATGGTGACACACGTTCGCACCCACACAGGCGAGAGGCCATACCAGTGTAACCTATGCCCCGAGGCTTTTGCACAAAAGGGGCATCTAGAGAGGCATGCGAAAACCCACAAGAAGTGAGCACTTCTGTAATATTTACTTTAGGGCACTTTGTAAACAAGAATTTAAATAAAAGCTGCACTCTTCCATTAAACTCTTGCCTCGTTTGTAAGCATCCAGGGACGCACATGTAGACTGCCTTCATGCATTGCACTGATTGACAAGCTTCGCTGCCTTTTCATATTGCATTGGGCTCATTTTTTTGGAGACGTCTTCCACCAAGGACTTTTCTATGCTGCATTTTGCCACGTTCACAAGAAGTATAAAATTTTGGGGGCCGCATTTGCAGACAACAGTCGTCTAAGAAATCTAGTCATAAGCATAAACGCTACATTGAACCCATTTTTTGCCCGGTGTCTTCAGCTTGGTGTACTGGAAAACGTACGTTCTCGAGGTGCTTTCATATGTGCACATAATGAACCCCTAATTTTTCTGCTTCTGTATGTTCTCTTGAAGAGACATTTTTGGGTAGAAATCGGGTTTAAACCAAGTTTTAAAAAATTTGTTCATGGTGCAAGAATTTGGTAAAATTGGGTTCTAGCCAAAACCAAAAGGCCCTAAACATTTGAAGATGCGCATTCAGTATGAAGTATCGAGTAAACAGAGCTGGGACACTGCTGCATTAGTGTGTACATCAGTGATAGTGATAGCTGGGAGTTCAATCTTGTTGCTTGTCATATTTGCATTTTTTTATGTGTTTGAGGCAAAGTGTTGCTGAAAAAAATTGTGTGCTTACAATGTTACATTGTGCTGTGGGAAGCTCTCTGTAAACTTTGGGAGTAATAAATGCGTGCTCCTCTTCTAATAAGCCATGTCAGGCACTCATAAAGAGTCATACAGTGGCATATAACATTAGTTTTAAAGGGGTTCTGAAACGCCTTCTGAGAAGAGCACATTAACTCACTTAATCACTGCACTGTGTTGCCATGAAAACCAGAGCCAAATAATACTCTTCTACACGCAGCAGACGACAAACAATCATGCGTCAAAGTTGGCGAGCCCTTCTCGGCGACATTTTCATGCTCGCACCCTCCTTCGTCCCCCGCATCTGCGCAGACAAGGTGAGAGGTGGCCATTGGTTAGATTCTTTCAGACGTCAGGCAGCTACCGTGGCCGCAGCCAATAAGCCGCTTAGCTCCGGCGGGTCGGGAAGCTACCTTCCAGCGTGCAAAAAGTGACCAGAGGAGAGGGAAAGGCGCGAAAACGCTGAAATTCAAATTTTATCTACAGGTAACTCAGCTTCTACAAAGCGCATTTAAAAAATCCTTGCTGGACACTATTCGTGAAGCGGCGTGCTTCAATATCCCAGGCATGCCGCAACTTTATTAGAGCCCCCTTCAGAGCCCCTTTAAGCCACAATGTTAGCAGTGTTTTTTTAATGACATGCTGTTTATTGCTGTCATGTGGGTGAGAAATGCATGCCAATTTTATAAGGGAACACCTTTTTTTTTAGTAGTGTGTTGACTTAACACGTTTAATCCATTGTGGGTCAGCAGCACGTAACGTCTGTTTTTTCATGAAATGAAAAATTGAAAACTGGTTTTTGGGGAAAGGAATTGGCGCTGTATCTGTTGCATCTGGGAAGGAATAAACGAGGGAATGAAGGAAGAAAGAGGCGCTGTAGTGGAGGGCTCTGGAATAATTTCGACTACATGGGGATCTTTAACGTGCACTGACGTCGCACAGCACACGGATGCCTTTGCGTTCCGCCTCCATCTAAACGTGGCCGGGTTTGAACCCGGGTACTCCAGATCAGTAGCCGTGAGCCCTAACCGACACGAAATGTGGTTAAAACCGCATTCAGGAATATCACTTCGATGCATTAGTGAACAGTTCTTATTAGGGGCTGCAGCGGTGGCTCAGTTGCCGACCCGAAAGACATGGGCTCGATCCCGGCCGTGACAGATGCATTTAAATCGAGGGAAAACGTTAAGTGCCAACTCCAAGGGCCCTTCTTGGGCGTACACGCTCAGCGTCGGCACTCTTGGCGTACGCCAGAACCGCTCTGCGCATGCGCACTACAGGAGATGCGAGCAAACCTTGGCGAGGTGCCGATATCTGACCGTGCTAGATATCGGCGCGAGCTCACGGGTGCTCGTGTATGCGTCGGAAGCGGGTTCCAGTTTACAACAATTGGAGGATCACGAGGCTCGCGATGACTCTTTTCTTCATATGGCTTGAAGCTCTTTCAGGTCCCCTGAACTTTTCTTCACAGTTTAAGTTGTCCTTTCATTTTGGACATCTCTTGTCTAAATGATGTAATTCCTGTAGTAATTTAAGGGTGTTATAGATTGCACGGCAACATTTGGGTGGTTAAATTGACCCTCTTTTTGTCAAATGCATACGGCTGCATACGGAGAGGCATAAGCCCAGACTTTGTGCTCATACCAACAGCTTTGCTGCTGGCCAACTATCGGGCATTATGCATGCCGTGGTTATAGGCGTGTCTTGTCCCGCTGAATAGATATGTCAAGGTTCATGCATGAAATAGTGTGTTTGCAAAGAGCTGTACACATATTAAGTGATGTCATATATATGTGTCAAATGGATCCTATATTTTTTTTGTTCTCACGGAGCTCACTGAAATTTTTGACAAAGCTCACATCATCAACCCACCCTACCTGCTGAGGCCAGGAATCGTCCGGAGCATCCAAGAGTGAGTCATTTTTTTTCTGCACACGACAAGTGCGACAGGGAATTTACAGGCATTGTAGCGCAGGCTTTGCCGAAATAAGTAACTAGTATATTGGGCTTGCCTCTCAGCCATATAGTGGAGCCTAGAGTCACTAAGTCTTTATTTAGTAACTCTAGTGGAGCCCTTATGGCACCACTACACAGCAAATGGCCTCAGATAGTGAGTAATGGCTCCCGTTACAGATTTAAGGTTTAAGGGGTGCCATGCATGTGCTCCATTACATGTCTAAAGAACAAACCCAGTTGCTTGGTTACTTTTTGAAAAGAAAGTGCATGTCATGCAAAATATATTTGAAATCAAACACCACCAGGGGTTTCCCCAAGCATAAAATCGGGGGGATGTTGTTGAAGTAGGGGAGTAGCGGTAGTCATTTTTCAGTTTTTTTATTGTGTCTTGATGTGGAACGTAGGACAAGAAAGGCCCATGACTGCAGCACTACACTCATGACAAAGAGTGCCAACAATTGCTTCACTTTAGACAAGGATACAAGCCATATTTATCAAGAGAGAAAAAGCCCCATGAATTCTCTTATACAATTAATGGGACACAACTTTCCTCAGTATCAGAATACAAATATCTCGGCGTATTCATAGCCTCCAACCTAAGCTGGAGACGACATGTCGACTATGTAACAGGAAAGGCGTGTTGCGTTCTTGGTTTTTTAAGGCGTAACACCAAGCAATTCCCTTTAGAAACAAAAGAGTTACTTTTTATGACAAACGTTCGCTCGGTTCTCGAATATGCCTGCGCAGTATGGGACCCTTGGCATAAAACGGATATAGATAAACTTGAGAGGGTACAAAACTTGGGTATCCGATATGTCTTTAACAACTATACCAGGAGCTTTAGCGTTTCACGTGCAAAAAACTCGCTGGGATGGAAGACGCTTGAAAAACGTAGATATTGTTTGAGGTTAAAATTTTTTCATAGTATTTACTATTCCAATACTGGCATAAACTGTGACCTGTACATCCATTCACCAAACTATATTTCGCTACGTCGTGACCATCGATTAAAAGTTAAGGAAATTAACTGTAAATCAGAGATGTACAAATATGCTTTTTTTCCTAGGTCTATAAGAGATTGGAACCGGCTCTCTGAAGAGGTGGTATTGATTACGTCAGGTGATTTATTCTTTTCATCTCTGTGAATGCTGTTTTTAGGCTGTATTACTGTTGCATCATGGTTGCATTGTATGTGCTGCACTTTGTTACCTTTCTTTTCGTTTGTATGATGTGTTATTCCCCCCCACTGTAATGCCACTTGTGGCGCTGTGGGTATTACAATAAACAATAAGGAACAAGGACTACATGAAATGTGTCCAGAAATGGTGCAGTAGCCCGGACTACTGTAAACCTTACAAAAAGCTATCTCTGTTCAACACCAGTCGCATATCGGAAACTTGTAAAAACTCTGCAAAACATGCATCTTTGCTCTGAACATAACAGACCGAGTCAATAATTAAACACACACACTCCAAGAAGTCTCCTAGGTGCATTCTCAGCTCTGTACGCACACGTGGAAGGTGTACATCAGAGATTTGATGTCAGCCGTGATGATTTGCATGGCACTGACACATCTAGTTATCAAAATTTATGTATGCTACACACAGTTGGTTGAATATGTACAAGTGCAAGGTTGAATATGTACAAGGCGTTTCGCACACTCGGACTATTCACTCAATAACTATAAACCAATCAAGAAATGTAAACCAAGACCGGAGTATATTTGTGTGTTTCCTGCTAATAAAATAACTGAACAGACACAAATATATGGCGCATTCTCAGCCACATTCCTAGCAGTTACATCCGCCAGTTAGGTATGAAAAAAGTTCACTACCATTTAAGGAAGGGCCTTCAGAAAAACAAGGGGGTGTGTAGGGAAGCCACTGAACCTCGCACAGAATGATGTGGCAGGCAGTAAACAGCTGGTTTAAGGGCACATGGAAGGCCATATGCATTGAAAAATTTGACCTTGTCTACAAATGAGTGGTTTTTCTTGATTAATGCGGCCAACATGTAATAGTGGCCCAATACATCAAGAACATTATGGCACGTATGTAAGGCTTCATGTTTTGAGCGATATTGTGCCATCGCTCTCAGCAATGTAGAATTACTGACAATAAAATGCTCCCACTTTTTGAAAATGGATCTTGATACATTTGAAAGGACATTAAAGCTGTTAAATTTAGTTTGCACTTCTTGAAAAATTCTGTGCTCGAGCTTCTTTGTAAATGTAAATGTGGTATGAGCATTATAAAGTTCCTTCTATGGCTGTTTAGGGCGCAACAATAAACTTGACAGATTAATTCCATGGGGTAGACCTTTTTGAACAAAAATACAAAAAAATCTGCAGTGTTAAATAATTTTTTTGGCTAACTGAAATTGAAAAGCCTTTGATAGCAGTTCAATTCCTGTTTCCTAAATGTTTTGAAAGATATGCTCCAAGCTGACTTTTTCTGTCAGCAGAATTGTATGTACGAAATTAAATGACTAAATGAATGACAGTGCCCTTTGTGTAGGGATTACACATATGCACTACAAAGTCTCTGTTCTTTAGTGCAAGGAATGCATAATGATGTTGCATTATATTGCCACCAGCAGCCAGGCTGAACCTGCAGCCAGCCCCCAGCCTGGCTCCAGCAGGGTAACTGCCACAGCGAGCCAAATTCCTGGCAGCTCACAACCGAGCACGAGCAGGGGCAGCACTACTGCTGGAGACTCACAGCCCCCAAGCCCATCCGCGCTGCCAAGCCCCCTGCAACAGCAACCAGGCCCAGCCAGGAAGAGGCCCAGGACAGATACCTCTCGTGCGGTGGCCGAAGCTAACAGACAGCAGCGGCACAGGGAGCGCATGGCTCTTGAAGAGAGGAAGGTTGCTGCTGAAGAGAGGAGGACTGCAGCTCTTGAGCGGGTGGCTGCAGCACTTGAATGCCAGGCGCTTGTCTCACTCTATTCTCCGATACATGCCCCAACTCATTCTCCAATTCACTCTCCAAGCCCTCCTTACTATAATGCTTAATTTTAATGTTTCGTTTTTTGTCTAGTGAGCGCTTATTTTTATAATTTTCATTCATAATTGCTGTTATATGTTTGTGTTCAGTTTTGTATATTTCCGCTAAGTTGCTATGTGTGTGTGTGTGTGTACACTTAGAGACATGTAAATTCATCTCATTCTTGGTTGCACTTCATATTGTGTACATACTTTAATAAAGTTTACAACCCTCTAATAAGATCTGCATGTTTCATGTAATGTACATTCTGATCACTTGTTTCTGTGTGTACTGATAATAAACTGGATGGCAACAAAATTTCCAGAGCATACTTGTCTAAATTTCTCTAGCATACACCATATCCTTCCAGCAGTTTAGCTTGCATGCTTGTTGTCATTTACTATTCAGGGGACACAATGCACATTTGAACATGTGCATTGTGCCATCTTATGGTGACTGAAGCTAACACACAGCAGTGTATGGCCATTGAAGGAAGATTGGTGCTGACTAGAGAAGGAGTGTAGCACTTGAGCAATGGACCTCCTCCTCGCATCATTCTTCAAGCCTCCTAACTAATGCATAGTTTTTAATGTTTTCTCTTATTCTGTCTAGTCAGCAGTTGACATTTTTTATAACTTTAATTAATTGCTTCTTTATGTTTCATTCTGTTCAGTTCCTTATATTTCCACTGATTGGCTGCATGTGTGTGTGTATACGCAATTTGTAAATTTGTCTCTTATCCTGTATTACATTTCAATATGTGTGTACTTTAAATTATCCTAATGCTTCACCTTTGCATATATTCTACAACCATGCATACGTAATAAGATCTCGGTGTTTCATTGAATATGCATCTGATTACGGGTAGAGCGTAACTGTCTAAAATTTCTCTATTGCACACCCTCATTCCAGCAGTTTAGCTTACACACTGCCTCTTGTCGTTTACTGTTCAGGAGGCAGAATGCAGGCATATACGAAGAGAAAACTGAAAGGCTACTCTCAATGATTTACGCACGAAAATTTATTTCACGAACATCACACATGAGCATCATTTTGTGTACCAATATTCCTTGCTACATAAAGCAGTCTATGCAGGTGACAGGCAGTGGCATACTCCAAGAAGTAAGGAAAAAAAAAGGAATTAACCTACACTAAAATGCATCATCCTGCAGGACCACACAGCTAGATTTGCCCATAGAACACAGAGCTTGAAATGTAGCAGTGTCAACAAGACCAAAAACAAAGCGTTATAATATACACAACTTATATGAGAAACTTATACAGCTCACATTCAAAATCTTACCAAGGGTTAATTATATACTCCCTCATTAATTAAGGGCAGGCCACAGGTGCTAGTGGAGTATGATAAATAATTAAGCAAAGTTTTTTCATTAAACTTAAGCACTGTTTATGCAATTTATTTCATGAAAATTCATGAGATTCAGCTAAAAAAATTTGTTAGTGCACGGTTCAGGAACACCATTACCACACAACAGAAAAGGCTGCCAATTCAACAACAAAAAGTTCTGAGCAGGAGCTAGTAGATCCCACTTCAGAACCAGAAGTTCCGAGTAGGGACCAGAAGATAAGCCCAGCACAAAAACAGCTGCCCTATTAGGACCATATATACACTAAAAGAAAACGTATTCCTTCTGGGACAAATAAAACCGCACTAAACAGCAATTCCCATTAGCAAATCAACACCTGAGAGATTATTGTGATGAGGTAAAACCATATCTTTTGATATAAAGTAAGAAAGGGCAGTCACAGCCATTTGATTAAAGCGCTGTTGCAATTAACAATGCAGCATTCTTCACCACATCATCTATCTGCAATGTAAAAAACTGAGAAATTGCATGCAAATACAAAAGTACATAAATGAAAAGGACAATAAAAACTCTTGGCAAAAAATCTAGGAAGACCACTCCACTAAGAAAAGATAGAAAAGGCTGCAAGTCAATCATCATACGTGCCAATTGCGTTGCTTCATTTATAGTTCCAACAGGTAACATAAACGTAACATATTGTTGCTGAAAGCAAATAATTTAATTTCTCTGCTTTCAGCTTTAAATGTAATGGAGTGATATGGAAGCTCACACTGCATAAAACTGAAGCAATGAAAAAATAAATGAAGGAATTAACGTATACATGGGAGGCATATATATGTACTTCACGATTAAAGGCTCTGAGCCACGCTGTCGCGTAATTAAAGTTCCTGCCAAAACAGCACACTCTTCCTCGTCGTCGGCAGGCTCGGTTGGCGACACGTTGGTTCCGCTGTCCACCTCCTCCAAGATTTCCATTGCGTCGCCGCACATCCTTGCCTTGTTGTGCAGCACGCAAGCTGCCAGCACGATGTGCACCGCCTGGCTTATTCTGGCGACGTCGATGTAGAGGAGCCGCTGAAACCGCGCCTTCAGCAGGCCGAAGCTGCCCTCCACAACAACGCGCTGTCGACTGTGCGCATTGTTGAATGCCGCCATCCAAGGCTGCCAATTGGTGGTGGACTGGCGGTACGGGGGCAGTAGCCACGGCAGCAACGGATACGCAGCATCGCCCAAAAGGTATCCTCCTGCGCGAATTAATTCACATATGTAAGAAATAAAAATTAACGAAAACCTCCTGCGCATATGACCGACCGTAGCATATGTAGCAATTTGTAAACTCGTAATTCCGAGCATCACTAGCTATACCTGTTGCAGTTCAGCTTGGTTAAAGGTAGCGGAAACGATCCGTGACGATTAATCGATAGCTAATTGCATATATGCGCGCGCGCCGCTTTCAGTTTTCTGAACTCTTCCGCGCATCATGCATGTAATAAACACGCATTAGTGATGCAACAATAAGAAGTTCTTTAACTCAGATTCGCATTTAGATTCCCCGTCTTTGAAGAGGAAGCTCTCGCGGAGAACTCTGGAGTCGTGCGCGCTGCCGGGGAAGCGGACGAAGCCGTATATGAAAACCATGTCAGCGTTGCAGACCCCCTGGAGTATGATGGGATGAAACTTTTTTCGATTATAATAACTTTCCTCCGACTCAGCGGGTCGAGCAATGCGGACATGGCATCCATACATGGCCCCGCGATGACGTCGGGCGCAGCACTCGTCCGCGACGGCTGAGCTGGCAGAAAGCAGTCTTGCTGCGCTGTCGCTCGTCGGGATCCGGCCAGCATCTCTCTCTCTCTCTCTTATCGAGAACAAGAAATCTAATACCCGACATACTGCAGCGTGGACCATCGACTCACGCCGAATTTGTCGGCAATCTGGTACATCGTGGTTTGAGTACACGTCAGGGCGATGAGCATCGTCTTCTGGGCAGATATCTGGCGCCGTCCTCGACATCCCTCCGGGTAGAAGGCAGATGCCTCAAATTCGCCAGTGAAATCTGCGCACAAGTTTCTCGAAATCCGAAACAGTTTCCAGAATTCAAATATGTGGGCACGACTCGCTCCACATAGAGTGGGACCCTGTGACGGTCTTGCCTCTCTACATGCGCCGCCAGGAGAAGCACGACAGACTCGTCGTCGTCATCATCTTCGCTGTCAACGGGCTCACTCCGGTCAATAGCATCGGTGAGCGCAATAAGAGCAGCTACCTCTTCGCTCGACATGATGAAAGTGATCAGCAGACGACGCAGCAGACGACGCGGACGCGAGAGCCGGCTGCTCGAAACTTTCCTTACAGTTTCCGGTGGCTGCCAGTTCACGTGACCATGACGCGACTTTCTGTCAGGCTAATTTGCTGGCAGCCAGCGGGCTGCTCGAGCGTGGAAAATCGAAGAGGCCCACTGCTCTGTTCAGTAGGGCTACTTTTTCAACCTACACTTGTAGGCTTGTGTAGGCGAGTAGAGGGCTATGACGTGAGGCGCTGCACTCGTCTGCACGAGCGTCAGCCAATAGCGTGATGCGGAGCGCCGTCGTCATCGAGAGCAGACAACCTCTGAAATTTTGAGTCGTCGTAATTTATTATAAGATAAAATGAAGAAATATATATTGCAAAAAGTTTTTGCGTGGCGTTTATTACGGCAGAGAAATGCAAAGGACAGTTTTGTTTCCCTTCAAATGGAGCGCAACACAAACTTGTATCGTCTGCTCTGCGGATGCATGGAGCGCGCGCAGCTGTCGCTAAATTTCTCGCACAGTACGTTCATCGTCGGATGAAGGGTCGGCGACGGGTTCCTCTTGCGAAATACAAAGCATCCATGCTTCTGTCGTGACTATAGGGGAACAGCGTTCTGCGATACGTTGAAACCGGCGTTCCGCGGCATATGGGATGCATATGGGCTGTTCCTCGGCTCTCAGCCAGCGGCCTGACCGACCGCTTTGAGGCGCCGCCGTATGTAAGCGTAGAGAGCTTCGCACTAACATACACAGATACGTGGATGTCCATGTAAGCAAAATACATTTTTTTCACGTGGGTCGCTCAGCGCCGATACCAGAACGAACGCGGCTTGCCTAAACGCGAAGTAGCGTTCGGCAGACTAAAGTACACACATTAAAACGTGTGAGCATTTTTATCTTCGTAGAAGTTATAGGTTGCCAGTGTCCGTCTCGTACGTGGGTGCACCGCCATAACGCTGCCATCGCCCAGGCGGACGAACTTCACAGACTTGCGAGGTGGTGGTGGTGGAAACTTTATTAGACACAGGGGAGTTTAGGATATGCGCAGGTCCTTGGGCCCCCGCACGGCCCCACTGCACTCAAACGTTCATGTCCCGAAGGCTCATGACGCTGGCAGCCCGGCCTGTGGCGATGGATTGCTTAGCCGGGTCCTCGGAGCGCAGTAGGGTCTCCCAAGCCTCCCAATAGTGGTAATTAAGTACGTGCTCCAGGCCCCGCGGGGGAGGACCCGCTGGGCAGAGGAAAATGATATGATCGAGAGTGGCTTTGGGGTGGTGGCAGAGGGTACTTGAGTACAGGGTACAGGAGAGGGTACAGGAGTACAGGGTACAGGAGTACAGGGTACAGGATCGAGGACTTGAGAGGCTGCGCTGCAACCGCTCGCGACATTCACAGTCACAAAATGGCGTTATGCATTTGAAACGCGCGCCTTCTTTTTTCGTCTGCTAGCCTACACCTCCGAAGAAAGCGGTGTAGAAAGTGTAGTTATTGTGCTACACTACGTTCGTGTAGGTGGGCGGAGCTGCGCTTTTTCTACACTGGTTAAAGAACTTATGCTACACTGGCTACACTAGTGTAGGTAAAAAAAAAAAAAAAAACCTACTAGCATCGATGGCAGATGCCGGGGCGAGCAAGCGGGTGCTAGGACATAAGAGTTTCTTACTATTAACTAGAGGGAAAGTTAAGGAGCTTCCTCGAGACCACCTGGACCGCTATGGGCGTTCTAAGCATCATGGGGCGGAGAGCTACCGATTGCAGAACTACAACTTTTGGCCAAAAAAATAAAAACAAACGTTATTCGATAATTAAGAACGTCCTATCATTCAATATCCTGTCTATAAATTGCAACAAACGAGCAGAAAAACATATGTAAATATAAAGTTTGCCCAAAATAAGCGATACCTTGCTCTCCCATTGGCCAAGTATTGCAGACCACAAAAGCCAATATTTCGTGCTTAACAGGCGCACTTTTAAAAAGAAATGTTTTGTTAAAAAAATTTTGTCGCTTCAACATTTTCCACAGCCTTTCGGAAAACAAAAACCTTTTATTGGCGCCGTGTGCTGTTGCGTTTTTGTTACTATGACTTTTGCACGCTACTTTTACGCCGAAGTCGTCTGCGCGCTGAGCGCGCCGTGGACACGGAATGGGACATTTCAGTAACCCTGTGTTCCTGAAAAAAAAAAAAAATCTACTGTTCCGCGCCAAGTAGCTCATCGCCCCATGATGCTTTGCGCGCCCATGGAGGTGCAGGTGCAGCGCCGCCAGCTTTTACGGCTTTGCAGTGAAGGAACGCTTAATTGGCCTCGTGAAAAAAAGACATGTATATGCATGAGTGAAACGCAGTCGGAATTCCACCCGAATGCCGTGTCCTATGTTTTAGCGCTTGCTGGTTCACGCCCACATTTCTGCACTAAGTGGATTTGCTTCGCTCTTTAACTGCAGTCGGTGAGCGTAAGTGTTCACTGTGAGATTTTCATTAATTTCAGGGCTTAGCCCAGGATTTGTTGTCTTTTGATGACTCGAATGTTTTTCTTACTCGTGATCGTGGTATGCGAGTTTGCATGGGAAATTAATGTTTTATTGTATTCAAAGTTGCTACCAAAGTGTAAAAAAAGGGTCTCTGCGAAATAAAAGTTTGAAATTCAACTACGCACCTTTTTTCCATGCCTGAATATTATTTTTCGCATCTAGAGAAATGAAGGGAATTTTGAGTGAAAAATTGGTGAAGTGGCTTACGAGGTTGGCAGCACTAGCAGAAACTCTCTGATGCTAGGGAGGCGCTGCCAGCGCTGCTCTAGCCAACGGCGTCGTCGATGGCGTTCGCCTAGCCGATGGCTGCTGTGTGGCGTGTATGCTCGACTCGTATAGCCACTATTGTACCGCCTTGGTAGCTTTGATACCGTGGCGCTTTTGCCGGCACCAGTGATACAACCCACTTGTGCTGGTATCATTGCGAGGTAAGCTTAGACTTTCTGTAATATGCCAGCAAAAGACTGTGTGTGATCAAACTTAACATTGTCTACCACAGCCATCCTGGTAGGTAACCCTAAGAGAAAAGTAATGATTTTTGTTTTCGGGCCTGGCGGGTTTATACTTAAGAGTTTACAGGTGGAAATTTTGCACGACGCTTTAAATATCCTGGTGCACGGGCGATCACTAATAAACTTAAGGTGTGTGAGTACTGTGCCTAAAATGTCCAGCTTCGCGTAGCGGCACGTCATTTAGCGGCACGATTCATCACTTGAATGGAATTCAATTGAAATTCAGCCTTTTTTTTTTATATCCAGGGAACGTGTACACATGCGTGCAGCACCGTTTCTTTTAACTATCGTTGGCAAGAGACGAGCATGACATGCCCGGAAAGTGCAACGCGCACATTCGGGCCACATGCGTCTCTAATTTTATAAGCGCTTTACGACACCGTTTGAAACCTCTGTAGCGTGTATTCTGTGTGTGGTAAACATTGGTTTGGTTGGTTTATGGGGGTTTAACGTCCCAAAGCGACTCAGGCTATTCCTTCACTACGGCGTCCCTCAGGACGCCGTAGTGAAGGTCTCCGGAAATTTCGACCACCTGGGGTTCTTTAACGTGCACTGACATCGCACAGCACACGGGCCTCTAGAATTTCGCCTCCATCGAAATTCGGCCGCCGTGGCCGGGATCGAACCCGCGTCTGTGTGGCGTGGTAAACATTGTTGAAGTCGACGCTCTGCTTTTTACGAAGGCGCGTTAACAGGTTGTATTGAAGTAATTGATATGGTATGAATGTGCATCTGTTGTGATAAAATGATCATGATGGAGATTATTTGCCGTGTCGAACTGGGTAGCTAACTCGGCAGATTTGACAGCAAGGTATCAAAACGCTGTTCCACCAGGACCAGTTTTGTTGTTTGGCCGTATGATGCGTAGTAGATATGCTTTATAACACGTTCACTGCGGCAATGATTTCTTTGAGCGTTGATTCCTGTGTATCATGGCCCACAGGTGGGCCACCCATTATATTTTCTCGGTAGCGAGCCACTGGCGAAAAGAGCTTCTTTGAGCTGCCATGAGCCGCCGCGGTGGCTGAGTGGTTATGGCGCTCGGCTGCCGGCCCGTAAGACGCGGGTTCGATCCCGGCCGCGGCGGCCGAATTTCGATGGAGGCGAAATTTAAGAGGCCCGTGTGCTGTGTGATGTCAGTGCACGTAAAAGAACCCCAGGTGGTCGAAATTTCCGGAGCCCTTCACTACGGCGTCCCTCACAGCCTGAGTTGCTTTGGGACTTTAAACCCCCATAAAACCATAAAAAAAACCTTTGAGCTGCCATGAAGTGGCAAGAGCGACTCTGCATATCGCTTTGTGCCGGCCATTTGAAACTTACTGAGCTATTTGAGGCACTTGTCTCACCAGTGTTCCACTTCGGTCCACAAGCCTACCAAATTTTGATGAAGGCTTTGAAATATCAAATAATTATTTTTATTTTTTTGCATAGCAGATAGATTGAGGGGTCTGGGAACACCTGTCTAAAGCTGTATGATGCTCCACAGCAAAGTTTCAGTTGCATACTTCGTTGCAAAACACACTTGGGTCAATTTGGTATAAACAGCTTATATGACAGGTTAACTAAAAGAAAAACAGTTAGAGAGCAAGAGATCAAATTTTCAGTGTCTTCTATTGTGCCCAGCATTAAACATACCAGAAAAATAATAGCTTTTCCTGGACAGTCCCAACTTTCTCTGGTATCATTCTGGCCTCCTTTGTGTGCTGCTGTTGTCCCGTGTGCTGTTTTTGGGCCATTTGTATTGGTCCATCAGTTGTTTCTAATGTGTCGCCTTGTGTTTTCCCACGGCTCGCCAACGCCTTTGGTGGGGTTTCGTGAACAGGGGACGTGCTGCCTCTCAACTGAATGAGTGGGACGGTTTTAATGTGATGGCATTAAGAGGGCTATTAAGGCGGAAACTGTTTGGCGGCGTTAGTGTCGGCGTCTGTGTGAAGCCTCTACCTGCTGAGTGGTGTTTAGGGGGGCTCTTCTTTCTCCACCTGTCAACCATCCCCTTGCCCCTGTCTCTTCTCCACTTGTGGGGAGAGGAGGGAGATGCCAGACGAATATTGACTGAGAATGAAAATGACTCGGACGACAGCAGGCCTATGCGTAAAATATACAGCCTCCCAAAGAACTATCTATGCAGAAATGAAACTTGCTGGAGCTATTCCTTCTTGCATTGCTCGGGGAAAGCAATCTTTGTCTCACAAACCCCCTCTGGTGCCTGCGTTTGAAGCAGCCACCTGCGAGTGCATTGGTGTATCACTTAACTGCACTGCCACTGTGCTGGTAGTGGTAAGATGACTCTGCAATCGATGTATGCGACATTTTACCTACTTGCAGAGTCAGAATTGGAATAGAATCAGAATTGGTATAGATTGGGGAGTGACAGACAATGAATCCAGAAGTATAATAGAATCAGAACTGGAATAGATTGGTGAATGAAAGAAGCATGCTGTCGCATTTCCTCTGCACCAATCCAATTGATCACTCCTAAATTTTTTTCCTTCAGTCATGGAGTGAGTGACCCACAGGTTGACACTTGCAGAACCGGCAGTCAGCTTCACTGAAACTTGTCTACACAGCTGATTGTGCATTTCAAAATCTGATGGTATCACTGTATAATACCTTGGCTGCCGCAGTTGGGTACGACTCTTGGGGAATCGGTGACCCACACAGCACTGGGTACACAATGTTTTCTCGTAGCACTTGGAAGGGACCCTAGTAGTTCACAATTCTACCAGCACATATTTTCCACTCCTAATGAGGCGTGATGCAGCGAAAGTTCTGCCATGATTTTTCTCACAGATAACATTTTCACATTGCATGAAAAGGTGCAATATTTGTGATTGCACTGCTGGCATACTCGATGTGTTCCACCGGTGACCTACAATGTAACGTGTTAACTGTGTGTGTGCAATGCTTTGCAGATTTTTGCTGTATTCCGTGTTGTGTACAGCACTAAAAAGTGACTTGTCGAGAGTTGTAGACTTCCAGGAACACAAAATTGCTTGCGTTAACTGCAACACTTGTGTTGAGGCAATAACAAAAAAGCAAGCAATTTGCCTTGAGTGCATTGTGGTGGCCATGAGTGCACAGTGGTGATCCTTTACTGTGTTGTCTTTGTGTGCACTAAAAAGAACTGTGAGAATGGACAAACTAGCCCCACAATGCATATTATCGGAAGAAAAGTTTCATAAAGCCTTTTTTTTTTCGTTTTATGTGGGCATGTATATTTCGCTTGTGGCACAGAAATTTTTGTTTTCTTGAAATGCATAATGTGAAAACTTGTCTGTGCAAACAGGCTTGTTTTGCATAATCCTTATAATGCAATAGCAGTTAGGCTGCCTCACAAAAGATTTCCAGCTCCTCTGTCACGAAATTCTCCGTTTGGTCGATAGTAAGCGAGCACTCCTTATTAAATAGAACTGGCACAAAGGCTTATTCATGGGAGAGGGGGAGCAGGGTCGGCAGATCACATTTGGCGCTTAATTCCGGCCTCATGTGCAAGCTCCCAGAGGGGAGAGCAATGTGGGTCGGGGCCCAAGTGTTGTTGCTCACGTGACCCTGTGAAATCATCACAACCTGCCCACTGGACTGTGAGCAAACTACCCACCGTGGCAGGTTGCAGTTAAATTGATGATTGGTTGTGAGAGGTTACTCGGGTGGGGCATCCTTGGTCTCACAAGCGTGACCGGTGGCTCCTTGCCACCGTTCTGTGGCACACTACTTAACCGCTGCACCAGTAGTGGTATGACAGGGTTGAGCATGATACTTGAAAAACAGTTTCTTCGATACTGATACTCGATACCCTAAAAAATTGTATTTAAGGTACAGATACAATAAACCAAACCATAATTGATTTCCGATACAGGTACTTGATACTGTATCCTCGATACTTCGATACACTACTGAAATCGCCATTATTGTTGAAGCTAGTAATATGATTTGCGAAGCTATGAATTTTGCCGTGGTTTCGGCCATTTTTAGCGTATTTCATCTAGTGGACTGTTGTTGGAATGAGGGATATAGTGGGCTGTATTTGAAACGGTTTAAACGAATCCTCCTGTACGGATTTCTTTAAGCTCCACTATCAGCGCAGCTAGTTTCGTTAAAGGTGTAGCATTGGAATGAAGCTATGGTGAGGTTGAAACGATCACTTCCATAAGCAGCCTAGCAAAATCTCTTTTCGGTTCTGGTATTCGGCTGCTGACCTGAAAAACGCGGGCTCGATCCCAGCTGCGGCAGTTTCATTTTGATGGAGGTGAAATGCTAGATGCCCGTGTACTTTGCGATGTCGATGCATACTAAAGAATCCCAGGTGGGCGAAATTATCTGCAGCCCTCCACTAAGGTGTCCCTCACGGCCTGAGTCGCTTTGGGACGTTAAACGTCTTAAACTAAACATAAACAAACAAAAAATCATCTCTAAAAGAACTGATGTTCATGCGAACAGATATGTGAGCGCTGGACTGCATATGAATAAACTTGAAACTGATGCTCTTAGTTTGTTCTTATAAACTGATGCTCTTAGTTTGTTACTGCAATATTTACTGGTTGCCTTTGCCCTGTACTAAAGGGTGCAAGCTCCGTGTGGTTGGGAAAGCCGAACAGTTATTTTTCTAGTACTTTAACAGAAGTTTGGAGTTGAACATGCTTCGTTAAAGTCTAGAAGAAAAACAACAAAGAATAAAAGGGTTAAAAGTTTTTATTGTGCAAAACATAACTCATTAATCTGTGGTATTTAGATGTTTTCTTTTTAGTTAACAGTAGTAAATAGCAGCATTTCCTCAAACCGCTGGTTCAAAAGAGCCCCACGATGCAGCCGTGCTTTAAGCAAAGCAAAACAGCCTCTTTACAGGACCAGGCGAGTGCATTGCTGTGTTGTAGTTGGCGAAAGCGCCTTTTATCAATGGACAAGAGTGAAGCGTAGCCACATGGACTCGAGGATCCATTAAGAAACTCAAGGTTCACTAGTGCATTTTGAGAAACTACGGCTTGTTGTAGCATTGCTCTTCAGAATGAAAGTAATGCGTCAGCTGATGTATTTGGTACTGCCGGTGCTGATGACCTCATTGATCCGCATGTGGAACAGTGCATGACCTTTGTCATTCTTACAAAGTTAACACCAAATGTTCTGTAAGCTCCTGAGCATGAAAGCAGAAGTCTTCCATTTTTGTTGGCAGTCATTGTGCTTGATATAGGGAGGAAGGCATGTTGTTTGTGCCATAACAGTGAACCTGTCTCCTTGTCCCTTTTGTCATCGAGTGTGTAGAAGCGCTACATGCCAGTGGCGTAGCCAGAAATGTTGTTCGGGGGGGGGGGGGGGGGGGGGGGGGGGGGGGGGGGGGGGGGGGGGGGGGGGGGGGGGGGGGGCTCATGTTGCAGCGCGGCCTCCTCATAGATTTTGTGGAAGGATCAAACGCTACAATAATAACTGCATTGCCATTGACAATGCCATTGTGTATTAGATAATGCTATGCACTGTCTAGACAAGTGAAATGTATTTTTTAAAATAAAAGAATGTATTCGTATGTCTTAAAAATCGTGGCAAACATGATTACAAAACATAAAACTAAGCAGGAGACAAGACACAGCAGAGAAGGAAACAGACGAGCTCGTCCTGTTTGCTTCTCTTCCGGTGTCTTGTCCCCTGCTCAGTTTTATTTCTTGTAATCATGTTATTCCAACTATCCCCTTATCGTTCATTTGTGGCAGACATAACTGATAATGCTTCCATGTTTTTTGCGTATTTATTAAGTAAAGAAAATATTACACGAAGTCTAGAACTATATCGGTCCGGAACCAGCAAAGCAGTGCATGCCACTGATATGAAAACGTAAAGGCCATAAAATTAGCAAGTAGAGGACAGATATTTTAATGAATGATTGTCGTTTGAGAACCTTTACATTTTTGTACATATGCAAAGGCCAGGGAAAAATCTCAATGACGCTGTCCTTCGTTCCAGTGTACCGTGCAGCAACAGCTGTCGCCGGTCATGTATTGCGAGTAATTGCACCGAAATTTTAGCCGCAATAGCGAGCCATCGATAGCCCCTTGAAAGTTTGTGCTAGGATGGGGCCTCTTGCGTTACATGACTCCAGGTGCATAGGAGTTGCCATGAAATTCAAACCCGAGTTAGCAACGTTCGCGTCAAAATGTCTTTTTTAGTCTGAAAAAGACATTGTAGGTAGCAAAATCCAGAATGACTTCCGGCGCCGGTGGTTGTTTTGGTCAGAGGTTCGTGACAGTTCGAAAAAATTTCGGTGGGGGCTGAAGCCCTTTAAGCCTCCTCCGTGGCTACGCCCCTGCTACATGCATGTCGTATATCTGCCAAGCCATACACGAACGTAGGAAGAAAGACGACTGATTGGCCAAAGGGAACTGGCAGTGTCTCTTACTAATTCTTTCCTTTTTTCAGTGCGCTACCTTTCAACCACTCAACACCAGTAGAAAATATGTGCCAATACTCAGACTTTGTCTCTCCTCCAAAATCACCCATAGTGGCCTCAAAATCTGGGGCACACTTCTTTTTTTTCAGTATCTAAAATACGCGATACACTAAAAATGTATTTTCGATACCGATACTCCGAAACTTTCAGTATGACGTGCAATACCTAATACTGATACACAAAATGTATTGATGCACGTATTTTCTATACTGCCCATGCCTGTGGTATGAGGACTTGCCATGATCTATGAATGTGATTGAGAGGGTCGCGACGTCAACACCGTGTGACCACTAGTGGACCAGTCATAGGGCATCGCGAAATTTGAAAATGTGAAAACCCCCAGAATGCCCACCCCATAAAATGAATTAAGGTGGATTAGTACGTCGGTTAGGGTAGATTAATGGGTCGGATTAGTAAATCCCATATGATATCTGATGGAAGGTACTTGAACATTCTTAGAAAGTGATGACTCGTGCATACCATATAATTGCAGTGGAGTTTCGGCGGGAAAATGGCAAAAACATTAGACACTTATTGTAGACACCACAGCAGGCAACCTAAATGCTATCACATTTTCTTTATGAATGTGGTTAAGGCCTACGAAGTTTTTGTGAGTTATGTATACCTTTGTCAAAAGTTCAGAGCCCAAGGGGTTTCCTTCGGTTCCATGCTATGTGGTGCTTAATGTATTGCCAGCATCTGAAATTACTGGAAGGGGAGAGGAACCCTCATTCTTACTACTCTGAGCCTGACTTCCTAATGTGCTACAAGAGCCCCGCTACATGACTTATACCCCGGTCACATGGGCACCGCAAAGGCCTTTGAGAATCAGGTCCTTATGTTCAAAGGTGTAAGGGGTGCAGCTACACTGCACAAATCTCATTCCATTTATTTATTTATTTAATGCTGCCAGCCTTGGTAAACCCAGGCAGGAGGGGCAATACAATGAGATACAAGGCAACGTAACATTTAGCACACATATTAAAAGATAAGCAAACAAAAGGCAACACATGCATGATTCGACGAAAAAAATGGGTAAATTGAACACAATTTTTCGCCAGAACGGGACATACAACATTCAAAAGTCCTTATAAAAAATTGGCAATGCTCTCAATGCTTAATAGTGCGCTCATAGGAAGCTGGTTCCACTCCGTTATTGTTCAGTGAAAATAAGAATATTTATACAATTTAGTTCTGGCACAATAAGGTGTTAAGGACTGGGCGTGACGATGTCTTGTTAATCGCGCCAGTAGTGGTTTTAAGCAAGAATCCAGGCTCATTGATAACTTATTTTTCAACACAAAGAGAAATTTTAGTCGCAAAAGCTTTCTTCGAGTTTCCAGTGTCTGTATGCCATTAACGTTCATTGAAGCTGTAGGGGAATCGGTAGTGCGGAATTTAGAGAAAATAAAATAAACTGCTTTCCGTTGAATCATTTCTAACGCATGTATATTAGTTTTAGTGAAAGGATCCCACACTGTACAGGCATATTCTAATTTCGGTCTAATGATTGATGCATAAGATAAAAGCTTAGTTGCAGAAGGGGCTCATTTTAATTTATATCTAAGAAAACACGGTTTATGGAAGGATGATGCACAAATGTTAGAAATGTGAGCATTCCAACTTAAGGTATTAGTTATTGTTACACCAAGGTACTTGTACTATGTTACTTCTGATAAGCACTGCGATGATAGTTATTACTGACAAGATAGACTGTGTATTTTGTTACTTATTCTCACGAAAACTGTTTTTTCAACATCTATTTTCATGTTGTGTCTGCAGCACCAATCGTTAATGCTGTTGAGGTTAGAGTTAAGCACTACTTGGTCCTCCGGAGTTTTAATTTCTGTGAATAAAACTCAGTCGTCCTCAACACCCTAATTTGAACTGGTTCTGTGATAATGTTAACAATATCGTTTATATAGATAAAAAATAGTAACGGGCCAAGGAGGCTTCCCTGAGGGACTCCAGATGTTACCGGGACAGAGCGCGAGGAGTGACCACCAACACAAACAAATTGGGTTCTGTCAGTGAGATATGCAGTAATCCATTTGATTAAGAAAGAAGGTTAGAGAATTGCGCATTTGCCATTAAGGGCCTTGGAGGCGAAGGCGCCCATCTGAGATATTTGTAGCCGAAAGGCACGTCCTTCAAGAACCTGTGATCTCAGTGCCGTCCAGCGTCAAAAGTTTAAGCAAAGAAAAAAATACATGCAGCTAACAGTGTTAAAAAAATCTTTAAAAAAAATGAGAGGTTTGTGTGGTTTTTCTTTTTGGACAGGTGTATACATTTTATGCCCACATTTCAAGACAGTAAAATCGTTGAAGCAATACCGAGTGCCCCTGGTGGACAAAGCAGTAAGCAAAAACTGCTGCTGCTGATAAAAGTAGTTGTTGCAGTTCTTTTAAGGAGGCAGTAAGAATAAAAATGTCTGAGCTCAACAAATATACATAGTTATTTTAATGTGCAGTACATTCAATACATGGGGTGATTAAAGGTCCCGAAGTAAAATTGTCCAGGGGGCCTCTTGTTTAAAAGGGAAAAATTACAGTAGTTCAGATACAAGGCAAATAACTAAATTAGGGTATATAAAAAGTATAGGAATTAAAACCATGGAAGCATAATACAATGTTAACGAGCAAACAAAAAATCTACAAAAAAGGGAAAATACCTGAACAAATGAAACTAATACAGTTAAGATATGCATGCAATAACTTACGCTAATACATTCACACCAGCAAAGAACATACGAAGCGGGGAGAAAAAACACACACTAGTGAGCAGATGAAACCAGGGTAGAAAAGAAGGTCCTGAATGAGTGCTGAAATGAAAAACTATGGTGCAATTTTATTTTCGATGGCAATGAATTGCACACAGAGATGGCTGAAAAGTGTGCTGTTTATTTTCTATAATTAGTGCACACTTTTGATAGCAGTTGGTTTAGTTGCTCAGCATATCTGGTGTGAATAGAATAGAATACCCCACTTTAATTTTAAAACACTCGCTTCAGCCACCTCATGCGCAGCAGCAGATGCTAAGCCTCACCCTTTGGGCTGCATCGTGTAGCTGCATTGTTGCTCCTTTGAGCTTTTGCACCTTTGGTGAAAAGAGGTGCCCTTGCTAGAAAGGCCTTCAAGGAATGCCATGTGACAGGGATATTAGAAGCAAACCCGATGGGGTCTTTAAGCAGTGAGGTTCCAACAAGTTGAAAATTGCTGCTTGAAAATGGTGCTGCGATCAGCAGTGCTCTAAAGCCCCTTTATCTTTCAAAAGTAATACCCCTGTCACACGGGTACTTTCGATCCTCATTGAGTCAATGCTCATCGAACTCAATGCAGATCGACGGTTGTCACACGGCCACTTTCAAGCGCAATCGAGCTCGATCCTGCTTGACTCGATGCCGATTCCTCAAGAGTGCTTGAGGTTCCAAGCACAATCGAAAACATTCTCGCTCTCATAAAGCTACAAAAATGAACACAAGTTAACAAAACAAAACCACAATTGTTGTTGTAATTGATTAAAATGTAATACAGAACATTTTTCAGGTACTATGCCTGCTTATATGCAAACATTTGAAAATAATCTCTGCACCACGCTCCAAGCTTTGCCGTCAGTGTAAACAAAGATGCCGACCTCCTGCTTGTCGGCGTGGAAACTGTGGAGCGAGCGCGAGACAGCCGCTCTCATCGACTGATGGCAGGACCGCCGAAATGATTTGCGGCTCCAGAAGAGGAACGCCGCAGTCTATGCAAAAATCGCGGAGGCGTTGCGGACCCTCGGGTTCCATCGCACAGCAGCAGAGGTGCGCCACAAGTTTAGAAACCTGACGCAGATACGCAGATGTACCGATTTGGCTACGGATTTGGCTGCCGCTGCCCCCGACTGCACAGTGTCGCCGGACATTGCCATGTTATGACTGTCGGCGGAACATTTGGCGCCACCTAACACACATGAGGGAAACTTCTCAATGAGCATTGAAAATGCCCGTGTAGTACCGGATGTCTCGAGCGTGCATCGAGCTCAATGTGGATCGAAAGTGCCCGTGTGACAGGGGTTTAATGCCATTATTAGATCTTTCCACCACCCCGCTCGCTCCAGCGTGTCCTCCTCACCACCTCCTGTTGCCCCAGCCTCCTCCGCTGCCCCATTAATTGGCCAAAATGTCCAATTACTGTCTGGTGGCTGGGACTATTGTGCTTGCCGATCATGGTTTTCAGCATGGGGATGCATGAAAATGGCCGCATCCATGGGTGGAGAAATTTTTTGTAAAAATTTTTACAGTGGTTTCTAACAAAGATGTAGCACACTTGTGCATCTTGGGCATGCTCGTTGCTTAAAATTCAGTTGTCGGTCCATTAAGTCTGGTAGTAGACATCAACCCGGTAAATACCAAACAATCTTAATTTGCGTGCTTTGCTACAAATTGGACAAATAATTGTATCCCATATTTTGTGTCACCTAACGTCTAGTAACTTTTTTTTTTCTCTATTTAGAATGGGCTTAGTAAAAGATAGTCATGTTTGCAATTGTTAGGCTTCACTACTGACTTGCATTTTAAAATGAATATTAACCGGCTTAATATTTTAATAGCCATAGATAGAGTACTTCACTTCTGCTTAATTGGAAAAGTGTCCGCTCTTCAACTCGACGCTATAACGCTGTCATTTCTCCATTACCTCTAGCTCTACATCGGCAGTTTATGGCTATTCATAGCTTTTCCTAGCCTCTGTCGAATGTAACTGCGGGTATCCGGCAGGGCATTGTCCTTGGCCTTTACTCTTCCTAATGCATATTAATCATTCGCCTATTAATATTTCTTCTAGCTTGAGATCTTGTTGATTGCATTATCTATCACTTGATTAACAATGCTAACAATCACCTAGAACTCTAGGCTTATCCTCAGCTCACCTTAACTGCCGCAAAAGGCAGCAGATGACTCATAACGTTGAAAACTGCAAGGTCAAGACATTAACGCACAAGAGAACTGTTTTTAGTTTTAATCACTTAATAAATTAATGTTGTATCCCACAGTGTATTTTACAAATACATAGGCATTCATTTTACTCCTAGCCTTGCATTCATTCACATTGCCACCATTTGTAACAAAGCATCACACAAGGGTACGTTTGCTGTAATTTACTCGTTCTCATTTATTTATTTATTATGTCCTCAAAGGTCCCACTTAAGGGATGGGGGGGTATGGCAGTTATGACACAAAATTGTTTTCAATGGCAGTCTTGAATTGAAGATCTGTTAACGAAGCGATGTGACCGGGAAGGTCGTTCCAGTCCAGGGCAGTACAGAGAAAAAATTATTTTTGGAATGTTGTAGTACGGGCACGCTGGGGGTAGATGGCTTTGGAATGGCTATGATGGGATAAACGATGGCCTGGGCGGAAGAATGCGCTGTCAGGGGGCAAGCTGCGAAAAAGTTACGGTAAAGAGAAAGGCGAGATATTTTGCGGTGAGATGCTAGAGTATGAAGTTCAAGTTGGGATTTCAATTGGGTTACACGGTGCGATAAGAGTATTTGGAAACAATGAATCGGGAAGCACGATTCTGAATGGATTCCAGTAAATTAGACTGGTTAGTTTGGTGAGGATTGAATATAGAATGTGCGCACTCCAGTTTAGGTCTGATATGTGATACATAAGCGATTAGCTTGGCTGAAAGGGGTGCTATGGCAGTGTTGCATAGTAAGTAACCTAAGACGCGATTGGCTGAGTTTTGCTATATGAGTAATATGGCTGGTCTATATGAACACCTAAGTACTTGACAGTGTCGTTATTTATTGGATTCCTAATCTCTCCTATTTCAACTTCATCTACCCACAGCTAGAATTTGCTTCATTGATATGTTCACCCTATTAAAAATATTTATCCTACGATTTAGGACCTTTTCAAAATTGAACTGCTTTGGTAGTCAGGTGATCACAAATGTGACTCAAGCATAACACCAATTAAGCAGAATATTTCTCTTGAGTCATGAGAGGTTCATGGATAAATAGCCCTTTTGTCTCTCTTTCATAACTACATACATTGCCAGAGACTGTGTCCCCCATTTCCACGAGTACCCTCACATCTCAGCCATAATTAATCTCAACTTTCGATACATTCCTGGGAAAATGCTAGCATTCAATTCATCTGCATTTCCATGTGCCATTCACAGTAGAATGGTTTCTCTGACTACTGCTTCCATAGTTGATGTATATTAGTCTGGAACAAGCTGTAAAATTTTATGCACTCTGAAAACACCGTCATGCTATTTGCTTGCTTTATTGTTTTTAATTCTTTGTTGTTCCTCATGTTTCTTTCTCATGGAAGTATGTACACTTGTTTGTGTATTTCTGTTATGATCGTGTATGTGTGTACTCATAGCCTGCATTTGTTTTCCTGCTTTTTCTGTTCATGTGTACCGCTCTAACGGAATGCTCTATGTAGGAGCCTGTGAGATACATTAAATAGGTAAATAATGCTCTCTGTCATTAAATAAATGTCTTTTCATATTTGCAGTAATAGCTGATGGACACCCATATGAGCAGCGACACATCAGATCCAGCCAAAGCCTCATCACGCATTTATGTGGGAAATCTCAAAAAGCACATAGAGCGTGAAGACTTGCAGAAATTATTTTCGAAGTACGGTGAAATTCAAGGTATTGAACAGTTGCCTAATTCACAATGAAAACTTCTGGCTTGGGAATGGCTATAAGTGCTCAGGGCATGAGTATTATTGTAAGGATTTTGCTGTCTCAGAAGTCTTGCATAGGAGCATGTTTCTTACCTAGTGCTTGCAGCAGTGGCTGCATGTTGCCTGTATAAATTAAACACATCACGCAGCTTTTCTCTCTAGTTTTATGTAGAATATCTCGGGTGCTTATGTTGAAATGTTTGCATGTCCTTTGTGAGTGAAGTGTCCTCTTTACAGTTCGCACATATTTCTTTGGCTGTGCAGCAGAAGCTAAGATTGAGAAGAGATGGTTTCCAGGTCTGCCTGTGTGGTTGGCTCATGAATACCTGAAAACAACTTGCTTGTTAAGCCTTTGCCTCGTGCTTGCATTTTCTGCTGTACAGTTGAAGGATGTCGTCTACAAGCATAATGAACTTTCTTGCTGTTGCATGCAGTTCTAATCTGTTTCGATGAAAATGTCACTGGTACAGTTACATTCCAGTGTGAAGAAATTAGCAAATTAGGCTGTTACATTTTTCTTGCAGCATTATTAGGTACCCTTGAAATTTTTGTTCTGCTTGCAATCTTTAATGTCATTTATTTTTTTTGTAGGCATCTCTCTGCACAAGGGGGGTTTTGGCTTTGTGCAGTTCAAGGAAGAAGACGAAGCACAAGCTGCAGTTAAAGGAGAAGGTGGCATCTTCTTTAAAGGCTGTTTGTTACGTAAGTGGCTATTATAGATTGTGTAACGCAAGCCGCGTAGCATTGGGTTTGCTGGTGCTAGCATTAAAGGAGCACTAGAGGGGAAATGAACAAAAAAAAAAAAATTGGATGTGGTTTAGCTCTGGTTAACCTAAGTTGAATTGCGAAAGCTTCATTTCGTCTCATTCTGACGCTCTTCTAAACTCAAAGCGGTCTCTTCCGCAGTTGGAGTCATTCCGGGACGTGGCACGACTTCTAGCCGCATCTTTGTTTCTCGAGTCGTGCGGAGCGTTCTTCTGGCGTCTCTTGAGCGCGTTGTCTCTTCCTCGCTTCGTTCTGTCGTTCCAGATCAGGTGTCGCTAAAGTTGCGTCAGCATTGAGAGCATGCATGATACTAGTAGATGCACCCAGATCAAGTGATGTTGAACGCATTCGCCTGGGTGCATAATATGCACGCCGTTTAGCTAAACGTTATTCCCGCTCTTCATCCGTTTCTTCCGCACGCCGCCGCTTCGTAGCTGCAGCACATCGTTGCAGCTTCACTTTATACACATCATCCGATGTACCGTGGAGGATTCGCTGGGACAACTGCGACGAGCAGAGTTGGGGGCCGCTTTTCCACAGCTGGCATGACGTCACGTAGAGCGAGCGCCTCCCCCATGGCAGCGGTGCGTGGAGGATTCGCTGAGACGATCGCGACGAGCCGAGTTGGGGGGCCGCTTTTCCACAGCTGGCATGACGTCACATACAGCGAGCGCCCCTCGCGGCAGCGGCGCGCAGCTGCAGCATGGAGGATTCGCTGGGACGATCGCGACGAGCCGAGTTGGGGCCCCGCTTTTCCACAGCTGGTATGATGTCAGACATAGGTCACGCTAAAGGTCAATGGTGAATTTTCCGGGACGACGGCCAAGAGCGGAAACCTCGAGCGGTATTGCTTTCGCAATAAAAGTTAGTCTAGGCAGATAGATTAGCCTTCAGGAACATTAGCGCAGTTTTTTATACACGAAAAGGTGACATCATTGCTGAGAAAACTGCTAATGAAGTCCCCAATTTCCTCCCTCATCACACCCATGAAATGTGGGTATCGTTAATTCACTTCCGTGACATGTATGCCAGCCGCAAATTAGAGAAAACAGCACGTCCCTTGGTGAATCAGAGGAAGTGAACAAATGCAAAACCTCTTTCCCCGTTTATTTGAGTCTTTTGTTACATTTACCACCAGGTGGCACCACCGTACTGTCTGCATAAAGCCTGATTTATCATCCTTGGTGCTAATGGTGGCTCTCACTGTTCAGAAAGAGCATGAATAACCCTGAGAGCTTGGGCTTGACTTGTTCTCCTGAAGTTGCTGCACGACGGCTTCATGCAGGCCATCACGGGAATCGAGTGATACACACGCGAGTGTGTGCATTCTCGCATCTCAGCAGCGCGCGTCGCCCCGCATGGTCTCCTATTTCGGCGTTTACCATTGAAAGTGTTGCATGGGAAAACAATGAGCCAGTCATGGCCTTGAAGAGTATTGCTTGAAAAGCATTGCTTTTAAGTATTTTGTTTTTACACGATTATCTGGATTATTCAAGCTCTGTTCTCAGTAAAAATGACATATAGTCAAACCCACTTATAACGAACGCTTGCGTATTACAAACGAGGGCAGTGTTACCGTCGAATTTTATATTGGGGCAATGGGACTGCATCTCAGATACAATGAACAACTGTGGCAGCGTAACTTTGTTAGAACGAATGAGGAGCCGCCGTAAACTTTGCCTAGCAGTCGCAAAACTTGCGCTGCTACTAGTGCTTGTAGTCAAACATTCAGCGTCATAGCTCTGATGCATATCCTGATGGTCTTGTCATCTTTGTACTAAGGGAGTGCAAGTGGGCTTGACTGTACCATAAAGGTCAAGTAGGCACTTCAAGAGTTCAAATTATGTTCATTTACTGTGAATTGATGTATTCTTTCTACAATTGAATACTCGGTCGTTTCTTAAAAGTGTACTAAATAGGACTTTGAGCTCGTCTTTTTACCGCTGGAACTCGATCTACACGCTCCGAGCATTCTTAGAAGCTTTGAATTAATGCCTTCTGCAACCGATTTCCCTATTAAATTGAATCAAATGTCCCGGCTTCTGTATTTTTTTTCTGGACTCGCCTACGAAAGTAGGAGGAGTCAACCAATGCGTGGAGTGCCTTTCAGCCAGTCGATTTCGTTTATTTTGTTTTTTATGTTCTTGCTAATAAATAGTTTCAATGGAAGGCAGCATAGCTGTAAATTAGGTCTACAGAAATAAAAATATGCGTGAACTCTAATTAATGTATCACTACGCCGATGGCAGAGTGGCAAGCCGCCATGCGACTGGCTGAGAGGCACGCCACTCGTTGGTTGACTCCTACTTTCGTAGTTGGAGTAAAAAAAAAAGGCGGGAGCCGGGACGTTTAATTCGATTAAATAGGGAAATGACTGCACAGGACAATAATTTGGAGCTTGTAAGAATGCTTAGAGTGTGTAGATAGAGTTCCTGCGGTAAAAAGGAGAGCTCAGAATCCTCTTTAGTGCACCTTTAACTGATCTATTATATAAACAGGGAATAGTTGGTATTATCAGAATGATATTTTTTCAAAATAGGCACATTTACTTTTCTATTCCAGCATTCATGGAAGAACCTATAGAAGTAAAAAAAGGAATGTCAGTGACATTTTATTCCATCACATACACGTAGCCTTTCATGCTTCCTGTTATTGCTGCATTTTTGGATTTGAGCCTGCAGATTGGTGAAAAAAGAATTTTCTGCCGCAAATATCCTCCAGGACTGGGAGCAGCAAGCTTATTTATCCTTTTGATTCTTCAGTGGTTTCATCCGTGGGTAATTTAGTTAGCTTCATCAGCTTGTTGGTGAAAACGTCTCTCAGGTCTTCTTTGTCAGGTGTCAGTAATAAAGATGTCAGTCACCAGGTTCAGCAACAGCAAGCTGTCTGCCTCAAAAAATTGGTGGGTTAAGTATTTGCAGTTAGATTGGGAGCTTCAGCAGAAGCCTTCGAGTTTTGAGAACCTGTCGTGGTGTTGGTGTGTTGTAGACACTAGAAGATGGTAGCTCGTAAGAAAACTGCAAAGTTTATAGCAACCAATGCTGACTTGAATTATTAATTGCGAGCAACTGTACTCATTCTCATAAGTTCCTTGCAGCACTATGGAAGGTAGAGACCCCCCTCAGCTAATCAGCAGAGCGGTTAAATGTGTTCCTCCGAGACGCGTGTCGTGTCGTCTGTGTGCAGTCTCTTCGCAGCGCGCACAACATGGTTAGAAAGGAGTATACATCGGTGCTGTCTATGTATCATAAACCTATGCATGCTTACGTACACTAAACGCAAGCATTTTGCGGGTTGGTATGCCATTTGTCACATTCGTACTTAGAGTTGGAGGCGCAACGATAAGTTCAGCCTAGTGACGCCATCTGATTGTTAGAAAGGGAATCATTTTTGTTAACAAAGCGAGGTTCCTTTTAGGACAAGAAGCACTGAATTTCCACTAGTTATAGGTGGGATGAGATGAAGTGAAAGCCCAACGCTTCCTTTTACGGCCGTGAGCATGCTGAAAGCGGCAGTAACGACGACGTGCTCAGTCCGAGGCAAGGGCTCCTGCTTTGAAGGGTGCTGCCATTTTGGAAACAATCTTTTAACGTACGCAAGAGTCACATATGCTAAATTCAACAACCTTTTAACGTACGCAAGAGTCACATGCGCTAAATTCGCAAATAGCATATGTAACATGAGCGTAAATTAAGGCTCATTACTAAATAGCGTTTGACACATGCACTCTTTCAAGCACGCTATCTCATATGCCTGTTTATGCTGGCACTACATTCTGCAGCGTCAGAACGTTGCATGTGCACTCATCGCAGGTCTGGTAGTGCTGCAAGGAACTACCGATATGGAGCATATGCAGTAGTAATCTTTAATGAAGAGTGATGCTTGCCTTTATCTGCCGAACAACTAGAGTTCATTTTGTTTTATGCCTGAGGAAGATGATGACTTTTTTGCATACCAAAAACTTTATCAGTCTGAAAACAACAGACCGGGACCAGTTTTTGGCAGTTAGGGAGTGCCTGTATTTTTCTGTCTGTGTTGTTTGTGATCAAAGACTACTGGAGCTGTACAGTCTTGTGATGCGCATTTGCTTACTATTTTATGGAGTTGGCAAGGAAGCGTGAACAGCTTATCTGAGGTGCATTGTGTACTAGGTTTCGATTAGGCATGCCCCTGTGAAGCTTGTTTTTTATAGTTGATCCTCAGATTCTCAGTGTGTATGGCTAGACGCAAACAAAAGTGATCCTGTTGGAAAAAGGAGGCATAGTAAGAAATGTACGGAGGCAATTTGCTTCAGGTGGCCAGGTGTATGCAGCATTCAAATTGCAGAATGATGCATTGTCTATTGTGCAGAGCAGGGTGCTAAAAATTTTCAATACAATTTGAAAGATTTGGCTCAGTGGGAGGTCTGAGAGCAATATTTATGCATATGTTCCAGAGCCCAACACTACGGCATCCCTCATAGCCTAAGTCTCTTTGGGACGTTGAACCCCCTTAAAATCAAATCAAATCTTATTAGTAAAAACCTAAAAAAATTAGTCCTTTTTTTCTCATGTTAAGGAAAGAATGAACTCATTTTAAAGCAAACTTTTCTTGTAGTTATCATTGTTTATGTTTTGGCTCAAGTTGGTCCAGTTCATTTAGAAATGGTGGTGGTCAGAAACTGTAATGCTGGGGCCTAGGTTGAATTTCAGGACTGCATTCGAACACAGATATATCAAACTCGAAGTGAATCACTGAATTGTTTTATGTATCGATAAGGCAGTGTATAATAATGGCAATAGATATAGCTTATCTGTAAACCTAGAAGCAAGAATATATTGACAGGCTTATTGCAGCTACCTGCTGGCATGCTGGCATACACTGCTTGCTAAGCGTTGCTAGGCCTAAACTGCTTTTCTCATTGAAACCACAGCGGATGGTGCTTTGGAATTAGCCACTGCCTATCAGAAGATGAATAATCCTGTTGCCAGTACCCCACAAATAGAATAAGATCTTATTAAAATTAAAGTATGGTTGATACCTGCAACACCTTTGATCATGCAGCACGCTAGGTGAGGGCCGCCACTAGGCTTTGGTTTGTTAACTTCACGTTATGGCAGATATGTAGTGTTGAAAACGAGTACAAGAGACTGAAGGCCGTCAGCAAGCAAACCCCATGTACAGTTTATCGCATGGTTTCACAGTGCTAGCACTGCCAGCAGGTGTCAAAGGCCTCCCAGCTGACCACTCTCTGTGCTAAAAAAGTGATTGGTGTGGTGCAACACGTTTATTAAAACAGCCTTTATGTTACGCGTTTAACAGGTCCTGGGCCAAGGTTACGAGGGTGCGTTGCAGGTTCAGGTCCCAGGAGGCGAGCCAGATGGGACACCGTGGGGTTGGGGGAAACATTAGGCGGGGGACTGGAAGACTGAGTGCCGCTATGTAGGGCAGTGTTCTATATCTGCATATGTGTGTGGACATTTTGAGCACTGAGGTGTGGAAGTGTACCGGTACAAATAAAGTTTGACTGGTGTATGAAGGAGATTAAATTCTAAGAGTACCATTGGGGGGGGGGGGGGGGGGGGGGGGGGGTAGCAACGCTTGCAGGAGCGCGGTGCGCCATTTGATTCCACTCAATGCGAGCTTGAATAAGCACAAACTATTGTGCAGTATTTTTACATGCAATTTTTTAGGGGATGATCTGACTGTTTGATATAAATAATTTAATATGTCTGGGTTCAGTATATCCGGGCTCGACTGTATAGGCGATCCTCTAGCCCAAAATGAAAGTAAGTACGCTGATATTGCTGTAATGCTAAGATATCATAATGAATGGCTTTCTGAGTACTGTGTCGACTGAAAGTAAGCATTCTGTTGCTTTATTGCATTATTGGATTTATGTTGTGTTATTGGATGTTGCATTGTTACTCTTTCAGAGCTGAGGGTTTGCAGTAGCCAGGACGTGAGGCGTTCATATAGAGGATCATCTCGAGAACGGGATAGGTAAGTGCTGAAGGGACTCAGAAATGAACTTTAATTATGGCGGTACAGTGTAAAATAAGCTACATGAAAAAGTGCTAATTTTCTGTTCCGCTTCCTTCACAGAATGTACTTGTGTACAAAGGCTGAAATAATCGAAATGTGGGGGTTGTCAGTGCTTGCATGGACTGCTGCGCTTGTGGTAATAAAATCTACATGCAGTTTGGTAACGAAAGTTTGGTAATGGCAGTTACGAAAGAGGAAGTAAAGAAAGTCTTAGGAGCAATGCAGATGGGGAAAGCATCTGGTGAGGATCAAGTAACAGCAGATCTTTTGAAGGATGGAAGGACGGAAGATTGTGCTAGAAAAACTAGCCGCCCTATATACACAATACCTTATGACCTCAAACGTACCAGAAGCTTGGAAGAACGCTAACATTACCTTAATTTATAAAAAAAGAGACGTCAAGGACTTGAAAAATTAAAGACCGATAAACTTACTGTCCGTTGCCTACATGGTATTTACTGAGGTATTTACAAGTTATTTTCTGCCATGGCAGGTGCCCACTCACACCTGTTGTTTGTTTGGATGCAGGGGATCTTTATAGTGCACAGCGAGTTAGTGTGCTAAACACTGTTATTGCAACAGAGCCATAGTGCATGGGCCAGGGCACAATGAAGCTGTGCCACAGGAAGAAGCAAACCAGTGGCCGCAGAGCGCTGACGGCCAGATGCTAGAGAAGCATGAAACCTGTTAAGACAATTGAGCAAAAAAATCCGTACTATTTGTATAGTGTGGATGTGTTTCTTTTTTACAAACGAAAGAAACGAAGCTGGCTGTGGTATAAATTGCCGCCATCCATCTTGGCACGCTTGGGTGCAGTGTTTTGTAAAGATCTTTTTGTAAGGATGTTTTGTGCAGATTGGAATCTGCACACTCCACTTGCTCATCATGTCTAAATCTGTTGAGGGGCCTGTTAAAACCATAAGATCTTAAAATGTGTGCTGCATGTCCAGGCTAGTGGCATAGCCATCTGCGAACACACACAAGATTGTAATAACTTGTTAAAAAGGTACCATGCGAGAAATTTTTATTTTATTTGGCTGTCAAGACAGTCACAAATCTAGAGCAAGTAAAATTTTTCTTGTTCGTGAAAAAAGTGGTAGGGCTATAACTAGTTAAACTAAGTAGACGTGCGAAAGCATGCGTGGTTGGCTTATGGTTTTGCTTTGCTGGGTCGGCGGCACATCTGGTGACAATGTTAGACTCAGGTTAAGCTCTGATCGAGGCTAAGCTGATCTGATCTGTTCGCACCGCATATGGAAGTTGAAGGCGACGATGTGCAATGCATACGCTAGAGTGTGTTTCAGTTTAACACAAGGCTTCAGCGATAGCCTAGTGCTCTGGTGCAGTGGCCAGTGAAGCTGATCTGTTCGCACCGCTGCAGGTTCAAAACCCAATCACAGCAATATTTATTTTGTTTATGCACCCTCAAGATCATGCAAGCCACAAGATTCTTTGTTGGGTGTGACACTGTGAAGTAAAAACCTTGAGGCAGCCACGTGTATGAGGTGTGAAGTGGCATTTGTTGCACTACCGACAGCTTTTGCTGTTTTTTCCTGGGCTTTGTACACTAAACGTTTGCAGAATGCTTTCTGCTGTGCCATGGTTTGGAGGTATTTGGTGATCAAACTAGTGCCATTGACACGCATTTAGGATGGAGCTACAGCTGGCTTCCACTGCTCAGCAGGGAAACACAGGTCATGGGAACAGTCTTTTTGATGAGATAAACTTTCCTCTTGATGTAATACATTTTTTTTCTGTTGCTTTTTGTTGGAATGTGTAGCTGCTTGTAAACAGTGAAATACTTTACAGTGACGAATATTTCCTTGCAACCTTCCGAATTTCCAAGCTTGGCCTGAAGCTGCGTCTAAAGTGCTAGACTTAGTCGGAGCCCTGATCCTCACCTTGCTAACCAGGCCACACTCACTACTTTCAATATTATCTAAATTTTAGGCTATTTGCAGTCTGAATGGAATCACTGCCAAAAAGCAGCGCATATATTTCAGAGCCCCTTGAAAATTCAGCCTTCCCACGACACCACGGTCGTATTCAAAAGAAGCGGCGAGAAAATAATTTTTTTCTTGGATTAGATTTTTGAAACTAGTGAGCAAATAGTGCGATATGGCGTGATAACTGTTATCCAAAAATAAGCAGCCAAGCAGGCGGTGAACTTTGTTGACGTATAGTTAAAGTGAATATTTTAAAGCGAGTGCGGCGAATTGTCGTGTTTGGAAGTGAATGGATTAAAATGAACGTGTAATTGATTTCCGCCAGGTCTTCGACAGTGAAGAGGGCAGAAAAGCGGGTCAGGTAAAGGCCACCTCACACTGACGACCTCTGGTCAGACTTGTGGAGCGTCACTCTGTCCATAATTAGCGAGTTCTAACAGCGCCATGCAGTGAACATTGTGACTGACTGTATAGCAAATGTGGCTAGGCAAGGCTGGCACGGGTGGTTAATTTGCAAAAAATGCCGGTCTTTGTAATTGCCGCACCTCGCCAAAACCACCCAAAATAAAGTGCGGCTCTTACACGAGTGTATATGGTACTTGGTGGAATTCATAAGGCTTGTGGACTTTTTTGCGCACACTGCATGTGCATGTTCTATGCTGTAATACCATGGAAGTTTGATATGGTGGATATTTTTGGTAGTAAAAATTGTAGATTTTTTCTTGTAAGAATGGAATAATTGGGAAACTGCAGGGGCCAGAAGGAAAAGCCTGTGAGGCTTGATACTCTGCTTTTATTGTCACACCACAGGAGTCTTGCATTGGTGTTTGTTCCTGCATCACATTTTGTTCACACTAATTGAAGCATGTAGTGTCTACCCAAGAGCTGTTTATTGTGCTCAATGGCTGTTCTATTTTAGGGAGTTTTCTGACCACGACCGTCGCCACGAAGCCAATATGCCAAGAGACAGGTCACCAGTGCACCGTGACTATGATGAGCGCGAATTTAAGCGGGATGACAGGTATGTGCATTAGTGTAGAAGGCATTCACCTTCAAAAATGTGAATGTTAATCTTGTCCCTGCGTTTACACTTTTTGTAAGTAGTGGAGCTTAAGCCTTGCTAGTAAAATGTGAGCTGGCCTAGCAGAAGTTCCGAATGCTCAGGGAGAAAGAAGGAAGTCTGAGCTTTTGCATTCATATTATGGAATTTTGGTGTTCTTTAATGTCTGTGTTGCTCTGCTTATTAACTCTTCCAGTCATATTATGGCTGTTACTGATGGCGTTGTTGCATATCTGTGTTGCTTTGCTGATTAGGTAAGCCTCAGTTACATTGTTCAAATGCATTGCACAGAGTAGAGCAAAAAAGAGTGCAGAGATGGCTGGGAGGGCTTGGCTTTCAGTGATTATGCCCATGGGACTATCATGCAACTTACTATCAGAAAGATTTCTCATATTTAACGCTCAAAAATCTACTCCACCTTGGGGGATTCCCCTAAACCTTTGACCTTTACATATTTTTCCAGCTGATATCATTAAGATGCATGGCTTAGGTTTGCCATCTGCATTTGATTTCATGGGATTGTCCTAACCTTACTCGAGACGCCTGGAGTCATGAGTTGCCGACATAGTGAGACTCGCGCACACTCGGATGTAGTACACATGAAGGAAGCCAACAGCCACTGAAAACAAGGGGCATAGGGAGATGTTTCTATTTTTTCTTATTTTGTGGTGTTGGTCAATGGGAGATCAATCGTGTAATTATGTTGTCGCTTAAAGATAACTGATTAGAAAGCAGGAGAAAAAACAACCACATGATGTTGGTGGGATCCGAACCCACGACCTCTGAATTTTGCGTCTGATGCTTTCCCAAAGTTCCCGTGATGAAAAGGTGAACTTAGAATTCACTTTAGTGCACATTTAATTCACTACAACGCTAAAGCCTGTCTGCCTCATGAGCTGGGATCACGTCGAGTGAAAAAGCAGTGATTACATGCAGTTCTCTTCATGCTTCGTGTGACCTATACTGACCTCTTACGTCATAGCCACTGCTCGGAAACCAAAACTGAAACACGTGAGCGAAATTGAAGTACAAACTTTTTAGCAGTCATAGGTGAATATCACGTGGTGATCCATGTATCTTGCGCATCATTACAAAGGTGAAAACATTTAACCTAAATTTGGTGCCTGTACTCTTTTATTGTTTTAATTCTTATTTAATTTGGTTTTCTTAATTGTGAATTGCCCATCTTCTACTCATCAGTCCTGACTTCTTTTGTTAGAAAACTTGTAATCCCAACTGTGGCTGACCCTGCCTGCCGAATTTTCGCCTTGATAAGAGTGATCATGCGATCATGTTTGCGGTGTTTCATGTACACGGCCCAAGGGAACGTGTGGGAGATGCAGGCATTCAAATAAATAAAATTGATGCTGTGTGATGTGCAGGCCACCTCCCAGTAAGGCGTATGATCGCTCTCCACCCCGTCGTGGCGATGACTACTCGTCTGACCGGCGCTTCGGTAGAGATGAAGGTCGCTATGGCCGGGATGCACCTCCATATGGTGGTCGAGGGGACGACTACTTGCGAGGAGGACAAGGGGGGCCATCACCCCGTGAGAGCCACAGCCGCTACAGCAGGGAGGACAGGTCATTTTGCTATTTTTCTTTTGGCATGAGAGCATGTGTGAGAAATGCACATTTGCTTGCTAATTGTGCCCAGGAGAGTGGTGATGACATCAGGTTTAGGCATTTCCTTATTAGTGCCGATGGAAAATACCTTTTGGATTTAATTTCAGGTACAACGTTGCAAAATTATAAAATTATTATGCACATGTGTCCTATAATGTGTGCCTTCCAGTATATTTATATTGTGTAATATCCCAAGGCTTCTTGCTCTGATTGGTTGTCTTCATTTCGTTCAGGTTAGGAGACGTATGCTACAGATTTGTGAGCTCACTACATTTTCATCTTGCCGTCAGGTAAGGGATGGATGTCACAGGGCAGGTGAAGTGCTTACTAAAGTGCTGTGTAACCAGGGATGGCGCCAGGATATTTGTAAGCGGGTGGCACACGACATCACGCCTGTCCAGAAATGAAATTGTGGACAGGTGTGATGCCTCTGTGGCACTGCTCTGCGCAAGAATAAAATGAACAAATTGAAATGGCGAGAGCTTCACACACTTGTTTAGCAGTGAAGGGGCCATTACTGGCTGCATTATTGTGCTCAGGGTCTGAGGGAAGATAATGTTTGCTGTAGCCTGGCAAATTTTGGGATGGAGACCGCCACCCATCTCTTCCCCTTAGCACCATCACTGTGCGTAGCTCACACATTTTCTTTTTCTGGGTAGTATTCTACTTTTTTCTGCTTTTTACAAGGGCATGTGAATATGTGAAATTTCGAGCACAGTAAAAGCTTTCTTAATTCAACCCCTGTTAATTCGGAAATCCTGATAATTTGAACTGCCAGTGCAGTCCTGGCCAATACCAATGTAAGTTATGCCGTCAGGTGCTTGCTAATTCGGACGGTATGGGTCTTGCAGTGGTTAATTCAAATGGGTTCCCATAGGGAGGAAATGTCCAGGTATGGCTGGCATGGCAAGCAATTGTCAAAATAGGCCTACTCAGAACTGAATTGCATGGTGCAAAGTCACCTGCGCACCTCTGATGTGTGCGCAGCTGCAGGTACGACGAAAAACGTATGGCCACATGCCCTGTCTCTGGGTATTGTTCGCCTGCTTAGGTTCCGGTTCTGGTTTTCTGAGCTTCGGAGCTTTGTGTCAGCGTGTGGCAACAGTGGCTATTGGCTATGCGTCAGCTGGCCAACCGAGCCCGTCAGCGAGTCATTTTGGTCGTTGTACTGCTGCACGCTTTTTTCGCGTCCATGTGTATGGCTGGTTCTTCCATTGCGCGGAAGCTATGCACTCGTGACGTGCCGTTCACTGTGGGAAAGCCTGCTCACACTCGATGCAGTCGCTTGTGAGCAGGCTGCACCACTATTGTGTTGCAGTATGAGGGATGCCGGGGAGGCCCTTAACATTTTGGTGCAGTTCTTCTTTGATGCACTGACATCGTGTACACAATAAAGCATTGATGGAGATGTGAGAAATAATAATTGTCACTCTGTTCTCATCTCAAAAGTAGGCGACCATTGCCCAGTCTTTCACTAGTTAAATTTGCTGTGATGCAATTAGTTCTTGTCAGTTTTTTCGTGGTCATTCGATAATACAAACTTCAGATGTTTTGAAATTTTTTCCGTTCTCTTGAAATTATATAATTAACGAGCTTTTACTGTAGTTTGCGAATAGGATTTACTATTCGATTCACACCGCACATGTACTATTCGAAATATTGGAATAGAGACTCTTGCCCAAGCATCGCAGCATATCTTAACGGTGCTCGCTAGTTACAGCAACTTGCTTTTGTCACATCAGTTAACTAGCCATTATTCTCATAAAATAAACAGCCAGCACGCGGCAAAATTGTGCGCCTGGCAATGTTCTACCTGGCATAAAACCAGTGTATCGACTGCCATCGAGAGCCGGCGCGGTCACTGCGTGCTCAGGGGTCAGAAAACAAAGCACAGCACAATGGGGCATGTTATCGCGTAGTGCTGTCATGCAGTCGACAGCTGGCTGTGAGCACCATGTGGGACACCATTGCGGCGTGCTACTAGGCTGTCGACGACTGGCTGTAACATGCCGGTGGTGAAAGCAAACAGGCACCAGTGAATCTCCCATTTTCGGTCTCTGCGATAAGAGACGCATGCAAGTGGTGCTTGCGAAGGATACTGGAATGGGGGCGATGGTAGTCCAAGCGCGCTGCTGCAGTTGTTTCCCGACACCGCTTTCGGTGAGAATTTTCTGCTATTATAATTTAGAATCTGTGCATATTTGGGCACAGAGAATAAGAGGAAAGCTTATGAGAGCAATATAAACCTCAGAGCCAGCCTATGCAGCCACATCAGGGGAGAAGCGAAACTATGTGAACTGCTCGACTTGGTTGCATGCTTTCATTTTTGCACCTTTTGTTTTAACAGGAGAGCTTTAGATTAGGGGGCCCGAAGCCTTGGCAGTTGGGGTTATTGAGATACGCATGAGCAGAACCTAACTTGTGTCTTGGGTTAACGTTAGCGGTGAATGCTATTTTCCTGAAATGGTGTGCGCCCCAGCCACCTTTTGTCGTGGCAACATGGCAGTGTCCGGTGAAGCGAGGGCTGCTCACTTCAGCACCGATTAGTCGTTGCTGCCGCACTGTGCCTCATGTTCACAGGAAATAAAAGGCGCATGATGTTTTTGCGTGAACCATAAAAAATGCCTGCACAATAAAAAATTTAGTGATAAAAATGCTCCAAATTTTCAGATTGTTTCCAGATTTGCCAGGCTAATAGGCATAGCGAGTACGTGTCATTTGGTAGCCATGGAGACAGGAAATCAGAAACTGTAGAAAGTTCAAACAGGTTAACGATTTCGATCCAAAAAGAGGTGACAAGGAATTGATGTTCCCTTAAATTAACATGTTTTATTTTTTATTTAGTAATATTTATTAGTCGGATGTAAGCAAAACAGAAAATAATTACATTTTCTTGAGTTACCAAACACATTCCGGCCGAGGTGGTGCTGCACATTGAAAACAATCCAAAAAAAGGTCAAAAGCATTCCTTGTTGCGTTTTTTTTTTATATATTATTATACACAAATTTGTGCTGCAGAAAAGTAAACAGATATATCAAACAAAAACATTCTCATGTTTATTTTTGTTCCTAGCATTTCTCTTGGTTGTAATGGCTCTGCACTCAGGGACGTAGAAATTGATAGTTTATGTAAAGCAAATAGTAAATTTATAGATAATACTGTCAAGTTTGACAGATTGGTTAAAGAATTAAAAAAAAAAGGAGCTACCGTGCGTAGTTACACCAGACAGCACCCCCATTTCAAAGTGGACGCGCCTGCATCAATCCAAGCCCAATGGTTATAGATACAGTAAAACTTCAATAATTCAAACTCAGTTAATTTAAAATCCTGGATACTTCAAAGAATTTCTGCATTTGCGTAATTTCTAATGCAAATTTGACCGGATAATTCGAAGTGGCGGTTTGCACCAGCCTGGTTAATTCAAAGATCTGGGGTGCTACGCGGGAATCGCAGTCCCGATTTCGCTGCAAACCGGTGAAGCGACGGCCCCATACACTTGCGAGGCGATGCTACAGAGCAATACTGATGCTTGGTATACGAAGCGTCCCAGCTCCAGTACTCCCAGCCTAAGAACCAGTCTATGGTATGGCTTGCAGACCGCTGAAACGCGCACCTGTGCTTGTCTTGCAACGCAACCCTTCTTGCTCTGTGCCCACAGCGGGTTGACTGCACCAAACTCCGGCCTGCGCAGTTTCTTTGAGTAGTGTGCCGGGTTTAGAGGGTTAGGTTAACGGCATCTCTGATTACTTTAGTAATGTCACATGCATCTTTTTTTCGGAAAAACAGCCGTGCTGCCTGAGGTAATTTTGGATGAGCAGCGGGTAGTACGTGCCCCGCGTTGGTGTCCATTTACGGCACGACGTATGGGGCTCCAGGCATAAAAAAAAACAACTCGTATGCAAACCAGTTCCACTAAAGAAAATTCGAATTGCGTGCCGTTTACCTGGCTTGTTCGCGTTGGTGGTTGCTTCCTCGGACTCGGATGAGGGATAGCAAACTTTCGATACCAATAGCAATCTTTCGCGATAGCAAGCTTTTGATAGCAAACTTTCGACAATCTCCTAGGCATGCATCGTGCCGAAATCCATAACTACTGGGCTGTTTGCAGTTCGGCTTGCCGCTATAGTCGGTCGGTCTGCACACGATTATGGAGGACAGGATGGAGCGCCGTTTTTTCCCTCTTGATCTCCATTGGCTTCAGAACTGCTGTCTTTATGATTGCGCCATTAAGCGTTGATTGCTTTGAGTTGCGGACGCACTGCGATTCCATCCCACGGGAAACTACAAAACAAAGTGTGATGGCGGTATGTTGCTGGAGGGAGGGGGTGGTGGCAGTGCATGCATCGACTTGTAATTGGAGTCAACTTTTTTGCTAGCAGGGGCTATAGGTTTAAGGTAGACTTTTATGCGGCAGCATATGGTAATCGCAAAGTTTGTCCAATGCAGATACTGCGTTCCCCCAACGAAATTTTTTGTCTGGGTCCCATTCTATGCTAGGTTAATGTGAATATTTTATGCCGTTCCAGTGACTTTGAATTAACGATGTTTTAGTGTATACAGTTAAACCTCAATTTGACGAAGTCAGTAAAATCCGCAGTTTACGTTGCAATATTGGAACTTCGCTACGTCAGAATTCATCTCCTAGCACACTAAGAATCCGCGCCGCGGTGGCTGAGTGGTTACGGTGCTCGGCTGCCGGCCCGAAAGATGCGGGTTCGATCCCGGCCGCGGCGGTCGAATTTCGATGAAGGCGAAATTCTAGAGGCCCGTGTGCTGTGCGATGTCAGTGCACGTTAAAGAACCCCAGGTGGTCGAAATTTCTGGAGCCCTTCACTACGGCGTCTCTCATAGCCTGAGTCGCTTTGGGACGTTAAACCCCCATAAACCATAAACCATAAACTGAGAATCCGCCAAAAACGAGCTGCGGATAACCCATGGGAAAAACCTCGACTTGCGAATTGAAGTGGTTGTTTACTTCTGTCCTTTCCTCGCCATCAACAGCCGTGTTACACGTGCCTTGCTTATGTTGCAAGCTCGCAAGCTGCCTCAGCACATCTGCGTGCCAAGCACCTCATGGGTGACGGGGACGATGCACCCATCTTGAGTTTTAGTTTTGCTGTCATTGTCATCGTCTTGCAAGTTGCATTGTCATCGTCTTGCCGACATGACGGCATGTTTCGGCGCTGCCACCACTGTGACCTCGTGGCCGTCAGCGGCGGGTCATGCCGTCTGCATTCCCCCCCCCCCCCCCCCCCCCCCCTCCCCCTTACTCTTTCTTTCTCCACGTCAGCGAGAGCGAGAAGAGCATCCTCCAATCACCAGCCAATGAAAAGTAATCAGACCCACCATGCTCCTCTTGTTTTCCGTCGTAAGCACAAGTGTGTGTCTTTTTGCACATACGTTTGCAGACTGTTTATTCGTACCTCATGAGGACCGAGGAAAAGTTAGAAAAGAGGTGTCTGAAAAAGCATCTTCAGGAAAAAAAACAACAAGAAATCCATTATTTTATCGCGTGCGACGGCAGCAGCGCATATGGTGCATCGTGTTCCGACTCCGAGTCATCGTTTGTGGGGAACCTGACTAATGATCCCATCGTTGTGGGTTCAGGTGGCTTCCTTCTCTGAAATTTCTTCTTTCCAAAATAGAGGAAGACGTTGCTACGCCGAAAATCCTAGTTGTTTTTTCCTATAATCCGAGACCATTTGCCTCGAAATAATAAATTCCCGCGCAACTGCGCTCTGAGACTGGCCGATTTACACTTGCTGGACAACGGTGATCTTCTTCGCCATTGTCATTGTGGTATAGTTACCATGCTTGCCAGCATTCCCTAGTGCAGACAGTGCTGTACTTTTGGCGCCATTAGACAGCTGACATGATGTTTCCGTATGCCGCGTTGGATCGCTGCAGCTTCGACATAGCACGCAAGACAAGCATCACTGCACCATCATGCCGGCACCAGTCACACAAACTAAAAACTTGGCCTACTCGCAGCGTTGTACACAAAGAAACAAACATTGGCTGCTGGATTGCCTAGACGTGGCTTAGGTGACTAAGCTGGGCCTTTAACTGCTGTAGCCACTCTGCCGGAACAAGCAGAAACGATGATGAGCAAGCATTTGCAGTAGCACCACCTCGTGGGACAGCAAGAATGTGCATTTGAAAACAAAAATGCCGTCGTCCTGTGGGTCGAACAATGTTTTCGTCAGCGTCTGTGGGGGCAAGTGCTGTTGACGAGTTGGCTCAAGGAGTGTCTGAAAAATCAAACCAGAGGCTGCAAGGTGTCTGAAATTTGAGCAGTTGTTATACATTACAGTCTATGGGGAGAGTGGCAGTGCCTTGAAGCAGTCTAAATAATCAAGCATGTCCAAATTTTGGGGGGCTGAAAAATCAGTCTGCGACTGTGCACTCATCGTCTGAGTGGGAAGCGAGGTTGTCAGATGTGAAGCGTGCGATGGCCTTCACAGCTGATGGGTGTGCCAATGGCACTGACCTTTCCGGTCCATATACCAGACTTTGGGAATCTGTAAATACCTGTAATTGTGATAAAAAATTCAGGGGGCTACTTTGTTGACCTAAAGTGCGGTGAGGCAAAAGCCTTTAGCGCGGTGTTGCTGCTTGTGTCACTGATGTGTGGTTAAAATTGTCAATTAAGTACACAATTGTTTGTGAATCTTAAATGCTGGAGATGCTGGCAGGCGTTTGGGAGGCATCCGTCTGATTCGATGCCTTTCTGCAAACACCCTCCAGCGTCCTAGACAAGGAGAACTACATATGCGCTGCGAGGAAGTTGCGTAGCCGTTAGCACACTCATCTGCGGAACGGAAGGGTGGTGGTTCGAATCCAGTCATGCACAGAGATTTTTTTCTTATGGAGTTGAATAGCGTAACAGACGGACGGTATGACATCACTTCTGTTGTCATGACTTCCAGTTGGCGATGTAACGGACGGACAGGATCTCGACCGGAGTATGAGCCATTAAAGGCTTTTGCCTTAAAAGTGGCATGCTGCCTTTGAACACAGGCAGCGCGGAGCTTTCGGCGCCGATTTCTGATGGGATAGCAAGAGCTGCGGGCTAGCCTGGCAGCCTGCCAAGGCTGCGCAGGCGCTCGTGCTAGCCTCGCCCGTACTACCCCAGATGGCACAGCTGGCAGCAGGCTCGCCACTATTATCTTTATCATATTTGCGTCTGCCTATGCTGGGCGGTGCCCATATTACATACATGGTCCGCTCAATTACTCAGCCAGCAGTGAAATTTCGTTACATTGAAAGACCGGCAAAATCTCCTTCGTTATATTCAAGCGAGGCTGTTTTTTATCGACTCCGAAGTTAAGAAAGCTGGAATACTTTGTTAAATCAACAATTGCATGACATTGAAGTTCATTATATTGAAGTTTGACGGTACTTCAGTTTTGAAACTCATTGGCGTGCCTATAAAGAGGAGCTCGCATGCCGCTCTCTTTGCCTTCACAGCGCTGCAGTTGAGGGTTGAGCTATCGAAGCAAGCGTCGTCTGCTAGCACCCAGCACTGTACTTGCGCAGGGAGTTCCGAGATTGCTTGTACAATGTTTGTTTTGCGACCTTTTTATACAAGGAGTTGTTATTGTCATTAATCACGGTTGTTTTATCCTGTGCCTAAGAGTTTTAGTCAGGTTGGCTTTTATTTTTTTTGCTAACTTTGCATCCCGTGCCTGCTCTAGTTGTCTTGCACCAAGTACATATGCCTGCTGCATTTGCCATGCTAACATTTGCTACAGGGGCGCTCGTAAATTTGTGTGCAATGACTCGAATTTTGGCGTGTTGTGGAATAATTTAAAACACACTTGCTCATCATGTAGCTTGTCAGGCAAGCGTAGTCATGTGCACACACGTTCCAGCACCGCTTGTTTATTTTTTTTTTTCCAAAGTACGATGAGCTGTTCATTTTGACTGCTCTTTCGCCTGTGGTCTTTCGTCACATTTCACTGCCTTTAGCCCCCAGCTGCAGCATCAAGGGTGCAGCTATTTGCTTGTGGTTTACTTATCTTAGTAGTCCAGTATGGGCGATCGAAGGCTTTATAGGTCGTGCGGCTTTCAATATTGGTGTTCTGGCCCTGTCAGGAGCATGTGCACTTCGCGGAAGACAAACACCGATGGAACCACACTCGAACCAAACAGGGCGTCTGTTATTGTCAGCTGCCGCAAACAAACTGAGAAGCACGTTCTCGGACCCAGCGGCTAATTCTCCGCAGCACTGGCGTCAGTCCAAGCCACACTCTTGAGCATTCATGTTAAGTGGCCGGGCATGAGCTTGTCTACAATCTCGCGAACACATCGTGCTGGCTAGTGCCGACAATGCGTCTCCGTCTGTAGCGCCACAGTGCCCATTGTTAACTGTGTAGCTTTGTCAGCATCGTTGTGACCTTGGTCCACCCAGGGTTCCACCCCCAGAAATCCCAGGTATCACGTCCTCTGATTGGTATGCAAAGGCATGCCGCTTGCCGCGTTCCACTTCCGACGCTTACGTGGTGTCTTCGCTGACATTTTTCGACTTCTACATAATGCACAACTAAGGCTATAGCTTCCTTCAGCTGTGGTACGAACGTGCGATCACGCATGCGCAGTGCAGTCACGTGACCGTATGTCGCGCAAATGAGGTCGGAGAAACTGCGGCATCAGATGTGATGCGTCCAAAATTGTTTGTGCACTTAACTCTTTGGGATGCGTGACTCGGTGTCAGCAGCTTTTATATTTTAAGATCAGCAGCACATAAAGAATGGTAAGGTCTATTATGCACTTTGACTTGCTGCTGATTGAATATTGCCTAACACAAGTTTGAAAGCATTTTTAAAATTTCTCATTTCAGTTGCCTTAGTAAATTCGGCAAACCCTGTCTTTCGGCATTTGATATTGAACTCAAACTAATTGTCTCTTTTTTTACTACCACATTTCCAGCCTCAAACTATTCGCTTTGCTTCGAAACTGTTCAAACAAAATAACTATTTGCTTTCTATTCGCTTCAAACTGCAAACGCACTATATTCGCACACGCCTAATAATCATGTTGAAGAACAGTTAAACCTGCCTAAGGGCCTGTTAACACTCGTCTAAAAATCCGGCGAGCGAAGCTCTAAAAAAAAAAGCTAAAGAAAGTGGGTTAGAAAAGCACATAAGTCAACGCTGTCTATGTACCATAACCGTATGCACGCTTACGTACGCTAAATGCAGCCACAGTCCCACTTTTAGTTCAGTGTATGCAAACAGACACTCAATGATAAGTCCAGCCTAGTGGCGCCATCTGGTTGTCAGGATGGGAACCATTGCTGTCTACAAACTGATGCTCCTGCCTAGGAGCGGCAGAATCGTCACTCTAAATAAAAATTAAAGCAAATTTGTCACTTAAACATTTTCTTATAGTTGAGATGAAGCAAAAGATTGGTGACCCATTTATGGCCAGTGAATGCACTGAAAAGAGTCTGCAACGACGAATTCAGTCCGAAGCGAGGGGTCCTGTTTCGAAGGGTGCCGCCATATTTGTCGCCACGGAATTTTTCCGGCGGCGGAAATCGGTCCTGGACTGATGTCTCGCTGCACCGCTTTCCGCCTTGGTCGGCATCAAAAGCGGCCGAATCGGCTTTGCTCGCCGGATTTTTGGACAAGTGCGAACGAGCCCTAAGTTCTGGATAACTGCTACATAAACATATTGTTTTGGGTCAGAAATAAGGTAGATTTGGCTGCATGATTATAGTGAAAGCTGTGGCCAAAGGTATAGTTAAATCTGGCTATAGGGACCGCAACCTAAAGTTTGCAGTGCGACACCAGCGCTTTGCTCTTCCTCTGGTGGTGGAACTCTGAGGCGTTGATCGGGTGCAATGCCGCAGTGCTATGACTGACCTTGTTTGCATGCTGCTCGCGCCTGTTGCGCTCGTCTCCTTGCGGACACTGCAGGTGCAAGCAGATGCCTGACTGCCACACAGTGCGCCAAAAATGTTCATCAGTGGGCAGTTTTAGTGATGACCGAAGTGACGCCGTGGTTGCCTAAAAGCGGGGAAGCATCACTCTTGTCTCACGTGCTTCCCTCAGATGATGCATTCGCTTACAGGCGTTTGTACTGTGAACTAACATGCACCGACATTGCAAAATGCGGTTTCGGATTTTGTCCGTATCGAAATGCATTTAGATTCGACCTGCGACCTTGGGGTGATTAGCGTAGTGCCAAAGCCACTGAAACATCGTGGAAAGGGAAAGGAAAGGAAAGGGAAAGGAAAATAGTGACAGAAAGCCAGCAAATATGGTGGAAGCAAACAGAGTGAGTTGAGCAAGCACAATATGAAGACATGAAAAAAAAAAGGCGAAGCATGTTCATGCAGCAGTTTTATTCGAAGGAATGCAGCCTTTAATTTCACTTTTCACTTCATATACACCACGCGATTATTCACTTGATGCAGAACTAGGGTTGATGAGAAAAACGCTCTTTTGGACTGTTTGCTTAGCGCTGTGCTCACGAGCTGCACTCTTTCACACAAGAATGCTCGAGCGGGCACACATTTCTCTCACAATGGCGTCCAAGTGCGAGTGAAGACAGTAGAGTGCATGTGCGCAAAGCAAGCTCCTCTCACAATGGCATCGAAGTGCGAGCCAGAGAGAACACGTGTGCACGTGCAAACCAAGTTTCTTTTGCGCACAGGAGGTGCAAACACACACAATAGTCAGCAGGGGAGCTTGTTGTCCTGCCCGATCAATTATGGGGAGCCGCTCGGAGAAGGTGCTGTTCACTGATGTCTGCAGTGCCATCTGGCTCAGGTTGTGCCCCCATAACGAAATCGATAAAAGGCCACAATTTTTCATATCATACAGGCTTTGATACACCATTTTTTCCTGAAAACTGGAAAAAATTGTTCAGGTAAGAAGCCAAAATGAAAAATAAATGTAGATCAAATGGCCTAGCAAGCATTCACAATAAACTCCCCTAATTCAAAGTCATAAACATGGAGAAATATTTCAAAACTGCGTTGATAATGTGAGGGTGGCAGCGGTCACCACCGTCTGCGCTACGGTTTGCATGATGAAAGCGCGACGCCAGTACATGTGAGGTAGGGACAGTGGGGGGTGGAGTGGGAGTTAGAAACACCTGCCTCTTTGCGTGTGCTTGTCGCTCGTGAAAAAAAAGAAGTAAGGTCCTGGTCTGGTAGTCTGTTGTCCTCGGAAAGCCTCACATTGACGGCATTCTCCGCAGTCCCTGCTCCCACCATGTGTCTGCTGTTAATCGTGCTAGCAACCGAGCCGTGATGGTGGGTGTACACTGCTTGTCATGTGCATTCTTTGCTACGTCCTGTTTTTTTTCCTGCTGCTTTTGAACACTACAAAAGTGAAAGATGCGTAGACTGCTGTGTTTGCCGCTGAGGTACCAATGGCGTTGGAGCACGGTGTGTTGCGTCAACTGCGTTTGCTCGTTGCAATCATCGACATTCCTTACTTGGCAGTCTGTGTTTTATCTCAAGAAACTTTCCCGTAATTTCACTAAATTTCCAGTAACACAGCAATAGTTAATGGATAGTTGGCGTGGCGGGTTAGTTATATCAAGGTCGATTGCCGTAGCACCTTCGTTACATGGAGTTCAAGGGGCACCGTTGGGGAATTGAGAAACTTTATAATACTGAGGTAATTCGCTGCATGGAGGTTCGTTACATCCAGGTCTGTATGTCAGGCAGACCTGGTATATTTTTTTTCTTTGCTATGTTGGGCAGGTCTGATTGCTGTTTTCAATGCTGTGGCTAAAAGGCCATCAGATGTACCCAGTACATTTTAGTGCGAAAGCACTATTTAAAGGGGTCAAACGCAACTTAAGAATCTTGTGTGAATCCTCGGAGTAACTCGAGTAAGCTCGGGTTAGTTCAGAGGAGCGTCATGCGAGCTGCAGGCAATGGGAGGAAGCTCGGGTAAGTTCTGAGGAGCATTGCACCAGCTGTAGGCATTGGGAGGAGGGCGTTGGCCAGCTGCTGCCGAATGGAGAGAGGGTGTGAAGATGAAGGGCGAGAAACGCGGTTGCATGCACATGCAGATGCCAGAAAGAAGAAGCAAAAATGAACACATGCTTTCGCACGTCTGCTCGGTTTAACTACGTTAAAACTTTACCACATTTTTTTTGGGCCACGTCTGACAGATCCAATTGGTGTGTTTCCAGGTCCGATCTGTCTCACAAAATTTTCTTGTAGGTTCAGTATCACTGGTATGACTGTGTTACCGCCCAGCTTTGGTCGTGTCAGGGTAAATTCAAGTTGATACTGTTGCTTAAGTGCAGGCCACGCAGTAGCATAGCTTTATCTGCTGCTCTACCCATGTCTACCCATTGCACAGAGTGGGGTGATAGGTGTTCTGTATGTGTACTTCGAGCGCACTAGCAATGACCTGCTTGTGCTGTTACATGCATGACAAACCAAAAAAATATTGAGCAAAAATGTCTACCTTGTACATCCAGAACCAACTAGCCAGTCACTATGTTTTAAGCAAATCCATAAGAAATTACCTACCTAACTAGGCTTAAGTTATTTTCTCATAATATGCAAATTAATTTAGATATGCTGAAACAAATTATGTTTTTGAAAATAACAGGAAGAAATACTATACACACCGAATCTAATAAAAGTTCCCATTTTAAAGGGGGATGGCGGTCATTAAACCTTTTTTATTTGTCAACATAACTTGATGAAACCTGGCATGCAGGTGTATCATAGAATAAGAATTTCATATATGCATTTAGATTTAAAATATCTCACCTGAAAGGAAGTATATGGCAACATAACATCCCAATTAGGCCATTGCTTACAGGCCTTTATGGTAATTTCTTGGGCAAAAAAAAGCTGCCTTAAGAATATATACTCATTCCCAAAGGTCCACTGCACATCCCAAAGCTTTTCTTTTTCCGTTAAACATGATAATTAGCAATTATGTCAAGTGTGGGTTAATTACTGCCAAATTGTTTTTTCTTTCGAACTTTGTTATTTTGTTATGATGATCAAAATGACTTTACATGTATTTTGTTAGCTTTAGGATGTGTGAGGGGCCTTTGAGAATTTCCTTTTAATAAGAAATGAATGTTGAGTGTCTAAACAACCCAGTAGATGACACAAGTCCTCTGCGACCCTGGTAGCAGTGAAATCGCGCTTCAAATCCGTTGATCACCGGTGATCAATGCATGGTGGTGTGATACCGAAAAAGTTAAGGTAAAGAAGTACATCTTGGACCAAACATTTTTTTAATGTAGTGATAATTATGAAATTTTTAAGCAACTGTTTTTTTATATATTGATTCCAAGTATGTCAGTATGTCATTTAATTTCATGTGAAACAAGTCTGTTTATTGAGCAGGGAGTTATGTAAGTTATGTCATTGGCTTGTCCTGATATCAAAGGATGCAACCAGGGTAAAATTATTGTGCTGATTTTCATAGAACTTGAGCTCTACAGATATTTGCATTTGTGATTTTAGAAACGAAAATTGAATTTTTCCAGCTGCTGATCTGACCTGTATAGCATTTTCCACTGCGCAGTGAAATTTCATATATTATTGCTATAGTGGATTTTACTTTGGGGGAAGAATGGTTTTTCTTGCACCCTTGTTTTCTCTCGTCTGTAGGGGGGAGTACCAGGAGCAGAAAAAGGGGCATTTGTTTGAGGTAGATAATGCCATTTGCACCGTGTGCCTGCTCACAACCTTTGTGAAGGTCTGCAGCACTGCAAATAATGCACTGCACCTAACATTTGGATTTCCATGGGTTTCTGAAGCAGGGTTTCTGCAACCTCTGTGATCATCTGGGAAACGAAACTAGTGGCCAACAATTTCAACGCCTTGTGGTCACAGCTGTCTTGCAACTTGTGGTTACATAATCTTGATCATGAACACAGGCTTGAGGCCAAAAATGACAGTTGCTGTTTTAAGTTCCTTGAAACAGATATTGTTTGAAGGAGAAAATTGAAATGTATACATCATATGCAAAATGTATGCATGTAGAATGAAGTGCATTCAAGGGTAGTCCTCTCCCATCAGCGTTGAAAAAATCTGAGTCCTGATAAAAATCCTCTCTAAAAAAAAATTGTCTGCATATCAACTTGCTTTTCCTTGTTAAAAATGACGTGAAAACCTGTACAGAATGCCCTCTCTTCTTGTAGAAAAATTGTGTTTCAGATATGGCAAGCATAGAATTTTAGCTAGCTTTTAGCAATGCCATAAAATTTTGTTTATTCCCACCGTATTCTTGCAGCGCACCTTGGTGCACTTGTAAAGTAATGTGAATGAACAAGGAGGCTGTAAGGAAAAGGGGAACCTTTCTATAGTCTTCAGTTCTGGTGATCGCATAGTGATTTGGATTGTGTGTCGTAATGAAGCATGGGATCCAGTATCCCCACTTTCATTGTACTGTGACTTATTTTTGCGTTATAGAATTGCACATATTTATTTTTAAATAGTTTTATGTTTTTCATTCTTTTGTACTGTTCACTTTTTCTTGCTGCTCACAGGTATGGTGGAAGAGATGAGCGTGGGTATGGGCGAGATGATCCACCACGACCTTATCCACGGCCCGAAGGAAACGGTCGCTATGGTAGAGATGGCTACTGGGGTGGCAGGGATGACTACAGCCACCTCGGGCGTGACGAGCCACCCATGGGATATGGGAGAGATGAGCCACACCCTCCCCCCCGAGTCCGGTGAGGGGTACTACTTGGTTCTTTATACCAGAGATAAATGAAGTGTTTGCATCCAAGGCAGCCGTGAAATCTCGTTTATTCAACCTCAATTGATTCGGACTGCTGGTGCAGTATCAACCAGTGCCGGTGTGTGTCCTTGGTGTCAGGTTCTTGTTAATTCGGACGCAGCTTTGGCTCACAACTGGCTTCAGGTGGGAGGCTGTTTCAAAGTATGGCTGAAATGGCAAACAGTTGTCTAGATTGCCCTCCCCAAGCTTGAAATCTGTGGTACAGTGTTGCCCATTAACCTTTGATGTGTGCAACAGCATGCGTGACGACCATTGCAGGGCATCGCCTGTGAAAAATAGTCCGGTCTTATAGTTTTGGTTTCAGTTTTTTTGGGCTTCGTGTAAGCCCGCTGTCACAGCGGATATTGGTCGCACATAGGCCTACCTGCCGATCACAGCTGTGCGTCATTTGAAACCTGATTGGCATGTCCCTGGCCTTTTATTTTTAGAAGGAGTCTCACTGTTCCGGTGCCAATCCATTTTTTTTGCTTCTGCCCCCGTGGTGGTTTTGTTGTTCCTGTGAGCTGAAACAGCACGCCTGACACGGGCTGCTCACAGTTTGTGCGATGGAGCCTCTTCACATAGATGATGCCGCTCGTGAGGAGGCTCTACTGCTTCTGCATTGCCCTTACTCTTCAGCTCACTTCATGCATGGTGCAATAAATGCTCTGCTTGCAAGTATCCTCTAGCTGCAAGACCATTTTATTCACTGTTTTGGCATGCTGACATATCTTTTGGAGGCACTTTTGTTAACACTTTCGTGACCGCGGGAAAATCTGTAGTTTTCGTGTAGTCTGGTAATTATCTTTCTTCCTGCCACAGAAAATGATTCATGTTGTGTATGGTATCAAATTGTAGAAGAAGAATTATCTTTCCAACGGTATTGATTTCAAACAACATATTTATTAATGATAAAAAAAATTATCAAAGCAAAAAAATCGCAACAAGAACGATAAAGATCGATAAAAACATCAATGCTGCTTTGCACCAAAAAAAATATTTAAAAAAATCGAAATATACATTTTCAACAAAAGAGCCATATAAAATGAGCCTGCAAATATTAGCTCTGTATCTACAAAAGCCGTTCAGGTACATAGGGAAACATTAGACCTAGTGTCTATCGTGCCACCATTCGAAGCAGTTTCTCGATGAAGTGAAACAGAGATTAGCTGCACATGTTTCGCAGAAAACATTTGTTTTCTGCTCAACTTTCCTTTCTTCATAGCACAGCTTGCAGTTTCTATATACCGTATAAACGCGTGTAAGGGCTGCACCCCGTATTCCCAAAGGAAATATTTGAAGAAAAAAAATCAGTGTAAAAGCCGCACCCAAACTTTTCAGGAAACACGCAAGAATAGCCTTCGAAATACATGCGCACAGGAGCTTCAAGGTGCCGCCCATGGATGGCGCCCGAGGCCGCGGGCCATCATCATCATCATCTTTTCTTCTGCCGTGAGCTTCTGCTACTGTACTTCCGCTATCCGTATTGGCATCGGTATCGCCAGGTCTAACTTTGTTCTGTTCTGGCTGTCAAAGCATGCGTTTTTGGTGGTTGTGTTAGCGTGGTCGCTCGGCATAGTTGTTGCTCTCGTGCGCTGTCGTTCTTCACTTTTTCATGAACTGCCTCCGAGCATTGTCACTGTTGCACGATGGGCAAGCACCTCAACAGCTACACGGCGGACTTTAAACTGAAAGTAGCGGAGTTCGCTCTCGAACACGGCAAGTGTGCCGCGGGCAGAAAATTTGACGTGGACGAGAAGTGTGTCCGACGGTGGTGCGGACAAAGGGATGCGTTGAAGAATACCAGCTCCAAAAAGCGCGCTTTCCGAGGCAAGCCATGCAAATTTCCTGAGCTAGAAGAAGAGCTGCTATGCTATTCAATGGAAGTGCGGAACAACGGCTACGCGTTGACAACGGACATGCTGCGCGTGAGGGCACAAGCCTAGGCGCGTGCTAAAAGCATACCGCACGAGGACTTCAAGGCTAGTGCCGGCTGGGTACGAAGATTTCTGAAGAGGAAGGGCCTATCATTTCGGCGAAGGACCACGCTGTGCCAGCGGCTGCCCTCCGACTACACCGACAAGGTGCTCAGCTTTCAGAAGTATGTCATCGGTCTGCGTCGTGAGCACAACTATATATTTTCGCAGATAGCGAACGCCGACCAGACCCCCGTGTGGTTCGACTGTCCTGAGAGCTGCACAGTTGAACTGAAAGGAAAGAAGAGTGTTTTCGTGCGGACAACCGGCGCGGAGCGCCAACGGTGTACCGTTATGCTGTGCGTCACCGCGGACGGGCGGAAGCTGCCCCCCTATGTCATCCTGAAAAGAAAAACGATTCCTAAAGGCGTTTTCCCCAAGGGAATTGTAGTTCGCGCCCAAGAAAAGGGCTGGATGGACGATGAGCTTGTGCTCGACTGGGTAAAAAGCGTTTGGGAGAAGCGCCCAGGCGCCATGCTGGCCCGACGATCGCTCCTCGTCTTGGACAGCTTCCGCGGTCACTTGACGGGTAGGGTTAAGGAACGTCTGCGCGGTATCCGCACAGGCATGGCCGTGATACCGGGCGGCCTCACCGGCATGCTGCAACCCCTGGATTTAAGTGTCAATCGGCCTTTTAAGGTTGAATTTCGAAGGCAGTATTCGGAATGGATGGCCAATGGCAATCACGACGAGACGCCGACAGGGCGGCTTAAGAGGGCACTGCTCGCGACTGTGCTTGGATGGATTTTGTCCGCGTGGAATTCCGTGTCGACCGACATTGTATCCCGGAGTTCCAAAGTGACCGGAATTTCAAACAGTTTAGACGGGACCGGAGACGACTTTCTGTGGGCTGAACATTTACCTGAACACAGCACCAGCTCGGAGTCTGAAGACTCCGTGAGTGATGCCTGAACGGTAAATAAATGCCGCGCATTCCAGATTGGTTTGCTTTCACTTGAAAAAAAAAATTTTTTTTCGAAAATCGCGTGTATGGGCTGCACCCCGTAATTTGCCCCCCGAATCTGGGAAAAAAAAGTGCGGCCCTTACACGCGTTTATACGGTATATCTTTCCATTTTTTGTGGTTGATGCTGTTGAACTTGAGGTGCACTCCAAGAGGGAACAACAGGCGGGACTGGGGGGTCCGCAAGATGTGGCTCATCATATCCCAGCAGCTGTTCGATTAGTTCTAGCCTGAAGGCAAACTGGTCGAAGTGCAAACTTCTCAATAATTCAGGGACTTCTGGATGCTGCCGACTATGCTTGTCAAACATTTTAAATTTTTTACTACAGCTATATAGATACAGTGGATGGACAGTGTCTTCCACCAGTGGACTGACTTCATAAGAACGTTGCAGGATCCGATGAGCTGGTCGGATTTGTCCACTCCCAGCATGCCCACATTGTATTTCTTGATCAGCACCGGCTTCTTCACGGACACTTCTGTCCACGTATTCCCGACCTTCTTTCTTCGCTTTGCAAGGACAAATTTACTCGCCGGTCTTTCCATTGCAGGTACAAAACATCCTGCTCCCTTAGCCATCGAACGTCTCCTCTTTTCGCCTTCTTTTCGCACTGTGTGTCTTTGAGTTTACTTGGAAAGCCACGCCGATCTTTCCGCGTTGTCCCACACGCAAGTGTCTTGCGCTCCAGTAAATGAACAAACAAAGATGTGGAAGTTTAGAAATTGTCCAAAAAAATTTTGTAACCCTGATAAAGATAATTTTCGCACAGCCGTGTCACAACATTGAATGCCAAACCTCGCAAACTAGGTTCTTCGCGCTTTCCCGTATAGACGCTGAACTGAACAGTGTACCCCGTTTCCGAATCTGCCAAAACCCATAATTTGTAACCCCGTTTGATCACTTTATCCCTCCTGTACTGGCGAATTTCGGACTGACCTTTTGATTTCATCATCCCCTCATTGACAGAGAGGTTCCGACGCGGTTGAAAAAATAGCGCGGAAGAATCGTTGACGTGCTGAAGCAGAGAGGATATGTGGTGAAGCTTGCCATGGGGTGCAACGGTCGTCTTCTCTGGATCAGACACACTCGGGAAGGCAAGCAATGCCTTGAACCGTTTCCTTGGCATCACTGTAGGCGGAAGAAGACCTGAGAATAATCTGCGTGTGCTCCAATAACAATGCAAGCGTGAGACTTGCACAATTTCTATGTATACGAGAAGTCCGATGAACTTGAGCATCTCCTCTTGCGTGACTTCCTTCCACGATCCATCTCTCTCGCTGTACGTGGGCTTGTCAAAAATATGCATCCACGCATACTTATTTGTGTTGTTGCATATCTCCCTGATGATTTCGGCGGTGAAAAACAACAGGAAGAAATCGACGGCTCTTACGAACCGCCGCGCAGCGCTCCGGAGCGAGATTCCAAGGTCCACTCCCGGCGGTCTTCGTGGACAAAACTCCACTCTCTGCGCGGCCGCCGGCAACTGGTCCCGTTCGAATGACGTTGACAGCCAGTAGATAAGAATTGTGACCTTTAGAACACGCCGGAAATCCTTACGACGCGATAACACGATCCTAGAAGCAAGCAAAACTCACCGGCGGATACCTGTCGATGTTCTGGGGCGGTTTGCCGCACTTTCGTCGTCCGTACTGAAGTCCGACGAATTGAATTCATCTTCTGAGTCTGTGCTGCTACGATCATCCGCAAATTCGAGCCCAGATGTGTCGGAATCCATTGAAACTCGCCGTTTCCGTGGGGTGGACACGCGACCTAGATGCCATCTCGGAAACAACGAGCGCTCATCACTCCGACTATTGCAGGCGCTTTAAAAATCCTTGCGCGGTGGAAAAGAGAAACACAACTCCGAAACTGATAAAATAGTCTCTCTTTAACCCGCTCGATGGTGCTAGCTGTCCATAACGTTCGGAGAGGCGCCAAAATTCAATCTTGTACCATCGACAATATACTGTCGACGGGAATAGGCGCGGTCATGAAAGTGTTAAGATGAACTGCGGATAAGCTGAACACATTTTCATGGTCCTTCCAGGTTCGTCAGGGAGTCTACTGTATTTCGACTTGTATGTTGTCATCTCCATGGGCAGCACATCTGTGCCTGTGCTAGACCTGTCTGCCACTTTGATTCAACATCACAGCTTTCTTTTTAAACACATTACAGCCTTTGAGTAGGACTGTTGTTGCGGTGCGGACGATTTGTTGGCTTTGTTCAAATCTCTGGCCCTGGTAGTAATTCGGGATGGCCACCGTGCCCATTTCCTTTGTATTCAGCGGTAGAGATGATGAAAGCGGCCTGGGCGGAGGTGACGGCCACTGGCGAGCGGAACTGCTTCCGCAAGGCCCGCTTCGTCGAGTGTCTGATGCCGAGCCAGATGCTTCGGAAGATGACCAGCACGGCGGCGATTTGTGGCCGGGCGTCGCTGAGTCTGACTTGGGGGGTCATGACATTGGTTGGAATGATTTTATTTCTGTCGATAACGACACTGACACCGTGGAACCGTGCGCGGACGAGGGCAATGTTTCTGAAGTGCGGGACGAGAGTGACGCGGAGGAATCCGATGAGGGTGAAAGTTTGGAGCTAACACGTAAGGAACAGGACAAGCGCAGACTCGCAACAAACACAGGTAATATATACACACAGAAGCAAAGAACCATATAAACAAAGGCACCTGCGTGAACAGCAAGTAAGTCAAATAACACTGACCTTAATTCATGCGTTGTCCTGATATGCCACTTCTCATTCTGTAAGTGAAACAGAAGCCTGGCTGATGCACTTACCACTCTTGTTTTGACAAAATAAGAATTGTAAAGAGGGTAAAAATAAAAATGAAAAACTGGGCTGCCACTCGCTGTTTTCATGTACTAACATACCTTATCGTCATCAGGTTCGCTTAACATGGGAAATCAAGGAGGCTTATTTTATCAAAACAAGAGGTGATAAGTGCATCAGCCAGGCTTCTGTTTCACTTGCAGAATGTGAAGTGGCATATCTGGCCAATGCTGTGTGTATATATTCCCTGCGTTTTTTGCAATAAAAGTAATTGCGAGTCTGCAGTTGTCCTGGACCTTGCATGTTTAGTCCTTGTCTTTGTTGTGCGCAGTAACGGTTTATTCAATCATGAGAGGAGAGGGGCACTTGCAGTTCAAAATAAAACCTAGTGAGATGCCTTTCCTTTTCTTTGCTTGGCAGGCATGGCGTTCCTGTTGTTTTTAACAGTTTCTTTCTTTGTGCAGAATGGAAGCTGTGCCTGTTCCACCACCATTCAGGCCAGAGGCAAATCTGCGCAAGCCAAATGACTGTGAGATAATTGTACTTCACAGGCAAAACAGGTGAGGGTTGTCTTATTTATATTGGTTTTTAAGAGTGATGTTCAAATATTCAAAATTTTAAACAGTCTGTGAATTCTATTTGCTTACCAATTAGACAGGCACTGCACTTTTGCTTTTTGATTCGCTGAAAATCGTAAATGATCTTGCTCACCTGAGTTCATTTGCAACATTGTGGCATTTATGAATGGCGCTCACTGGTTCAACGTATGTGATGTAGTACTTGTCACACAAGTGGTCTTGCACCGTCTTGTGGATTGGACTTCTGGCTTGCAACAAAGGCACATGAGTTAGTGCTAGATCTTTGATATTTGTGCTGGTGCATGTTCTAATAGGCCGGATGGGACCTACCATTACAAATGCATTGATGGCCATTGACAGGTGCTCCGTGCTCACAGATCAGAACACAAAGTGTAATTCCTTGCAATGTGGCTTAGTAAAATGTTGAGTTGGGCGAGTTGGTATGGGTTCATGAGGCTAAAACAGCGCAAAAAACGATAGACAAGGAGACAAAAATTATTGTGGGACGATAAAAACAACGAAAAATAAAGTGCCCCTGCCCGTACCACTAAGTATAACGGGCTTAAACAAGAAGACAGGTGGACACAGGACGAGCGCGGACTCACAACTAAAGCTTTATTCAAAAAGCGTGACGTTTATAGAGGAATAATGGAAGGCATGGTCATAGTAGAGAACATACAAAGGTAAACTTCAACAAAGATGTGCGCAGCACTCACAAACTGCCATGAAACGCAAACTCCTTATCAGACAGACTAATGGACTATTTACCGATGCAGTTCTGTTGCTCTTTAGTGATATGAAAAGCTTCTACAACTTGCCTTGTGGTCTTTTTTCCTTCTGGGTGTAAATTATCTGTGTGTGACACAATAGTGCAGTGCATTTTTTTTTCTTCATTACCTCACAACCTTTACATTGAGCCACCAGATAAGATAGGTCATTGCCGTGTGCTATATTGTTTCTGTGCTCTTGCAAATGCTGGTGTGGTACCACCTGGTATCATGGTGTGGTGCCACCTCGGTCAAGTAGTATGGCGGCCATATTGGCCATGTTGTATGCATACATTGTACTATGCGACGGATGCATTGCGGCCGCTATTTTGAAACTATGGCACGCATGACCTTGGATTGCGGACTAACATGACCTGGAGTAACGCGAGTAGTAGAGCTAGCACTCTTAAAACTGCCGGAAATGCTTGCACATCTGGCAACCTTTGCCATCAGTGCCATAGATTTATAGTTCATGTAGGGACAGCGGTAGAGGAATATAGGAGGTACACCAACGACGCTGCTTGTCCTGCGCACCAAATGTTACAAAACAACGCCCGCAGTTTCACTGTCTGCTGTCAGATGGCGACACAGAGAAGCAGAAAGGAGTGATGGTTCCAAGTCTGACTTTTGGGAATGCAGTCCTCTGCATGAGACCAGAGGTTCAAGCAAGGTTAGATATTAAGTAGTGTGGGGTAGATTGGCTCACTTTGGGAGCACATGGGAATACACCAACTCAGGGGGTACTAGGTGACATTGGATGGGCATCATTCAGGAGCAGAGAAGCTAGAAACAAGGTAAAATTTCAGGAGTGATTGAGAGGATAGAGGAAAAGCGGTGGGCTAGGAAAGTTTTGATTTACTTGTTCATGAGGAATGTTAACGAAAAATGCAGAATGCAAACTAGAAAATTGTCGAGCAAATATTTGGACACCAGAGGGTGTGGGGCAAAAAAAAAGTGGACTTATCGGTGAAAAAAAAAAAAAAGTTAAAGAAACGGAGAGGGGTGTGGAAAACAGGGATGCAGAAAATATCCACAAGGAAGCTCTTTGTTGTTCGAAGGCGGGGCGGGAGCATTGCAGATTAAGATTTACCAAGTCAAGTACCAAGAGAGGAGGAAATGGCTGAACATTTATGTAAAAAAGCTTCACTCTGCAGTTGAAAGCAGCAAAGGGGCTAATTTATTCAAAGCATTGGGATTTAAGGAGAGTGGAGGAAAAATAGATTTTAAATGGGTATTAATAGCCATGCGAAGATTACCTGATTGGTGGTTAAAATCAAGGCAAGAGTGAAATTTCGTCTGCTCTCTGCAGGAGGTCGTGGATTGCCTCACACTAAAGGTGAGGAGGGAGCGTTCCTCGTCTCCAGTTTAAATACAAAATAAAGCATGAGTCATGGCTGGCTGGCTAACCCAGCTACCTCTTGCACATAGCTACACCACCTAGCCAAATCAATAAATCTACATCCTGATGCATAAAATTATCAATAGCAGGAAAAAAAAAAAACGCAGGCACACTTTCATCACATATGGCAGCACACATAAAAGTTAACAACAAAACAACACACCAGCCCAGAAATATCCTTCTCCAGTTTCCACATCGTAGCCTGCCTGCTAAACTATGGTTGGATATGACGCCAACAAAGAACAACATCCGTGAAATAACGGTGAAATGACTAGCTCAGCCCCACTGTGCTTTACATTAATGATTTCCTGAAATTGAATTGTTTAGAAATGAGTGTCAGCAGTTGGAGTCTGGGGAGGTGGCAACCTTTTAGTGAAATAATGCCCCCCCCCCCCCCCCCCCCCCCCCCCCATTTCAGTGTCACTGTTTGTCAGCGTCCCCTCTCCTCTCGCACCTTTCCGTGCCGCACACAGTGACGCGGCCTCTGTGAACTCGGGTAATAAATTAGGGGTGCACAAATTATACGAGCAAATACGATACCTGTCATCTTCCATGGATAGGTGTTGTTTGTGGCCTTCAGTTCTGTCATTTTAAGAGAGGATTCAATTGGGTGAGAGTTTGTATTGAAGACTACTTTTTACTATACTACATGGTTGACTAATGGGGTTAAATGGTGATTCTTTCAGTTCGTGAAATCCAATGCTGCTTTCTTTATCTTGCAGGAATTATGCAGAAATGGTGGAGCGACGCCTCAAGAACCTTGGCATGCAGGTGGACCTCCTTTTTCTGAAAGATGAAGCTTTGCTT